>NC_058403.1:169642527-169688268 GCF_002201575.2 Neomonachus schauinslandi
ACTACTATGAAGGGATAGAATATGACTCTAAAAATGAAAAATAAAAAGTTTTTTTTTTTAAAAGGGACTGATAAGATGTTGGTTGAAAAAGGGAAAAAGAAAAATTCAAAAACAAAAAAAAAGACAAAAAGACAGTTAAAAAAAAAATTAACTTTGAAAGACTAAAGAATCATGGTAAAAAAGCCATGAATTCTATCGCAGTAGTCCCCTAGCGCTGGAGTTCTGCCGTTCTCATTGATCGGTAAACTTGGTCTTGGCTGGCTGTTCTCGCTGATCTTCTGGGGCGGGGCCTGTTGCCGTGGTTTCCAAATGTCTCTGCCGGAGGTGGAATTGCCCCGCCCTTGCCCCCTCCCAGCTAAGTAATCTGCTCGGGTTGCTCTCCGGGGCTTTTGTTCCCTGCGAGCTTTCCGTACAGCTTTGGAGGCGGAGAGTGAAAATGGCGGCCTCCCAATCTCCGCCCCGGAGGAGCCGAGAACTCTGGGCCCCATTCCTCAGTGTACCCCCAGAGAAAAGCTGTCAGTCACTCCTGTCTCCCCGGTCTCCGGCCGCACTCCGTGCTCGCCCGGCCTGTGACTGCGCATTTCTATCTCTGGCACCTGACCCCGGGTGGAGTCTCCAGAACCAGCAGATCCCTGCAGTGCACTCCCGTGGGGCTCCTCCCGGGGGAGGAAGGTGAGTCTCCCCGGATCTGCCGCTTGTTGGGTCCCTGCTGGAGGAGCAGGGGCCCGACTGTGCCGCGGATCACGGTTTATGGCAACCCCGAGCTGAGAGCCCACGCCTCGGCTCAGTCTCTGCAGCTGGCTTCCCCGCTCCGATACCTGGGAGCTCTGCCGCACTCAGGCACCCCCGGTCTTTCTGTTACCCGTGGGTCCTGAGACCACACTGTCCCGGAGGGTTCCACCCCCCGCTTAGCCACCGGAGTGACGTCCCTCAGCGGAGCTGACTTTTAAAAGTTCTGATTTTGTGCTCCGCGGCTCTATCACTTGCCAGAAGCGGCCGACGGAGGCCCCTCCCCCGTCGTCTATCCTCCCGAATATCGCCTCAGATTCACTTCTCCGCACGTCCTACCTTCCAGAAAGTGGTCGCTTTTCTGATGGGAGAGTTGTTGCTCTTCTTTTCTTCGATCTCCTTTTGAGTTTGTAGGTGTTCAGAATGGTTTGATCCCTATCCAGCTGAATTCGTGAGAGGAGACGAAATCCAGGTCTCCTACTCCTCCGCCATCTTGCTCCGCCCCCTCAGCTTGACATTTTTAATTATATAACCATGGACAAGTTATTCAATTTCTTTTTTTTTAAGATTTTATTTATTTATTTAACAGAGAGATAGCACAAGTAGGCAAAGAGGCAGGCAGAGGGAGAGGGAGAAGCAGGCTCTCCACTGAGTAGGGAGCCCGATGCAGGACTTGATCCCAGGACCCTGGGATCATGACCTGAGCCGAAGGCAGCCGCTTAACCGACTGAGCCACCCAGGCACTCCAACTTATTCAATTTTTTTTTTTTTAAAGATTTTATCCATTTATTTGAGACAGCATGAGAGGGAGGAGGGTCAGAGGGAGAAGCAGACTCCCCGCCCAGCAGGGAGCCCGATGCGGGACTCGATCCCGGGACTCCAGGATCATGACCTGAGCCGAAGGCAGTCGCTTAACCAACTGAGCCACCCAGGCGCCCCAACTTATTCAATTTCTTAAGCTTCAGTTTCATCACCTGTAAAATGAGAATAATCTGTCCCATTTCATAGGTAAAGATGAAATGAGATGGGAGTTGTCCAACACTCAGGAAATTCTACCTGTTATTAATGCTGTCAGTAGACTTGATGTCCAATGAAACAGAATTTCTAATTATTCACAATTATTAGTGACAAAACAGAAAGCTGGAGAAACAGAAAACTCCTTATCATGAGTAAGGAAAGAGAGTTTATTTACTTTTTCATACATTGTTGGAACACATTTTGTTAATCTGTAAACTAACTGGTCTGTTAGTCTGCAATCCAGAAAGAAGATGAGTTTTAAACATGTTCCCAGTCAGTTCATGAGTAACCAACCCTCTGACCCAGAAGAACAATCTGCTTCTAGGAAATGATGGAAAAATAACCATGTATTTGACCAAAAATAAATAACAAATGCACAGAACTTAGCACAGTGCCAAGGATAGAGGAAGCATTAAAGAAATGTTTGTTCCTTTTCTTTCCTTACTCTCATTTCATTTCATATTCCTTCTGTTCCTGTCTGGGAAATATTTACTCACAGCTAGATCCTTACTGGATTGTGAACCCCTTCGAGGGCATCATACCATGTCTTATTAGTTATACAATCTCCCATTCCCAACCTTATAGCATGGAGCTTGCATGCAACAGGTGCTCAATACATGTTAAAAATATCATTGAAAGTAAGTACAGTGTTGTTAAGATTGAAAGATTACTTCCTATGTTCAGTTTTATATTTCATTAAAAGGATTTAAGTCACTTGTTTGAGAAAGACTACTTGAAGGAGATTCATCAGGGGTGGCCTAATTTGCAAGAACTTGCAAAACTTGATAGATTGACTTCACATTTTAGGTTATTGGATATTTTTCATGGCATCCTTACTGTATTGCTTTCCCACTTTGGGTTGAACTTCTGTTCTTCAAACTGCTTCTTGACTTGATTGCAAATTAAAACTCTTGAAAGGGTAGCTGGCTCCAGTGATTTTTCAATGACTATATTGTCATTGGTGATTTGTGATTATCACCACTGCTCCAAATTTCTATAAGCGTTTGCATTTTGAAATGATTAGGATGACCATTCACTGAGAATATATAATTTTTCTCTTTTGATGTTTTAGCAGCTTTTTGCAAGAAGAACAGTGAGAAGAGAGTAAACTACTATTGTATCCATTTGAATAGAATCCCATTTCAGGGAGATTTGGGGGACATGGCTCAATCTTTGGCTCTTAGAAACATTTGGCCCTTTAGAAACATTTCCACCTGAATCACCAAAGGACTTTTAGAGCCTTACAGGTTTCTAGCAACTATGAATTCCTAATGAAAAACAAAATTTGACTTTTAGTTTGAGGTATTGTTGTTAGTGCTGGGAGATGGGAAGGAATGGGGAAAGGGCAGGCAAGACAAAATTTCTTTTGAAGGTTAAAGTTGAAGCTCTTCCCCATTTACCCATTTATTTCCCTTTTTCCTTTCTTTCCATAGTACGATATGGCAGGTGGGACAAGGAGCACTTGAACAGTATTACCCAAAGCAGGGTCCACTTATGATTCTCACTAACAGGATTAGATGCGGTGTTTATTAAACATTCAGATTTCTGACCATTACTCCAAACCTAACAAATCAGGAGACTCTCCACACTGTGTAAAATTTTAATAGGAACCCCGTGTTATGCACTTAGAGTTTATGAATTATTTGGGTTTGTGGTTGGATTCAGAGAAGTAAGATCAAGCCAAATTAAAAACAAATCTTTGCTTGAGATGTGAATATTTTTACAGGTAATTTATAAAAGCTTCACTTTAAAAGATGTCCTTTTTCCTATTGTTAAATACAAAGGTTCCCAGCTGGCAGTTTTGGCAGCAGTCCAGGAACAGTGAGATGGGTAGCCTTTCACAGCTACAGTGGATAAATTGATGTGGTACAGCAGCAACTTACAGAGAAAAACAGAGCATCCTCCTAGCTCTTCATTATGTACAGCAGCATCTCCATGGCTCCTCCTTAACTGAGATCATACATGACTTCATCAAGAAGATGACCCATTTCTCTATCCCTAATGGAGAAAATGGGTTTTATATAGCAGGTAAATCATACTCCTTCTCTCTAAAATCATATTGACGTAACCAAATTCAGTACTGATCTCCTGCTTAATATATTTTTAAAAGCAGCAAGGGAATTCACATTTTGATGCCAAAATCAATTCCTGTCATTCCATAGGACTGTTAAAAGGTTTCATTCTAAAATCATATTTCTTTCTACCGAACTCTGACATCCAAGTCTATGAAATTGTTTACCCTAGATTTTTTTTAAATCAGTTTACTGACATGTTTTGACTGATGCTGTATAATCATATCTTCTGTTACCAGGTATTGTTCATCCTTTTTAAATTTGATTTTAATTCATTTTTCATACATAAACTATCAAATAAAAGCCAGTAATTTTGTCATCAAAATCTAGCCCCATATGTATCTGGGAACAATTTTCTATCTCTTATTACAGGTTCCCTGTTGGCAGCAGCACAGCCAAGTGTGACCATGAAATGTGGAGTGGAGGTGAACATGCTTGGTAGTGAGAAAGAAGGTCATCAGAATGGTCACTAATATATCTCAGAGTGATCTCTGAGGAAAACGTCAGAGAGCTAGACTCTACAATTTTAAGTGACTATAGTAAAAGTTGAAAATATTAATAACATGTCAAGAAGAGAAAGGGGTGATATAATTAAGTGGTGTGAGCTTGGAGGTATGCTAGGCAGAAATGTTCCCCAAAGATGTCCATGGCCTAAAAGTTGAAATGTGGAAATAGGCTACACAATAAGACAAAAAGGACTTTGCAGATCAAATTAAGGTTAAGGGCCTTAAAATAAGGGGGGACTATCCTGGATTTTCAAGGTGGGTCTGATCTAATTACATGGGTCCTTAAAAGTGGAGAACTTTCTGCATCTGAGAATAGAAGAGATGAGGCTGAAGGGGAAATTAGAGTGATCCAAAGAATGAGAAGGACTCAGCCTACTATTGCTGACTTTGAAGATGAGGAGGCCACAAACTGGGGAATGTAAAGGTCTCTACAATGACCCCTGGCCAACCTCTAGCAAGAAAATAAGGACCTCCATCCTATAACTACATGGCATTGAATCCAGCCAGTAACCTAAAGGAGTTGGTAAGAATGAGTTGGTAAGCAGGTTCTCCTCCAGATCCTTGGTCTGCCTAAGACTTTGATTTTAGCCAAGTGAAACTAGGAACAGAGAAATCAGTATACTGCCCTGGAACTTCTGACCTACAGAACTGTGAGGTAATAAATATGTATTGTTGTTAGCTGCTAAATTTGTGGTAATCTCTTATGGCAGTAATAAAAACCAATGCAAAAGGCAATGGAGTTGTTGCAGGAGAGCTGACAAACTTCAATTTGGAGTGGGCATGGGGAGAGAGGCAATAGTGGTGATGCCTCTGGACTTGGATATACTAAAGTTCATATCCCTGCTGACACCTACTAGCTGAGTGATATTACTCAGGAAATTGCACTTTTATAAAGCTTGATTTCCTCCACTATAAAATGGAAATAATAACAGCATTTCTTATACTAGCTTATGGTTAGACTTAAATGAAGTAAAAGATGTACAAGCATTTAACAGTGCCTGGGCACAGAACTGGCACTGAATAGAGTGGTCTTTACATAACAAAGCAATCTGTTGTCCCTGAAATCCAAGGACAGGTAAAAATGGGCAGACTTTACTTGTGAGAAGTTAAAAAGTATCACTATCAAGAGGAGAGCCAGTTTTCATCCAAGCCTGGATATAGAGAAAATGTACTCAGAAAAGGGCCTGTAGCAAATGGTGAGCTAAATGTGACTAAGAGCAGCCTTCTCAAACTCAAATGTGCATAAAGATCACCCAGATTCTGAGAGGATTCTGGGAAGATGGCAGACTGGGAGACACTAGGAATCTGTCTTCCTACCTAGACAATAATTGCACTGGCAGAATCTTTCTGATGTAACTATTTTGGAACTCTGGAGTCCATTGAAGGCTTGCAACTTCTAAGGGAAAGCTTAGATGTTAAATTGTGGATAATTTTGGTCAATCACAGCTCCTAGAACTGTAACGGCTAACCCATCTCCAGTCCCAGCCATGTGACAGGCAGTACACATGTTTTTGGAAAATAACCAATCTG
Source organism: Neomonachus schauinslandi (assembly GCF_002201575.2). Lineage (NCBI taxonomy): Eukaryota > Metazoa > Chordata > Mammalia > Carnivora > Phocidae > Neomonachus > Neomonachus schauinslandi. The sequence continues at coordinate 169,648,382 of NC_058403.1, forward strand.
CACACAGCTTTCAAGAGCCAGAGAGGGCAAAAAGGACACTGTCCTCCAAATATTGGGAATCAGTGCTCTAATAACTCTGATTACTTCCAATCACAGAGGTGCAGACAAAGAGGTGGACAGTCATTTGCTGTACTTCTCCCCATTGTTGTAAGCCCCTCTTCCTCTGGCTGAAGTGACTTCCAGGTGATTTGAAGGAAAGGCACCCTTCCCTTCTCCCTTCACACTACTCCTTTTCCTCTCTTTGTAGCCAAACATTAAAGACTGGGGTATTCAAAAACAATTGCATATATGGGGAAAATTAGAAGGGAAGAGCTCAGAAAGGACCTGTGAAGGTCTTAAATATATACCTCAGGGTGATCCTGGGCACAGAGAGCCCACAACAATGTAAAAAAAAACAAAAATAGAAACAAAACAAAACCCCCAAAATAGTGAACTCTGGGGAAGTGGAGAATCTAATTTCCAAAGTTATCACACTATTAGATTCAAATGTCCAGTGTTCAACAAAGAAATCACAGGCATACCAAACAAAACATAAAAGTATGGCTTATTCAAAGGAAACAAATAAATTGACAAAAGCTGTCCCTGAAAAAGACCTAATGGTAGATGTATTGGACAAAGACTTTAAAACAATTGTTTTAAAGATGCTCAAGGAACTAAAAGAAGATATGAAGAAAAATCAAGAAAATAGTGTATGCAAAAAATGGAAATACCAGTATAGGGAAGAAAGCCTTAAAAAAAAAAACAAAAGCCATTCTGGAGCTTAAAAGTACATTGACTCAAATAAAAAATTCATCTAGAGGGATTCAAAGGCAGATTTGAACAGAAAGAATCAGCAAACTTGAAGATAGGGCAATGGAAATTATCATGCCTGAGGAATGGAAAGAAAAAAGAATGAAGAAAAATCAACAGAGCCTAAGGGACCTATGGGACACCATCAAGTGGTGTATCAAGTGCATCAAATAGGTATGTTGATATGCATTATGGGAGTCCCAGAAAGAGAAGAGACAGAGGATGTTTGAATAAATAATGGCTGAAAACTTCCAAAGTTTGCTGAAAGATATAAATGTAAACATCCAAGAAGCTGCACAAGCTCCAAGTAAGATGATTCAAAGGGACCATAATGAAACACATTATAATCCAACTTCCAAAAGACAAAGACAAAAGTATTATAACAATAGTATGTAATTCCACTTTTTGTTTTCTACATGATTTAATACACTTATATGTTTTTGAAGAGCAATTATCAGTCTAAAAGCTAATATTTTTGTGACTTTTATTTATAACTATAAATTCTGTTTTCCACATAATTTAAGAGACTGATGCATTTAAAAGAATTTTAGTTTATGTTTCTGGGCACACAATGCATAAAGATGCAAATTTGTGACAACAATGGAAAGGGGTGAGGACATATAGGTAAAGGAGCAGAGTTTTTGTATTTTATTGAAGTTAGGCTGGTATAAATTCAAATTAGAGTGTTACAACTTTAGAACATTGAATGTAATCCCCATGCTAACCACAAAGAAAACAGTTATATATTATACACAAAAGGAGATGAGAAAGGAATTTAAACATTTTATTGCAAAACATAAAAATACTATATTACTGTAAAATACAGAAGAAAACATTAATGCAGGAAAAAATGCAGAACTGCAGGAAAAAAGAGGAGGGCTGGCTATACTGACATCGGACAAAATAGACTTTATTTATTATTTATTTATTTATTTATTTAAGATTTTATTTATTTATTTGACAGTGAGAGACACAGTGAGAGAGGGAACACAAGCAGGGGGAATGGGAGAGGGAGAAGCAGGCTTCCCATGGAGCAGGAAGCCCAATGCGGGGCTCAATCCCAGGACCCTGGGATTATGACCTGAGCTGAAGGCAGACATTTAATGACTGAGCCACCCAGGCACCCCCAAAATAGACTTTAAATTAAAAAAAGGTAAAGAGACAAAGAAAGAAATTATGTATTAATAAAAGCTTCAATACATCAAGAAGATTTAAAAATTAAAAACATTTATGTACATAAGAACAGACCTTAAAATATATGAAGCAAAAACTAATAGAATTGAAGAGAAAGATAAACAGTCTACATCAATATCCCACTCTCAGTAATGGATAGAATGACCAGACAGAACATAAGTAAGGAAATAGAGGGCTTAACATAGTAAAACTAGATCTAACAGACAAACACAGAACACACTACCCAACAAAAGATCACACACATTCTTTTCAAATGCACATTTGAGAAGAAATGGGACATTTTCCAGGGTAGTCCATATGTTAGGCCACAAATTAAGCCTCAATAGATACAAAAATATAAATATCATATGAAGTATCTTCTGTGTCCCCAATGAGAAGAAGTAATAAATTGATAACAGAAGTAAAACTGGAAAATTCACCAACTTGAGGGAATTAAACAACACTCTTAAACAACCAATGTATCAAAAAGAAATCATAAGAGAAATTTTAAAATCCTTAGAGATGAATTAAAATGAAAGCACAACATACCAAAACTTATGGGATGCAGCAACAACATCACTAAAAGGGACATTTATGGCTATAAATGCTTATGTTAAAAAAAAAAAAAGATCTCAAATAAACAATCTTACTTTACAATATAAGGAACTAGAAAAAGAAGAAAAACTAAAACTAAAGCTAGCAGAAGGAAGGAAATAAAAGTTAGAGCAAACATAAATGAATAGAATAGAATAGAAAAGCAATAGAGAAAATTAATAAAAACAAAAGCTGTGTAAGACTGTTGAATCACAGACCTGTACCTCTGAAACAAATAATACCTTATATATTAAAAAAAAGAAGAAGAAGATAGCACGAAGGGAAAAATGAAGAGGGGGAAGTTGAAGGGGGAGACAAACCATGAGAGACTATGGACTCTGAAAAACAAACTGAGGGTTCTAGAGGGGAGGGGGGTGGGGGGATGGGTTAGCCTGGTGTTGGGTATTAAAGAGGGCACGTACTGCATGGAGCTCTGGGTCTTATACACAAACAATGAATCATGGAACACTACATCAAAATCTAATGATGTAATGTATGGTGATTAACATAACATAAAAAAAAAAACCCAAAAGCTGGTTCTTTGAAAAGACAAAATAATTGACAAACAATTGACTAAATAATGGCTGTAAACTTCCAAAGTTTGATGAAAGATATAAATGTAAACATCCAAAAAGCTCCACAAATAATAATACTAATAATAATGATTATTATAAATGATAATAATTGACCAAGAAAAAAAGGAGAGAGAAGACTCAAATTACTAAAATTCAGAACAAAAATGGGTACATTACTATTGATTCTACAGAAATTAAAAATATTATAAGAGTACTATGATGAATGATATACTAACAAATTAGATAACCTAGATTAAATGGAAAAATTTCTAGAAATACAAAATGTACCAAGATTAAATCAAGAAATAGAAAATCTGAATAGACCTATAACCAGTAAGGTGATTGAATCAGTACAAAAAAAAAACCTCCCAAGCAAGAAAAACCCTGGACCTAATGGTTTCACTGGTGAATTCTACTAAACATTTTAAATACCAATATTTCTCAAACTTTTCCAAAAATTCAAAGAGGAAACACTTTCTAACTCATTCTGTGGGCATTACCCTGATACCAAAGCCAGATAGACACTATAAGAAAATTACAGATCAATATCCCTAATGAGCATTGATGCAAAAATCCCCAAGCAAAGTAATAACAAACCAAATTGAGCAACCTGTTAAAAAGACTATATACCACAACCAAGTGGAATTTATTCCTGTAATGCAAAGATGTATCAATGTATGAAAGTCAATCAATATACCACATAAAGAGAATGAAGGGTAAAAACACATAATCATCTCAACTGACGCAAAAAAATCATTTGATAAAATTCAACACCCATTTATAATAAAAAACATCCAACAAAATAGGAATAGAAGTAAACTACTATTTATAATAATAATAAAAACCATATACAAAAAGCCCACAGTAAACATCAGATTAATGGTAAAAGTCAAGGTTTTTCCTCTAAGGAGAGGAACAAGACAAGGATGTCTACTTTTACCACTCCTATTCAGCATAGTACTGGAAGTGCTAGCCAGTGCAATCAGGCAAGGAAAAGAAATAGTCATACAAACTGGAAAAGAAGTTTCTCTGTTTGTAGATGATATGATCTTACATGAAGAAAACTCTAAAGATCACACACACAGAGACACAAACTTTTAGAATTAAAAGATGAATTCAGCAAAGTAGCAGAATATAAAGTCAACACAGAAAAAAATGATTGCATTTTTATTTACTAACAATGGACAATCTGAGAGGGAAATTACAAAAACAATTCAATTTACTATAGCATCAAAAAGAATAAGATACTTAGGAATTTAACCAAGGAGATGAAAGACTTGTACAATGAAAACTATAAAGCATTGCTAAAGGAAATTAAAGAAGACATAAATAAATGGAAACACATCCCATGTTCATGGATTGGAAGACTTCATATTGTTAAAACATCAATTTTCAAAGTGATCTTCAGATTCAGTGCAACTCCTATCAAAAGTCCAATGAATTTTTTGTGCAGTCTTTTGCAGAAATAGAAAAATGATCCTAAAATTCACATGGAATCTCAAAAGACCTTCAAAAATTAAAACAATATTGGAAAGAAAGAACAAAACTTCAGGACTCATGCCTCCTAATTTCAAAACCTACTACAAAGCTGTAGTAATCAAAACATGTGGTACTGGCATAATGACAGACATATGGACCAATGGAATAGAGAGCCCAGAAATAAACCCTCAGATATAGGGTCAAGTGATCTTTGACAAAGGTTTCAAGACCAGTCCATGGAAAAAACCCTTCTTTTCAACAATTGGTGCTGAGAAAACTGGATATCCACATGCAAAAGAATGATGTTAGACTCTTACCTAATACCATATACAAAAATTAATTCAAAATGGATCAAAGATCTAAATGTAAGACCTTAAACTATAAAATTCTTAGAGGAAAATATAGGGCAAAAGTTTCATTATGTGAATTTGGCAATGATGTCTTGGTTATGATATCAAAGGCACAGGTAACAGAAGAAGTAGAAAAACTGGACTTCATGAAACTTTTAAAAAAATTTTTGTATCAAAAGACAATATCAATAGAGTAGGAAGGCAACTCATGGAATGGGAAAATATTTTCAAACCATATATCAGACAAAGGACTCATGTCCGGAATACATAGAGAACTCCTAAAACTTAACAATAACAAGAACAAATGATTAAAAATGCAAAGGACTAGAACAGATATTTCTCCAAAGAAGATATTCATATGGTTAATAAGCCCATGAAAAGATGCTCAATATTACTGATTATTAGAGAAATGCAAATCAAAACTACAAAAAGATACCACCTCACATCCTTTTGGGTGTCTACTATGAAGAACTGCCCCCCAAAATAGCAAGTGTTGGCAAGAATGTGAAGAAATTGGAACCCTTATGCACTGTTTGTGGGAATGTACAATAGTAGAGCTTCTCTGGAAAAAAAATATAGCAGTTCCTCAACAAATTAAAAATAGAATTACCATATGATCCAGCAACTCCACTTCTGGGTATAGGCCCAAAATAATTGAAAGCATGGTTTTGAAGAAATATTTGTACACCCATGTTCATAGCAGCATTATTCACAGTAGATGAATGTGGAAGCAATCCTAGTGTCCACTGACGGATGAGTGGACAAGCAAAATATGGTATATACATATAATGGAATATTTTTAGCCTTAAAAGGGAAGGATATTCTGACATATACTATAACATGGAGGAAACTTGAAGACATAATGCTAAATGAAATAAGTGAGTCAAAAAAGACAAAGACTGGGTATTTCATTCATGTGAGATATTTAGAGTAGTCAAAATCATAGAGACAGAAAGTAGAGTGGTGATTGTCAGGGGCTGGAGGAAGGAGGAATAAGGAGTTATTTCTTAATGGCTATAGAGTTCCAGCTTCGCAAGATGATGGAGATGGATGGTGACGATGGTTGCACATTATGAAAGTATTTAATACCACTGAGCTGTTACAGCTAAAAATGGTTAAAGTGGTAAATTTTACATTATGTGTATTTTACCACAATAAAAAAAGAAAGAAAAAAAAAAGATGACCCAGAGACCTAGGTACAAAGTAGGTTCTGACTCAGCAGATGGGGTAGGGCCTGAGACTGTACAATTCCAATAAGTTCCCTGTTGATGCATGTGCTGCTGGTCTATGGACCACAATTTCAGTAGCTAGGAATTACATGGGAGAAGGGTCACTGTCTCCCACAATGCTGGATGGTGACATGGCGAGAAAGGGAATGAAAAGAATCAGGCTTGCTGAACTGTCAGAAGCAGGATAGAATGAGCAAGTTGGCTCAGCTGTGCAGGGAAGGCCTCCCCTCTAGCGCAGGGCCTGTTCCCTATAGTGGGAACGGGCCCACTTAGACACAGGTGTGTGTGTCTGTGTATTGTCAGCACCTGCAGTCGCCTGATGCTTTAATGTTTGCTCACAGCCTCTGTTCTCAGAAAGCTCACACTGCAGGCTGCTGGTCAGAACGCCTCGGGAAGCAGGTCCTGTTAAAGGTTAAGCCCAGTTTGCTTTCTCCATACTCCAGGTTGAGGTGGACATCAGAACTGAGGCAGGTAGGACCTTCTGGACAATATTCTCTAAAAAAAATTGAGGTCTTGGCTCAGTATGACTAATGCTTTCCTCTGAATCTTTCCAATCATTTCCTTTTTAAAGCTACTTTCACATTTGTGATCTCATCTTGTTCACGCCGGTGTTTTATTAAACTCTAACGGTGTTTACATGTAGTACATAGGTATGATGCTTTGCATTCTTGTCTGACATTAAATATGTAGGCATGCCTGCTGTCCATGAGGTCCTAGAACTGAAGGTATTGAATATTTCAACCTCTGTTTTGTTTTTTTTTTCTTGTCTTTCAAATAAGCAAGTGTTGTGCTCATTATATCCTCAGAAAGTTAACTTAGTGAGGAAGCCTCTTGACTTCTCTGTGGTCTGGCCTCTGGTCTGAGTGGCCAGGGCGAATACCTGGAAGCGATTTAGGGACATTGATCAGGGTTTTTATAACTTGAAACATAAATTAGAACAGAATGAAAAGAATATGATGTGAAGGTGCCAGGAAAGTTGTATTATTTTCTTGGGACACTTCATGGCTAGTGCTTTTGCTTATAATATTGCCTGTGAGGAATTAAGCATTTTTTTTGTTGTTGTTTAATTCTGGTTTTCTTTAGTGGGTGTAAAATGTATTGAGCTCCTATTATAGGAGGTGTTTTATGTAAGCTATTTTCATGTTCCTGTAAAGTAGGACAAAGTGATAGTAAAAGCACAACTAAGCAAGTTATGTATTAACATTTTCATATATTCATAACTGTTGATGTTTTTGTTACTAGTTTTAAGACTGAATCATAGTTACTGACTGAACTTTATGATCTAATCTTCAGGGACTTAATGCATGAGTGAATTTATGAACTTCTATGGGTTTAAGTGATTTAATGAAAAATGAATTTTTAAGGAAAAATATGGCAGGTAATAAATATGAGATACTTCCCACCTGCTTCTGATATATGACCCCCCCCCATGGTAATTCTCTTCAGTTATGCAAAAGATGGATCACTTTAGCCACACCAGAAAGAACCTTAAACTGAACTTTGTGAATGACAATCAGAGAAAATAGGCTAAGGTCACTTGAATTTCCTCACAAAAATTATCTAAAGTGTGATTTTATTTTATTTTATTTTATTTATTTATTTATTTTAAAGATTTTATTTATTTATTTGAGAGAATGAGAGAGAGCACATGAGAGGCGGGAGGGTCAGAGGGAGAAGCAGGCACCCTGCCGAGCAGGGAGCCCGATGCGGGACTCGATCCAGGGACTCCAGGATCATGACCTGAGCCGAAGGCAGTCGCTTAACCAACTGAGCCACCCAGGCGCCCTAAAGTGTGATTTTAAAAGAGGGAGGGACTTGGCTATATTAAAAAGGAAAGGTTTATTAATATAAAAGGGTTAGACTGCAAGAAAGGTTCAGGAGATTAACCTACTTATTCAAATAAATGAAAAATTAAGAATTTTGACTCAATGATGTTACTACTTAAAAAGTTAGATTTGATACATTCTTTTTCTACATCCAGAGTTTATTGCCTTGGACATTTGTGTAATTTGGGGCAGCCAAGTCATTGAAACACAGTGGCTGAGGAAGAACCTCAATTGTCCTTTCATGATATGTGTTATGTCAATATATTCGGTCAACCAATAAATATTATCATGCTTAACTGCATCCCAGGCACTAAACTAGTCACTACTGAAACAATGGTGAGCTAAAAAGATAATGTCTGTGCCCCCCATGCTTGTAGTTTTACTTGGGAAGTTGGATAATAAACATTTAAAAACACAAATATTGATAGGGATAAATGCCGTTGACAGAAAGAGGAGAGTGTGGAGGGGAATAATGGAGGGAGAAGCTCTTCTTGCTAAGAGCCAGGAGCACACTGAGACAGTAGCTGCCACCTCTCAACCTGGGCAGCTACTTAGATTGCCAGAAAGAACAAACGCAATTGGTTTGGGATTCCCCCAAGGTGGCAGTTATACTGAGCCAGTGACACCCTCAAGCGTGGCTCTCAAACTTGGTTGAACTTGGAAACTGCCTATGGAGTTTGAAAAATAATGGATACCTGATTCCCACTCCTAAGGGATTCTGATAAAATTGGTATGGCGTGCTCCCTGAAGAGTTGAAAAAGCTCCCTAGGTGATGCTCATGTTTACCAGGGTTGAAACTCTAAAGCAGTTCTCGAATATTCACATGCATCTAAATCACCTGGTTGACTTACTAAAACACAGATGGCTGACAGTCTTCCTCTCCTCCCCCCAGAATCTCTGGTCCCATTTGTCTGGGGTAGGGCCTGAGAATTTACCTTTTTAATAAACTCCCAGGTGATGATGCTGCTGGCCCAGGAACCATATTTTGACAGCTGTTCCTGTAATCCATTTCTTCCTGTTAATTGATGGGAAAGTGGCATATAGCAGAGTAAAATTCAAATCATGACAGTCATTATAGTCTGTTCCTTCCTCACCTCTCTCTCCTCAGATAGAAACACAGTAGTAAGAAATCTCAACTTCTGTTTTCTAAATATTAATTTTACTTCCTGTTATTTCCCCATTATCTTTGTGATATAAGAAAGTGGAGAACAGAGGCTGTTCCCTCAGCAGGAGACCATTTTGCTTTTTGTGTCTTAGTACCCAGCAGTTCATTTAGTCAGAATATAATTGCCCAGGTAGATATCAGGTAATTCTGTAGCAGAGTTTAAATTCTCTCCTGGCATTCCCTTGTCCTTCCCTTTGCAGTTTCTCTATCTCGATGCTATTAAAAATATCTAGGCTTCATGCTTCCCTTGCAAATACAAGGGAAGTAATCAGCCTTAAGTGGTGTTTTCTGGTTATAACTTAACCTATGACTTTAACAATAATGAATGGTGGAGACTTGGGTGAAGAGGAAGAAACCAGCTCTGAGGGTTCAAGAGCCTGTGGAGAAAAATTAGACTTTCTTCACCTTTTGGAGATGGGGAAAATGATTTTAGTTCCGTTCCAAGTGACTCCCCAACTCAAGCAAAATGATCAGTTTCGGGGCTCCTTCCCGAAAAAGTCAGGGCTAGATCTAGCCAGCATCAAGTACCTGGATCCAGGGTAACACACCTGGACTTGGCTTTCTCTGTGTTGGCATCAATCCCTCATTAAACTTCTCCCCTGGGGTGGCAAAGATGGTGCCCACCAGCCTTTATCTACATTTAACCAGTTATATCCCAATGGAAAGTAGATGCCTCTCTTTCAGTGCTCTAGCCAAATTCTCAAGGCTGAGGCAGGTGACATACATCTTTGCCTTAACTAATCACTGTATGCTATTCACATGGAAGGCATTTTGACTGAGATGAGGACTGAAGTTCATCTTAAAGGGCAGATGAAGGAAGAGCATAAGGCATTCAAGGCCAACATAGGAAGAAAATAACGAGTTTAACACATGGAAAATATTCACAGTACTTAACAACCTCTATGGCATTGGTACTATCCAGTAAGAACAAAGGTCTTTGGGGCTCTCAAGGACCCTGATGGAAGGATTTACTGGATCAGGGGGCATTCTGGGACTCTTGGTGGTAGATGGTGAGAGGAACTTGGGTCGACAACTATTCACCAGCCACTATGTGAGTATTTCAATATTTTACCAACCAGCATTGCCTTTATTGTGTATAACACCAAGTATTAGCCATAGTACACAGTCAAGAGTCAATTCTATAGGACAGAAAGAACCTAGCAACCCAAGGACTTCTCCAGAAATCCCTTTGCGTTGTGTTGTGTAATAAAAGTACCTTGAACTTGCAGAACATTTATTTTTTGCCTTTGAAGTTCATTTACATATTCAGTGTTTTTTTAATGTATTCATAAAAGTGAGTGGGTGAACAAATATCACTTCAGTGGAAGTAGTCAGTAGTAGACTCCTGAATGTGTGGTAAGGAATTTCTTTAAAGTCTCAAGTTCATACATATTTTGTATTCTAGTCCCTAATATGTATTCATTCTGCACATTGAAATATTTTAAGTGTCCCACTAGGAGGGATGTAGTTTTATACTGCTAGGTTAATGGTAAGATGTTGTTATATTGAAGCTACCCATTTGGAACAAGTGAAACAAATTAGAGCAAATTAAACATAACCCAACATAACAGGTTGAACGTTCAGGCAATTTCTCTTCTGTATCTTGGTGTCAAGTCTTTCAAGAGCCCGTAATCATGTAATTATATAGATAAAGAAAATGATATTTCTATTATAAACTTCCTTAGTAAGTTTGAATTTCTCAGCCTCATCACTGAGGAGAGATGCCCCCTAACGCTACTCATAGATAATCAAGCACAAGGTTTTCAGGCTGTAGTGGCCATTCTAAGCTCATTTTCGAGGGGTACTTGTGTTATTGGTAGATTGAAAGGATCTTTATTGTGGCTGACTTTTTTTTTTTTTATCACCTCTAGAAAATACTAATCAAAGGAGTTTTTTTAAGGGAAGAAAGATGGCAAATGCTGTAAGACTTATTTTACCATGGATACTGTAATTTTTCATAATAAATTTACATAAGGGATCTGGTTTATGTGATGAGAACACATGTCAAACTAGTTTGTGAGCATCAAGAAATTCCCAAGTAGCTATTTTGATGGATACTTGTGGTTCTGTCAGTGCCAGTCATAGGAGTTTAGTCGTTTTCATGGAAGTGGCTTATCTGGTTACGTTCTTGGTACTAAGATACTTGGCTTCCAGGAACTCCAAAGCATATTTTCCAGTCAGTCACTGCAAATTAATTTTTTGAGTCTTGGGCTGCTACATGTTCTTCCTTATACATACACATACTCCAAAACCAAAAAATAGGCTGGCATGGAAAAGCAGTTTTTTGCTGATAGTGTAAGGATTTCAGTAAGCACTGTGAAGCTTTGTGAGGTGCTGTGTTGAAGTGATTTTTATTCTATAACTTTGTAAAAAAGATACATTTATTTCTTTAAACCAATATTTAACTCCTCTGAATGCCTAGCTTGCCTGGCTGGTGGGAAATTTAGTCTCAATCATTACAGGGGTTCTTTGTCCCTTAGAGCTATCTATAGGTCCTGGAAGCTAATATTTTCCACCTTGGAGAGCCCTCTGGTCTCACAGTTCTATATGGACCTCTGTCCCTTTACCTTCTTCACTCCACCAAAAAGAATCTCTTCCATCCCATGGAGGAATCATTCTTCCTCTCCTCACATCTACGTACCCTCTGGCCTGTTCAACACAATCACCCGCAACTTGCAGTTTTTCTGAGAACAAAAGTGAGCTGCTGTTTTCATCCAGCAACACACACAATCCTGAGATAAAGAAAAATACCAGACTTTCTTCTTGTAATGGGACAGAGTAAAATGCAGAAAGAGGAAAATAGAAATTTAAAAAGTATGAAAAATTATCCTACTGTGACTATAAAAATCAAAACTGTTCTCCCTCTGAATATTCTTGCAAAATCAAACCTCTGAGGAGCTATGTTAAGTGTTTTGTTCAGCTTTACATATCCAAAGTATTCCCCAGGGTACATGTATTCTGGCTTAAGAAATAAGGACATCAATTCTCATTTGACGCTTCAAAACCATATGGGTTGAGAGCCATTATCTCCTTTTTACAGATGACAACACTGAGGCTCACGTAATTTGGGACTTACCCTAGGTTAGTGATGCACTCAGCAGATCCTTTGAGCATTATATGCCAGACACTATTCTAGGTATGAGGAGTACATCTGTGAACAAGAATGACCAGTTCTGTCCTCTTGGGGAGCTTCCGAGGAGGTTGGAGGTCAGGGGGAAAGCAAGCCGTAAAGTAAATAAAGAATTTCAGATTATGTCAATATGAACAGCTAAGATTTGTTAAATTGCCAGTCTTTGCTAGTCCCTGGTTTAAGTGTTAAGCATGTATTATCATCAAATCCTTAAAGGAACCCTGTGCAGTAGGGAATATTATACTATTTTAAATGAGGAAACTAAGGGAGACCCACAAAAATTAAGTAACTTAAACATAGTAAGGAATGGATTCTATCCCAAACACCCACGAATAACTTTGTTATGTTACACTGAAGGTAAAACAGGTGATGAGGTGCAGGTGGGCTTGGAGCGAGACTACTTTCATAAGGTTGTAGCTGGCCTCTCTGGAGTTACATGTGAGCTGAAAGCTGAATGAGAAGGAGAAGCTAGCAATGCAAACATTTAGGAAGAGGAGTGTTCCTGTGCAAAGGACCTGGGGGTAGGATGGCCCCAGTTGAGAAATCCATGTCTATTAGAATCCTAAATTCTGTGATCTTGCTGCTTTGTAAAGGAAATCAGTAATAGTAGGGCCTCTAGCAAATCAAAAACAAAGCTTATGTTACAAAAGGACAGCTATGGCTGACAGTTTTTTTACCTGTTTGCAGAGGTATTAAGACTTCCACAGCAGCCTCATTCTATTCTCAGTTTAGTTAGACAGTTGAAGATGCAAGAGGTATGTAGAAGTTCACATTTTCTCTCAGTGATTGTTTTCATAAACATAAACATGGGCCAATTCTTATTTTTCAGATTCTTTTCTAGCTTGTAATTTTGAATCAAAATATTATTTTAGAAATAACTAAAATTATTACTATTATTGGTAGAAATTGTGTTACTGAAACATTTTCCTTTCTGTTTTGTGAAGTTTGGGGAACAGAATTGTATTTTTTCTCCTAGACTTATTAGCTTAGCTAAAGTTGTCAGGAGCCAATTAGCTCTACAACTTTGTGAGGAGTCTTTCAAGTGTGCTAAGAATGTGATGGATGAGATTCTTCCTAGACTGAAGAGTGGTGTTTGGCAAGGTGCTATGTTTCTGAAAGCACAGGGACGAGAGATTTCCCACCCTAGGAGGTTGGGCACTTCCAGATATATTTTAATTCATTTCACTTGCTAAGTTGTCTAAATATTACTTAACCAGAATTATGGATTTTTAACCCTGTCAAGTAATTGAAATGTATTCAATTACTTCTTCATTCATTCATTCAACAGTGTATGAAGAAAACAGTGTATAATATCTGCTGAGCCCTATACCCAGTTCTGCCCTGAGTCAAAAGGTGACCTTCACTAAGTGAACTTGCATCTCTGAATATCAGTTTTCACATCTGTAAAATGAAGGGTGATAGGATAGGACAAATTGAAATAATTAAGGTTCAGGATACTGAAACCTTGAATATATCAATACCTTGGCTGCCTAACGCTGTTTGAGATCTAGAGAAAAAGAATGACACCAGGCAAATAATGCTTTCATTACTAGTGATGGTCTTTGTCCCCAAACCAATGTGGAACTGTAGATGTAGCTCCTCAGCTGTCTGAGTTCTGTTGACCTGAGAGATGCTTCTTCAACTGTTGCAATGGCTGGCTGAATCCAGAAGAAAAACAAGTCTAAAAAGCTGGCTGGCAGCCCTTTTCTAAGTTCCTATTGATGCTCAATCTTCTGATCTTACCACTCCCTAGTGTCAAGAAGGATCCTTCTAGGAAGGGCACTTTTTTTTTTGAGATAAAGCAAGACCAAGAGAATGAAGCTTGGAGCATGGTGGAATATGTCCCATTGCCCAGAATCTCTCAGCCCCTAAGTCTTTTCAGATCTGAACAGCTTTGAAGCAGAAGTACAGCCTTCTGGTCTTGCTACAGGAAAATAAGATAGTAGGGCTGGGCATCCTTGATTGTTTTGTCATCCCAATCTCAAAGAAAATGCCTAAAAAGAATTACCCCCAAATAAGCTTATTTAGGTATTTCTGCAAAGATTCTAAACCTAGAAAATAAAGCTTAATGAATACCATGGAACTTGATCAATCAGCGAGTTGTCCGGTCATTGTGGTAGATGGCATAGTTAGTGGGAAAGGGTAGGAATGGAGAAGAGCTGTGTACTACCATAGACCACAAATAGGTCAAACAATGTGATTCCTAAAGTATCTTCCATTGACAAATTGTGACTCTGAGTTGGCCCTCATTGACAGGAAGGAAATGGAGACTTCAGTCCTACATCACAAGGAACTGAATTGTGTCAGCAACCTGAACAAGTGAGAACACAGGTTCTCCCCTAGAAACTCCAGAAAGGAACACAGCTCTGCTGATACCTTGGTTTTAGCTTGATGAGATGCATACCAACTTCTGACCCATGGAGTGTATGATTATAAATTTGTGTTTTTTAAACCACTAAGTTTGTAGTAATTTGCTGTAGCAACAATAGGAAACTAATAGATCCAGAGAAGATTAAGTCATAATACTTCCTTAAGAATTCTGAAAGGAAATGGCAGCAACATAAGTGTGTTGCGATATCATGGTGTCTGACTTAATTTTCTTTTCTATCAGGGTTATGGGAGTAACAGGGAAGGCAGTTTGAGGAGTTGATGAGTGAATAAGGTTTTCTTTTTTTTTTTTAAAGGATTTATTTAGTTATTTTAAAGGGAGGGTGAGAGAGCGAGCAGGGGAAGGGGTGGGGGGAGAGGGAGAGAGAGAATACCAAGAAGACTCCCCCGAGCATGAAGCCAAATACCAGGCTCAATCCCACAACCCTGAGATCATGACCTGAGCCAAAATCAAGAGTCAGACGCTTAAATGAATGAGCCACCGAGGCACCACTGAATGAGGTTTTCTATGTTTGGCTCCATCATCTGCTCTGAATCTCATCAGCAAGGATGTACTGAGGCTTCATTACCAAGCATACTCTCTCCTATGTCTCTCTAGAGCTGGGTAAACATTTCCTTATTTTTGTGTCTATTTAACCCTGCTGAGCCAAATCTAAGTAGTATTTCTTAAATAGTGTCAGCAGCAATTTTACCTTTGGGAAATAATTCTTTGAAGCTTTGGTTTGCTTCTAACAGCATTTCTGCAGAAGACATCAATGTTTAAATTTCACCACTTTTGAGTAGGGTTGAGGAGGTTATTAGCCCTAACCCCCAAAATATCAATTTTAGGTAAAATTAGAGTGAGGGCATGAATTATAAAGAAATGAAAGGTCTGCTTCCTCACGTGGATTTAAAAAGAAAAGCTTGCAGGGTTTCTTCTGTTTTGGGCTTAACAGAAAGACCTCATCTGTTATTTTATAATGCAACCTGCTATCTTATGAGTGGTACCATAGATATTACTTTGTAGGCATTTTGTTTATTTCTGGAAGCAGAAGCAGCAGGAAAAACAGTTTAGGCCTTCAGAGAATTTAGGCTTGAAATGGAAAATTCAGTTCAGTCCTTAGTGACAAGCTTTCTGTAAAAGCTGTTTGAAGATGAAGCTCTCACTTAAAAATAAACAACTTAGAATCTTCTCCCACCGCTGATTGACTTTCCATGGGGAACTTCAACTGCACACATTCTCTGGAGGATAATAAAACTTACTGCTGGGATCCAAGTAGTCAGTTTCTTCTTTGGAAAGTCTGAATGCTGATTGGCTGCACTTCTCCTGTGGGTGATGTGCAGGATGAGTGATAAGGAAAGGAGAGTTGTGGTGACTGCTTCCCTACAATGACCGAACATGGAGTGTCTGGGCTTTGGGATTTCTTATCGAACTTGCTGAAGCACAGTAATCAGGTCTCAGGATGAGATCAAGACAGGCCATTTCTCTGTGCTGTGATAGGATAGCAAGTCAGAAAGTAGTGATTAATAAATGTTTTATTAAAAATAGAGCCTCATAGAATCAGTAGGGAACTCAGAAGTTTTTAAGTTCAACCTATAGTGCAAAGCAGAAAGCTCTTTAGAGTATTCCCCAAAGATAAGACTGAACCTCATAGTGACAGAGACTTGACACATTTCAGAAAGCTGGTATTTGTTAGAAATCAGGTCCTTGTGTTAACCTGAATCTGGATCTTTATAAATTTTCTCCTAGTGGTTCTTTAGTCTATGGACATAGCACAAGTACAGTCTTGTCTCCAGTAGAATTTCCAAGCCTTAGAGGGTTCTTCAAAATCATGTTGTTCAAACCTATCATTTTACAGGCAAGAAAACTAGAGCCAAAGAGAATTTTACTTCAAGTCCCAAAGCTAGTTGGTGGTCGTCAACAACTCAAGTTGCTCAGTTGCCTGAGTTTTTTCCATTACACTCTGTCCAAGAAAGGGATGCTGGGGAAGGGACTGTTTATATTAGCACATGGTGTCCTCACCCAACCTGGGCTACTATCAGTGTTGGGAGAAAAAATGAATTTGAGAGTGAAAAAATCCCGAGTTCTAATCATGACCTTGGAACTTATTATCTGTTTAATCTTGGTTTTCTTGAGCTTTCTTATTCTCAAATTTCTTTTTTTTTTTTTTAAGATTTTATTTATTTATTTGACAGAGAGAGAGAGAGAGACAGGAAGAGAGGGAACACAAGCAGGGGGAGTGGGCGAGGGAGAAGCAGGCTTCCCGCTGAGCAGGGAGCCCGATGCGGGGCTCTATCCTAGGATCCTGAGATCATCACCTGAGTCGGAGGCAGATGCTTAATGACTGAGCCACCCAGGTGCCCCTTATTCTCAAATTTCTTAATTATGAATTAAAGATAATGAGAATTACCCTGAGGATGATATGAGGTCATAGTGTTATGAAGCACCTAATTCAGTGCCTAAAATAGAGAAAACATGAATATATTTTATGATTCTTATTTGTTAATATTTTCAGCAAATACTTTTTAGTGCCCTCTAGGTTCTGGACACTGATATAGATGCTGGGCATGTTGAACTGAACCAAAACATGACCAGTACCTGCCTTTATGTGAAAAGAGCTAATGAGGAAATATACAGACAAATCTAAGTCATATTAGTGTTAAAAAATAAAGCAAGCTTGAAACAGAGTAACGAGGTGCTCTTTTCTACAGGGAGGTCAGGGAAGGCATCTCTGGGGAAGTGAAACTTGAAGAGTCACCTAAAAAAAAGTCAAGTTATAAACCATATGAATCCATGTTGTAGGATGTCCCAAGAGGAAGAACCATCAAGGGCAAAGATCCTGAGGCAAGGGTGTTATTTGAAGTAGTGAGGGGGAGCTAGGAAGCCAGTGTGTCTAGGGCTGAGGGACAGTGGTTGGGGATTAGGACAGAGAGACGGGCTAGGTCATATAGGACTCTCATGGACTGTGGTAAGAACTTAGGGTTGTGGTCTTGATATGGTGGTGATTCTGAGTACGAATGTGGGACATCATGTAACATACATTTTTAAAACAGTAGTTCTCAACCCTGGATGCACACTGGAATTTCTTTACTGTAAGTTTTTTTTATTATTATTATGTTCAATTAGCCAATATATAGTACATCCTTAGTTTTTGATGTGGTGTTCAACGATTCATTAGTTGTGTATAACACCACAGACTGGAGTTTCTTAAGGATATTTTAAAAAATACCAATGCTTATTGCCAGAGACTGAGAGTTAAGTAATCTGGGGTGAGGCTAAGCATCTGTGCATTGTAGAACACTTTTGAGGGATGCTAAATGGCATCCAAGGTAGGAAAGCACTCTCAGAAAAGGATATCAGTAGTTGATAGCATAAGAAATGTATATGATGAACCAATGAGTTAGATTGTGTGTTGAGATAAGTGCTTCTCCCTTGCTTCATGGAAGTCACATGATCAGATATCCCCTAATGATGAAAGAGCCAAGAAAGCTTTCAAATCTTGGTCAAGAGTCAGGAAAATCTTGACAAAGGAAAGGACATTTCCCCCTCCCTGTTGGCCCTGCAGATTCTTTCTGATTTGTAACAAGGAGAAAGAAAAAAGAGGATCAGAAAATTGGGAGGTCAAAATGGATTCATAAGAACTGGCTTCTAGACATTTGCTTTGTAAAAGCATTTTAACTACAAAGAACTTCCTTGTGCTCCAGTATGTGGCTGATGAGGATTCTTAATTTGAGTTATATGTTGGATGTTAGTTGATTAATGACTTTGAATTCCAGTTTCTTGAATACTTGTGATAAAATTTGTATAAGTATCATTTAGCTTTGTGTTTTAGATAGTCTGCATTCTTTTAAGCATTATGTAGCTCACTGTAAAAACCATAAGGCTTCAACAGTTAAAATTATATAGTCAAAAGTTGTGTGGTAGTTCATTGGTCCTCAACTGGGGGACAGTTTTACTCCTCGTAGGTCATTTGGCAATGTCTCAGACATTTTTGGTTTTACAACTGCAGTGGGGATGCTAGTAAGTAGAGATTAGAGATGGCCCAAAATGTCAGTAGAGACAAGACTGCTTTATGGTCATTTTCCTGTCATTTAGGAAAGAGGAAAATCCAATTCTGCATTTCCTGCCACTTAGTTGTATAATATTAAGCAAAAAGTTTGACCTCTCTAAACTCAGGAGGGGGTGGTTCTTATCTGAAAATAAGATATTGATTAGGATCAATACAATGCAACAACTTACCAGTGCCTATTATGTACCTGTTACTGTACTAAGCTGAAACATAGAAAAGTTCCTTCCCTTTGGAAGATAATGATCTATGAGGGTTTATATGTCAGCTATAGACATAATGCTGTGTAATAAGCCACATCAAATTTCACTCACTGAAAACACCATCATACATTCCCATTCATGAATTTCAGATTGGTTGGGGTTCAACAGATCTAATCATGGCTTATCTCCTAGCTAGGATCCAGTTCTGAGGCTCCATGTGACTTTCATCCTTCCTGGACTAGTAAATTATCCAAAGCATCATCCTCTCATGATGGTGGAAAAAACACAGAGGGGCAAGTAGAAACATTCAATACATATTAAGACTTGAGCTCAAAACTGTACACTTCCCCTTTCAATGACATTATTTTGGGCAAAGCATGTCATATAACTAAGACCAGAATCCCAGAGGTGGTGAAATATATTCTACCTCTAGTGAGAAAAATTTAAAAATCACATATCAAAGGGCATGAACATAAGGAAAGGTAAGAATTAGGAGCAATGATGCTATCTATCCAGAGAGACCTTCCAATTCAAATGTGCAATAGTTTTAAAGCTATATCCTTGTCTCTGCATCTCTTGAGATTTTTGATTAAGTTGAATTCAAAGATGTTGGATTTATTAAACTTCATTTAAAGTTAAGCAGAATTTCAATTCTGTCCCCAACTTGTTCTGGTCTAATGTATTCCTTCCACCATGAAGGCTTGCTACAGAAAGGGGTAGAACTTGATCATTGCAAAAGATGATTTATGATACTCTGGCAGTAGAAGGAAAAGGAACAGATGGTTAGCATCATCAGTACCATACAGTGTGTCAGCTGAGTGATATGTCAGATGTTCTTCCTCCTCAGTGGGTGATGGCTTCCTCCCAGTTACTGCTCCTTGAATTTGAGCACCAGTAAATGTTATATTTCATAAGTGGTTCTAGAAAGTGCTTTGAAGAATCCTCTAATACTATAACCATGAGTTAAATGCTTTACACACTTTACCTCTTTGCCTAATGACAACACTGAAGATAGGTATTCATATATAATTTTAATATATGTATTGTGTAAATGTATGTGTTTGTAAATGCATACAATATGTCCAAAAAGGAACTCATGAATTAGTTAATGGGAGGGAAGTAGAATTTATGTCATGAATGTTCTTTTTTACCTCATATATTTCATATCAAGAGCATATATTACCTATTCAAAATATTTCAATAAAATGAAGGAGGGCACTAGTATCCACATTTTACAATTGAGGGAGCTAGGTAAGTTACTTTTGTAGTGAGAGACTCAAACCTGTATTCCTAGATAAATGGTAGAGCTGAGATTTGAATATAAGTCTCTCTAACTCTAAAAACTTAATTTTTATCCTGTTGGAAAGTTAATTCTCAAAGTTTTCTGGAAATGGATAACATTGCATACATTTGACTTACTGTTCAAGAGACATTCCTGCAATTTCATCAATAATGTCTCCATTAGTGTAGTCATTAAGTTTCTACTTGCCAGGAGTTCTGTTTGACAGGCTCTACAAAACCCATTAAGCAGGGTAGATTATCATGATCTCCAATCTGAGTGTGGAGTCATCAAGGCATAAAAGTTACCACAGTATATGAAATCATCCACTAAAAGAGATGCTGAGAAGTCTAGTTTGCAAACTCATGCATTTTTATCCTCTTCATCTATTAAAACAACTAGTAATAACATTGCCCACCAATATTGATCGCTTGTGCCATCTGGGATTAATACTTCCAAGAAGAACTCTTCTAAGACCAGCCAACCTCTAGAGACTATATTTTTTCTCTGACAGTGGGAGATGAACATCCACGAATTCAAAAGTAAAATGTCATTATAGGAGAAAGTTACCCAAAGTTCATAAACTGCTTTTGCACCCAAAATCCATGCATCTGCTTTGCCCAGGCACACATTAGGAGGTAAGGAGTGGTTGTCAAATAAACTAAGTTTAAGAAATGGGAAGTGATTTATCCTTCTGAGAACATTTTCATTGCTTTGGAGCAGGCATTTATAAACCCAGTTATCCTTAGTAGTTGCTGATGTTTTTCAAGAGGAACTCCTATCAACACTTGCAGGTCTCCTTTGGCCCCTCATAGGTTTGGGGCATTTTGTTGTTTTTGTTTGTTTTAATTTGTCTTTATGAAGAAGAAAGAACATGATACTATGGAAAAAATCCATACACTGGGGATTAGGCCACTGGGATTGAAGTCCTTTTCCATCCAGGCCACTGTGTGACCCTCATTAAGTCTCTTCTCTGTGGACCTCAGTTTCTCAGGTGTAAGAAGAGTTAGGACGTATTCTCTGTTAGGTCTTTCCTTTCCCAAGTATGATAATCTCATGATTGGTTTCCCTAGGATATGGTAAATAAAGAGCACATTTTTCACCTGAGAGAGTCCTAACAAAATCATCAAATTATTCAAGTTTTCTTTAGTGGAATTTTATTTCCTTGCTCTGCATGTTTCCTCCCTTTGCCTGTTTCTTCCTAGATACTAACTCTACAGTAAAGGCTGTTTGTATCAGACAGCTGCCAACTAGGGCAGGAGAGCATCAGATTTGGAGTCAATCAGGAGTTCATTGATTTCTTGTTCTTCCATGAGTTGTATCATCTTGAGTCACTCAGCTTTCTTAGGATGGCATGATCACCGAAATAATCTTAGTAATTCCTTCAGAGCTCTTAAAAAAAAAAAAAAAAAAAAACTATTCTGGGACCTGCTAAAGAGGTAGGGTATGATAGTGCTTTTCCCAAATCCTTTATCCAAGTGTAGGTAATTTTATGGAGTGCATGGTTTTCTCTCTTGATTTTGATTTGTATCAGATAGTAAAGAAAGGAAACCCACCCCACAGTTCTACCATGCTGACATGTTAACTGTTTTCATTATCCCATAGCTTTTTGTTTGGTTGGGCTAGGAATTTAATTCATTGTAATACTCTGGGAGAGTAAATTTTTGTTTAGGGCTTCCTATATACCCCTGTCAATCACTGTATAGGCATATAGTTTGTTGTAAGGACAATCTGTTTTGTGTTAAAATGGGATCATGGTAAAGATAGAATAGCAGCTTTCAAAAGTGTTTAACTATGATCCACAATAAGAAATATGTAATGATGTATGAATACACACTGCTGAAATATCTTTAAAAAACAGTTATTATCTTTATTACGATACAATCTGCTATTTTTTATTCTATTCTATTTCCTTAAAAAATGCATAAGTCATGACCTACTAAACTGATTTCACAGCCCTCTAATGGGTCTTGACCTGCTGTTTTGAAAAACAGTCGCAGCCAATCTACCATTTAGTCAGGATGCCCTAGGGATCCAAAAACATCTTGGCTCAGCTTTAAGCAAAGAAGTAAATAGTATCCATTAAATAATGTGCACTGGATTAAATATGGTACAGTGGAGAACTTCTCAAATGGTGGCGGCATCCTCACATGCATAAGCAATATCAAAACCCTGGAGGATCTCATTAGGGTTCTCATTCTGCTCTATGATATATGTTTTCTAGTTTTTTCTTTTTAGAAAGACTTTGCCATCTTGGAAGAGCTCCACTGCTTAAGTGGCCTGAGGCACTGCAGGCATACTGTCTCATGTCCCTATGTTATGGCAGCCCCAAGTGGAGATGTGTAGTATTGGTCCAGAAGAGAAAAAGCCCGAAGTTTTGACAAATGAGCTGGTAGTCAACAGGGCAAGTCAGTGCCCAATGGTGAAACAAAGCAGTTGGAATAAGGTCTTCCATGCATTTCCTTTGGCATGCATTCTTTTATTTTTTTTTTAATTAACAAATAATGTATTTGTTTCAGGGGTACAAGTCTGATTCATCAGTCTTACACAATTCATAGCGCCCACCATAGCACATACCCTCCCCAGTGTCCATCACCTAGCTACCCCATCCCTCCCAACCCCCATCCCCTCCAGCAACCCTCAGTTTGTTTCCTGAGATTAAGGGTCAATTTAAAATTTTCATTTGGCTTCTAGAAATCAGCCATCTCTTGATAATGCTCTTGAACCTGAAACCCTCGCCATTTCAGTACATGGGAATTAGTCTCATGCATTTGAGGTCAAATTTTCAAAGACCAAAGAAATCTCTTTGGACAGGTTGATGTTTCCAAAAGTGAAGTAGAGAATGAAGGATAAGTATAGTGATTTTCAAACTGTAGAAGTGCAGTGATTTATGAAAAGATGCTTGACATCTTTAGTCACTAGGGAAATGTAAATCAACACTACAATGGAAAACCACTTCAGACCCACTAAGATGGTGAGTCAAAAAGTCAGATAATAAGTGTTGATGAGGATGTGCAGAAATCAAAACCCCAATGGGGAAAGTAAAATGCCACTTTGGAAAGCAGTTTGTCCATTTCCCAAATGATTATACATAGAGTTATTCTATGACCCAATAATTCCCTTCCTAGATATTTATCCAAGAAAAATGAAAATATATGTCCACAAAAAAACTTTTACACAAATGCTTATGGTAACATTATTAGTAGTAGTAAAAAAGTAGAAGCAACCCAAATGTCCATCAACTAATGACTAGATGAACAAAATGTGGCCTATCTGTACAATGTATATTATTCAGCCTTAAAAAGGAATACATTCTCGGGGCGCCTGGGTGGCTCGGTTGGTTGAGCGACTGCCTTCGGCTCAGGTCAAGATCCTGGAGTCCTGGGATCGAGTCCCACATCGGGCTCCCTGCTCGGCAGGGAGTCTGCTTCTCCCTCTGACCCTCCTCCCTCTCATGCTCTCTGTCTCTCATTCTCTCTCTCTCAAATAAATAAATAAAATCTTTAAAAACAAACAAACAAAAGGAATACATTCTCATACATGTTACAATACAGATGAACTTCGGGAACATTATGCTAAATAAAAGAAGCCAGATACAAAAGACCACACATTGTGTTGTTCCATTTATATAAAATAGGCAAATCAACAGAGACAGGAAGTAGATTATCAGGAACTGGGGAAAGAGGGAACAGTGAGTGACTGAATTATAGATTTTCTTTTTTGGAATGATAAAAATGTTCTAAAATTGTGTAGTAGTGGTGGTTGCACACCCTATAAATACACTGAAATCACTAAATATTACACTTTATGATACATAAGTTATATCTCAAAGGTGCTTTTAAAATTTGCATATCTTTTATTAGTAAAACTGAGCATATTTTATATGCATATTAGACATTTAGAATTCTTCAGGGATTTTTCTGTTCCTATCCATTGCCCATTTCTAAGAAATTTTAAATCTTATTTATTATTGTGGTAAAATATTAATAGCATAAAAGTTACCATTTTAATCATTTTTAAGTGTATAGTTCTATGGCACTAAGTACATTTACATTGTTGTGCCATGATCAGCACTATCTCCAAAGTTTTTCAACTTTCCAAACTAAAACTCCATACCTATTAAGTAATAACTCCACATTCTCCACTCCCCCAGCCCCTGGCAACCACCATTTTACCTTCGGTATTTATGAATTTGATGACTCTAGGTACCTTAAACAAGTGGAATTATATAGTAATTGCCCTTTTGTGACTGGCTTATTTTATTTAGCATAATGTCTCCAAGGTTCATTTTTGGTATAGCTTTTATCAGAATTTTATTTTCCCTTTTTAAGGCTAATATTCCATTATATGTATATACTACCTTTGTTTTTCCTTTCATCTGTTAATGGGCATTTGATTGCTTCCCTCTTTTGGCTATTGTGAATAATGCTGCTATGAATGTGGGTATATAAATATGAGACCCTGATTTTAATTTTTTTTAGGTATTACCCAGAAGTTGAATTGCTAGATTATATAATTTGATAATACTATTTTTAATTTTTGAGGAACTGCCATCTGTTTTCCACAGCAGCTACACCATTTTACATTCCTGCTAGCACTATACAAGAATTCTAATTCTCCACATCGTTACTAACACTTGTTTATTCATGTTTTCATAATAGTCATCCCAATGCGCATGAGATGGTATCTCATTATAATTTTGATTTACATTTCCCTAACGATTATGTGATGTTGACCATTCTTTTGTGTGCATGTTGGTGATTTGTAGATCTTTTTTTGAGAAATATCTATTCAAGACTTTTGCTCATTTTTTTTAGTTGAATTACAAGATGAAAAGTCCTGGAGATTATTGCATGACAATGTGACTATCCTTAATACTATAAAACTTTATACTTAAAATTACTTAAGATGGTAGATTATATGACCTGAATATTTTACCATAATTTTTTAAAGGCATAATAAAAATTATTAAAGTAGAAGATGTCACAAGGGCAGTAAGCAGGAAACAAAGAGAAAACAAATAGCAATATAGTATATTTAAATTCAACTATATCAGTAATCACACTAAAGTAATTGGACTATATAACCTAAGGCAAAGATTGTCAGGTTGAATAAAAAAGCATGACCCAACTATATGCTACGTACAAGTAGCACACTTTAAATATAAAAATAAAAATATATGAGAAGTAAAAGGATGGAAAAAGACCTACCTAAAATAAAATAAATATCATAAAAAGAAAGATTAGAACACAAATACGTGAATTAGAAAAGAAAAAAACCAACTCAAAATTAAAAAAGGTATACCACTCAGAAAAATAAAACTGGAGTATCTATGTTAATATAAGGTAAAGTTGATTTATAGACCAAAGAATGTTACAAGGGGTAAAATGGAGCATATCATAATGATAAAGATGATTGTTATGTTGTGAAAACATAACAATCTCAGATATTTAATTATCTAAAAACAGAGCTTCAGAATACTTGAATCAAGTTTTGATAGAGCTGCAAGAAAAATATACAAATTAATAGTTTTGGCCATAGAATAAGTCTGAATTTAAAAGGATTCTGTGAACACAATGGAATTACATTAACATAAGTAAGAGAAATATCCTAGAAAATCCCTGAATATTTTAAAATTTAATAACTTATTTATTTATTTATTTTCTCCACATGGAGCCCAATTCATGACTCTGAGATCAAGACCTGAGCTGAGATCAAGAGTTGGATCCTTAACCACCTGAGCCACCGAGGCACCCCAATTTAAAAACATTTCTAAATGCCACATTGGTCAAAGAAAGAATCAAATGGAAAATTGTTATTTTTAACAATTTTGAAATGAAAAAAAAAAAAGAAAAAAACCCCAATATATCAGAATGTTTGGATGTGGCTAAAGAAGTACTTAGAGGAAAATTTATAGCATTAAAATGCCTAAACTAGATAATAAAAATGGCCCTAAATTAATGACCTATACTTCTATTAGAAACACTTAGAAAACGGTAAATCAAACCTGGTATAAAGAGAAGAAAAATAATAAAGATGAGAGCAGAAATAAATGATCAAGAAGACAGGAAACAAAATTCAAAAGAATGAATGTACCAAAAACTAGTTCCATGAGATCAATGAAATTGATGAACTTAGGGCCAGATTTGATATACAGTAAAAGGACAACAATTACCATTATTTGGAATGAGAGAGGTGATGTTGTTAGAGATTCTTGCAGTTATTAAAAAGGATAATGAAATATTAATAACTTTATAGCAATATATTCTATGAGTAAGAGAAAATGGACAAATTTTTAAGGACCCAAAGCACCAAAGCTCAAACGAACAGAAATAAGTAAACTAGATATTCTTATTCTATTAAATAATTAGACTTTATATTTAAAAATCCGCCCATAAAGTTTCTGGCCCAGTTGTCTTATCTGGTAAACTCTACCAAAGAAAGAAGAAATATAGTCAATCATATTTAAAAAAAATTTTTTTAGTATAGTTGACACACAAGGTTACATTAATTTCACATATACAACATAGTGATTTGACAAGTTTATACATTATACTGTGTTCACCACAAGTGTAGCTACCATCTGTCCCCATAAATCACTATTATAATATCATTGACTATGTTCCTTATAAGTGCCTTTCATTCCCATGACTTATTCATTCCATAACTGGAAGCCTATATCTCACACTCTCCTTCACCCATTTAAAAAAACAAAAAGAAATATAGTTAATCATACACAGACTTTTCAATAATAATAGGAAGAAATACTTTGTGACTCATTTTATTTGCTTAACATTACTCTAATACCCCAACCAGACAGAAACATTACAAGAAAACTGAATAACAACTTACCTTATGACTATAACTGCAAAAATTCATTTTTTTTTTAGAAGGGGAGGGGAAGAGGCAGAGAGAGAATCCCAAGCAGGCTCCACGCCCAGTGCAGAGTCTGACCTGGGGCTCTGTCTCACATCCCTGAGATCATGACCTGAGCCAAAATCAAGAGTCAGATGCTTAACTGACTGAGCCACACCTGTGCCCCTATAACTGCAAAAATTCTAAACAAAACAACTTCAAAGCAAATCCAACAGCAGGTTTTGGCACTAGATTTTGTTTCTTTTGGATAAATTCCTAGGTTTATTTCCTGGGTTGTACTCTAGGTGTATGTTCAAGTTGCTAAGAAACTTCCAAACAAAGTGGATTAATTTCAAAATAACTATGCTGAGTGAAATAAGTCAAAAAAAATATATGGTATGATTCCATTTATATAAATTTCTAGAAAATCTCAACTGATGCATAGTGAACAAAAGCATATTGGGGGATATAAAAAAGAGGTAGAGATTACAAAGAGGTACAAAATTTGGGGTTGTCTTTGATATCCTCACTATTTCAATTGTGGTAATGATTTGACAGGTGTAAATATATGTCAAAATTAATCAAATTGCACATTTTAAATATGTACAATTTATTTTAGTTCAATTATATCTCAATAAAATTGTTAAAAAATGCAGTGGATGACTGCATGGAGCACTGGGTGTTATACGCAAATAATGAATCATGGAACACTACATCAAAAACTAATGATGTAATGTATGGTGATTAACATAACATAATAAAAAAAATACAGTGGATGCTTTCACAATAGCAATACAAACTATTAAATATCTAAAGCAAATGTAGGAATAAATGTACAATGTAAGAGTTACAAACTTTTCTTAAAGTACATAGGAAGATTTAAATTAATTGAAAAATATGCCATGCTTTTTCATATGAAGACTCAATATTTTTGAAATTTATTCTCTGATTTAATATATAAATTCAAAGCAATCATATTCAAACTTCTCTCTTTTTTCAGTGGTGTTGGTAAGCTTGATGAATTGATTTTAAATTTCATCTGGAAAAGCAAATTTCAAATTTTACCTGAGAAAGTTTTGGAAGAGAAGAATACTAAAGGAAAGGCATGCCTTCTCAGTTATGAAAACATATCTCACTCTACAACAAAAAAATCTTTAAAAACATATTTCACTCTAGAGTGATCAAAACAATATGGTACAGAAATAGGAACTGAAGAGAGGCCCATATAAATGAGAATTCAGTATGCCATATATAAGATGACTTTTAAAACAAATGGATATTTTGTTGTTTCGCAGATAATGCCCAATTGTTTTTCAAAGTGGTTATACCAATTTGTACAGACCAGAAGTACTATATGAGTGCTCTGGTTAATGCTCATCCACATCAACACATGATCTGTCATTGTGGTTTTAATATTCATTTCTGAGATTACTAATCAGGTGGGCATCTTTTATTGGTTGTTTAGATTTCCTTTCTATGAAGTATCAAGGCTTTCCTCGTTTTTTTTCTTGGTTATTTTTCCTTGCAGATTGTAGGAATTCTTTATATTTTTATTTTTATATTGATTAATCCTTTGCCTCTTATAAGTATTGAAAACTAACATCTCCCAGTGTGTAATTCTCATTTCACTTCCTTTATATTGACTTTGATGGTCAGACTCCCAAAGTTTTGATAGATAAATGCATTTTGTTAATCTTTTCAAGGTGCATTACTGAGTGACAGAAGCAAGTCACAGAATTGTAAATATAATTCAACCCAATGTCTGAAAGAAGAAATTATGTGCATGCATACACATGTGTATAGTATTTAATTTACACATATAAAGATACTCTAGGAGACAGGTGTAGAATTCCTTTGGAGAAAGTGACAAATTTTTCTTTTGTTGCATTATTTGGCATTTTCACATTGATTATATTTTACCTTTGTAAGTTAAAACTTTTAATTAAAAAATCAGTGGGGAAAGTATATGACTCATTACTGAATTTTGGGATAAGTTGGCCTGCATTTAGCAAAGCAAGTTTAATTATTACCTCACAGCATACAGAATAATAAAATCCTTTTGAAATATTTATTAAGTAACTATGCTGTACCAGGCACTCTGTTAGGATTTTTCTATGTATTCATTAATTCACAACCAAAGAATGTGCAGGGTTGTATGTTCCATTTTATAAGAAATGCAAAAGGTTACTTATAGGAGAAGTGGGTTTTAAATGCGCATGCTCCTTTCTCTTCCTCCTTGCCTACATAGGTGTTGGATTGTATTTTTCTTAAACATGTAAGAGAAGTATAAAGCAGTTTTGGATGTAATATAATATATCCTGTTGATTTTTTTAAAAATGACCTAGGGAAAAAATTTTAAACTTCCTTAGAAAAGAGAGAAATGATGCTCTGCTGTTTATCCTCATATTGTCACCTCACTGTTGGAGTGCAATGTATTTCAAATACACTGGGATTCAGTGACAGAAGATTCTCATTATCATAATCCCTAAATGGGAGATCTAAATTTGACTCTGACATTGAAGCCTTCAATCATGGTATTATGACATGAAATCAGAATGCAAGTTCATGCAGTGTTCTGCAAATAATCCTGTAATTATATCTTCTAGTCTCTTCTAAACTATGATTGTTTTCTCATGTGGTGACTTGTACTAGCCAGCATACCTAATTCATTTCCCTTTTTATTATAAAAGTCATGTGTGCCCATAGTTAAGTGTTTTGGTAAGTATGATTATTATCAACTTCCAAAGTAGAGGAATTTACTTTTTATTTTTATTTTTAATTTAATTTTATTTTTTTAAAGATTTTTATGTATTTGAGAGAGAGACAGAGATAGAGCTCAAAAATGGGGAGGAAAGAGAAAAGCAGGCTCCCCAGTGAGCAGGGAACCCGACGTGGGGCTCGATCCCAGGACCCTGGGATCATGACCCGAGCCAAAGGCAGACGTTTAACTGACTGAGCCACCCAAATGCCCCTTTTTAATATTTCTGCCACTAGTTATAAACCTAGGATGAGAGGGGTCATGCCTACTTGTTTATCATGACTTCCACAAAGTAACTGTTCAATAAATATTTTAAATAGATAAATGACATTTTTGCTTTGTTTTCTACCCTAGATATACACCAATCATAACACTCTATAGGAAATAGTTGAATTAAACCTGTGGTATCTTCATTATCTCTAGGAGATTCTTTAGTCTGACTCCTGTTAAACAGTTAATACCAGAAACTAATCTAGTTTCTCTGCTAATGGTATAGTTAATACTTTTCTCATCAAATAGTTTTGAGAATCATGTTTTCAATTAAGAGATAACAGGATGTAATGAAAACAGAAATGTGAGTTTGAACATGGGATCATCTCTACAACTCTTGCCAACAAACCAGGTGACCTCAATAGTAACAGTAATAGTTCATGAGAGCCAGGTTTGTATTTTATTCATAATCAACCCACCACTAGTCTAGCACATAGGGGTAAATTGGCAATTTTTCATTGACTTAATAAGGAAATTAAAAACCAATTGTGCCTTGTATTTCCTGTCTAAAGGTAGGTGTAGTTCTTCATGCCATACCTAAATCAGCAAAGCTGGGATAGTCATATCAGATAACTGATGGGTGAAAGTACTTTGAAAAGAGATGAAGCTTTGTAAGAACATGTCTAAGCAGGCTTGGCTCCATGTCTCCAGAGTACTTAGAGCTGTGCCTCAGAATGTAGGAGAACCTCCCTGCAGCTATCATATACTGCCTTGCATTTTGAGTGTACTCAGATTTTGTGACCTCTTTACTTTCATGAAGTCTACATCTCCCTCCCTCAGGCCTTTGGATTGATAAGACATTTGCCTAGTTCTTATAGTTTTGGTGTAAGTTTAATTTCAGTCCCTTCCCCCCACCACCCACCCCATTCAACACTTCTTCTCAGACTACATTCACTCCCTTCCTCCTTAGCCTGTCCTTTATTACCCTTGCACCCAAGTCTAGGCTCCTAGCAGCCTAGCACCCCAGGTTCCCACAAAATATAATTGTTATTAAACTGGGTCTCACATCAGACCTCTGGAGTGTAATATCTCAAATCTATGTGTTAGTGAGGAGACATGCAACAAAGAAGGATATAAAGAATAATATCTATTCCATTGAGCCTGTCTTCCAATGCTTATCCAGCAGCTGTAGATGCTCAGCCAATACACTTGACAACTCACAGAGCACCCTGGTGTTTAAAAATGGTAACCATTAAAATCTAACTGACCTTGAACTTGAGCATGGACTCCAGGGGTAGGACACACAATGTGTAATGCTTTTTGGACTCCCTTTTTTTTCTGGCATTGTATCTTTTCTACTAAAAGATCCCATAAGTCTTTTTTTGTTAAAGATTTTATTTATTTATTTGAGAGAGCACGAGTCAGGGGCAGAGGGAGAAGGAGAAGCAGACACCCCGCTGAGCAGGGAGCCTGATGTGGGGCTCGATCCTAGGACACTGGGATCATGACCTGAGCTGAAGGCAGACACTTACCCGACTGAGCCGAGCCACCCAGGTGCCCAAAATATCCCATAAGTCTTAAAATGTGGTATTGAGGATTCTAATCCTTCACCTTATGTAGTCATGTGCCTTTCATTTAAAGATTAAAAGATGGAATTATTATTTTTTCTTGGCAAAATTTTATTAAAGTCAGTTTTTCTACCTATTCTAATTTCATGTGTCATACTTAGATACTCTTTAAAGTATATGTGTTTTTGTGAATGCCTAGCCTGAACCTTTAGTTTTGTCATCTGTAAAATGAGGATACAGAGAACAATTAACATTTACAGAGGGTTTGATACATTAGATCTTTTTACAGCAAAGGTAGTTAGAACCAAACTAGAAGGTCTGTCACATGAAGGTATTGTTGCCCCCACTGACTCTGAGGGGACAGGAAGGACCTGCGCTAAGATTCAGGATTTGGCTTATTTAACTGCCCTGACTCTCAAAGCAAAGATGTATGATCCTTGAGTAGCAAAGATTGATTTTGAGGGAAACAAGGTTGATAGGGAGAAGTAGAAAAAGCAGTGGTTATTTTCCATTTAATACTGTGTTGGAAGCCTATCCTTACTCCTTTCCTCATCTCTGTTCAGAAGTACATTGCCACATCCATATTCTCCTAACACACCCCCTAGTAAGATAGTAAACATCATTTGAAAGAACCATACAACACATGGTTATTTTCCTGCAGTTCCACTATTGATGGGGGGAAAAGCACATAACTCATATTATGGAAGCTATCTGGTTTTGATCTGAACTAGAAGCCAAAACTGACCAGACCTATTTGTTAAATTTTTCTTCTTGAACACATAGGAGCCTTTATTTATTTTTTATTAAAGATGAAAATCTTTCCTCAGAGTAAATCAAATGCAGCATTAAGTTTGTAATCCTGGGTCTTTAAAGTTTTCTCAGAACTTTGAAGTGGAAGTGCAAATTGATATACTGACCATAGCCAGACCCACCTCAAAAAGCTATTTCCTGGAGAAAGTAGTATCACACATAGTGAGAGGAGAATGATGCTCACGATGCTAATACAGTAAGGTAACTCAAGGGATACAGAAATCTCTTATACTACTGTCAACCATTTTGCAATGAATATGTAATAGTTCAGAATGAAATATATTGCTTTATGGCTAGCCCTTTGATAATGATTAAAATGATCCATAATATATCTAGCTATCTACAAAGGTGTGGTATTAGGTTAAATAATGTCTCCTCCAAAATTCATGCCCACCCAGAAGCTCAGAATGTGACCTTATTTGAAAATAGGGTCTTTTCAGATGTAATTAGTTAAGGTAAATCTAGGTCATTACTGTATTAGGATGACCCCCTAAATCCAATGACCGATATCCTTATAAACAGAGGAAAGGACACACATAGATACAAAAAGTGGAGAATGACATGTGAAGATGGTGGCACAGGTTGGAGTGGTATAACTATAAGCCAAAGAATGCCAATGATTGTCTGAAGCCACCAGAAACTAGGAAGAGGCCAGGATGATTGTTTCCCTAGAGCCTTCAGAGGGAGCATGACCCTGATAACACCTTGATTTTATACTTGCAACATCTGGAACTGTGAGAAAATAAATCTCTATTGTTTTAGTCTTAATGTGCTACGGCAGTCCTGGGAAACTGATAAGAGAGTCAAATGCATCCTTTCAGCAAATTTGAGATGTGGACATTGAGTCTGAAACTGACTCTGAGGTATGAGCTAGAGTCTTTGGGCAAGTCACTCCCTCCCATAGCTCACAACCTCATTTATAAAATGGACATTGTAGGACCAACCTCAAGGTTGCTATGAAGACTAAATGAATGATATGTGAAGGGCCCTTAATGAAAGGAGAGGCATGAAATCAGTCCTTGGTGCAGTACCAGTAGTAATAGCAGCAGCAGTTGTACTAGGTGCTGCTACTGGTCAATAGTGCAGATGCAAAAGGACCAGCACTTGTAATTAAATCTTCTTACTAGGATTAAAGTGAGGTTTATACCTCTCTCTGAGGGATACAGACAACAGAACATAGAAACAGGCCTTTGTCATCCGTTAACATATTCATAATTTGAATCACATGCCACAATCCATTTCAAACTCTGAATTCACTTACGTACTTACCTATCCCTGCTGTAGGACCTTGATATTTGTTTTTGTTCTTATGATTTTTATTTGTCCCTGAATTTGGACATAATTTCTGTGGTTGTGACATTTAGTTGCCCAACTTTAATGTGACACTCCCTTTGGTATCTTCTATTTCCATGCATTTCTCTCTCCAGCTTCATACCAGTAGCAGGTGGTAGAGGAAGTCCAGAAAGGCAATTAGAACGTGATTAGCTGAGGCTTAGGCAGTGGAAAATTAGGCAGCAGTTCAAGGAATCAGTTGAGGAGATAGGCTACAGGAAAGGTGATCACAGTTGTGTTTTGTTTTGTTTTGTTTTTAATAATTTGTAACCAGTAGATACTTGTTATGAAATACTATTCCTGATCCCTTAGGCTTTAGGTAAACTGAAGACCAACTGGAAAGAACAATAGATAAATAAAGGGATTCTATAGGCATATTGAGATGTCATTTCATCATATAATGTAATTTGTAGAATCTTACACATTGGATGGACTGCTGAAATCATTCAGCCCAGAAATTCTTAACGGATCAAATTTAGGAATCCTTTCAACACTATAATGCTCACAATTTATGCACACAAAACTGAACATAGAGTTTTTCAACTGAATTTGGAGACTAGATTCCAAATAAAGAACCTCTGACTAGACCCAAATATTATGATGTTTAAATAAGGTAATAGGATTATAGGCAGAAATACATGATCTCCCCAAATGGCATGGAGGGTAAGTGTGCCAAAACTAGAACTTGAATCCCCCAAATTCTGACTATCCAGAATACTGACAGAGAAAGAAAAAAAAGTGATCTTAATATCAGTCAAGAAATTAGACTGAATGAACCAAAGAATCAGTTTTGGGTGTTGAGGGGAAGGAGATTAAACCTTAGGTTTTAAATATATAATCAAGTGGTAAATGAATTGTCCTGGCAGATCTTAATGGAATGTTCCTTGTATTTCTTGTCAATTGGTAGAAATCGCTAGTTAGAGCATCCAAGCATACCTACTTACTATGTGACTCCATTTAAGTCCATGCATAATCTGAGACAGGAGAATTTAGGTTTTTGGGGGGGGGGAGAATGGCATATTATGAATATAGAAATGGTTCCTCATCCTGATTGTCTCATTAGCTCCCCAACCGTCTTTAAGCAAATTATTTAAGTCATCTATGAAATAAGAGGGATTTTGCTGAGGGAAGCCTAAGGTGGCTCCTAGCATGAACATTAATATTCAAGTAATTTCTCTATTGTGATTTAAAGAGATCTGAAGCTGTGCTTGTCTTTTCTTGTTGATGCACGTGAGGACTGTTCCATTTGAGAGATTCTGGGTTTTGTAACAAATGCACAGCCAACTGGGCTACATTTTTCCCCTTACTGGAGCTTACTCTCCAGAACTCTGAGTGATGTTGCCTTGCTTCTTCATACAGGTTCATACAATTATTTATACAAGTGTAGCAAGATACTTAAAACTTTCTCATCTTGGGGATGTAGTTCTTTCTATATTTAGTATCCTAATAGGACTCATAAGCCCTACTTCAAGCTCCGTGCTCAGTGGTGAGTCTGCTTGAGATTCTTTTACTCTCCCTTTGCCCCTCCCCCACCACGGTTACTCACTCGTGCTCTCTCTCTCTCTCTCTCTCTCTCAAAGATAAATAAATCTAAAAGAAGGAGGACTTCTGGGGCGCCTGGGTGGCTCAGTTGTTAAGCGACTGCCTTCGGCTCAGGTCGTGATCCCAGGGTCCTGGGATCGAGCCCCGCGTCGGGCTCCCTGCTCGGCGGGAAGCCTGCTTCTCCCTCCCCCACTCCCCCTGCTTGTGTTCCCTCTCTCGCTGTGTCTCTCTCTGTCAAATAATTTAAAAAAAATTTAAAAAAAATAAAAGAAGGAGGACTTCTGAAGTATTAGTCCATTTCCAGGGGAAGAATTAATAGCCCAGTTCTTACATAGTAAGACTGAAAAAGAACATCAAAATGATCTGTAGTCATTTTGCTCCAAAGTACAAATGTCTTCTTGGAATCAAATCCATTATTGTGGTGTTATCAATTTCCCACAGGGGAACCTCTATTAGCTAAGTTTGAACCCAGAAAGGGGCTCTTAGGGGAAGTTAAAATAGAGTTGTTGGTTCATCACTTGATATTATGGAAGCATCAAGTGCATAAGATACTGTACAGAAAGGAAATATATTACCTGAATTCTTCCACCATGAACTTTTTCTACAATGGCATGGGACCACAGACACAATACAACCCCAAAAGCAATGGTATAAGAGAGGAATTTGTCATATTTGTTTCCATATGAACTAAAATGTGAAGAAGTAGCTCCCAATACAGTCTTCCAATACATGAAGGAGGGATGGAAAAAGAGGTTTTCCATTTAGGATTGAAGACAGCATAAGGCAGGATTTTCAATTTCAGTGCCCTGGATCTACACTAGATTTTTTTTTTCTTACCCATTTAATGATAAGGTTAATAAGGGCAGAACAGCTGCAGAACTATGTTCTTTGGAGCTTTTTACATATTGTACAGACCCTTGAAACCTGAATTGGTGGATTATACTGAGACCAATTCTAATGTATGTGTAGTTGGGGAGGGGGTTCCCACACATACAACCAAGCAATTCAACCAATCAACTCAAGTGTACTTAATTCTGACGCTATCTACCTGTAGACAGCATCAGATTCCACAGGTTAAGGGTTCAGCCCTGCAAGACTGCCCCTAACCCACCCACTCTCTACTTCAGATGCCAGGATGTTACCTGTGCTTTTCACTGACTGGGTATAGATTGGAAATTTCCATGACCTCCTCCTGGGACTTGGGACTCCAGTCACAAGTCAAGGTTATTACCTATACTTCTGACCAACAGGCAATAAATCCGAAATTCCCAGGACCTCTTCCTCATGTTGATTAATTTGCTAGAGTGGCTCACAGAATTTCAGAGAAACATTTTACTTACTAGATGGCCAGTTTATTAGAAAAGGATGTAGCTCAGGAACAGCCCATTCCCTCTCCAAGCATGCCACTCTCCCCAACCTCCATGTGTTCGCCAACCCAGAAATTCTCCAATCTCTGCCCTGTCCTTTTGGATTTTATGGAGGCTTCATTACACAGATAAAATTGATTAAATTATTGGCCATTGGCAATTGAACTTAATATCCAGTCCTTTACCCAACCCTGGATGTCTGGAAGTGAGACTGAAAATTACAACTCCCTAATCACATGGTTGGTTTTCCTTGCAAGTCCCCATCCTTGAGAGTTTCCAAAAGTCATCTCATTATGTTAATGAGACACTTTTATCATTCTTTTTTTAATTATTTTTTTTATTATGTTAGTCACCATACAGTACTTTATTTAGTTTTTGATGTAGTGTTCCATGATTTATTGTCATTCTTAACACTTAGGAAATTCCCAAAGTTTGGGGAGTTATGAGCCAGGACTGTGGAAAAAGAGCAAATATATCTATGTGAGAAATGTATTTTGGTCATCTAAATGACCAAATTAATGTGTATTATAAATCACAATATTGTAGTGGAGCAATGGTATAGAAACTTTCAGTAATCAGATGATTAAAAAAATGGCTCACTAATATGCTATGTGAAATTTATGATTTTGCATTTTTTAAAGATTTTATTTATTTGACAGAGAGCAAGACAGCCAGAGAGGGAACACAAGCAGAGGGAATGGCAGAGAGAGAAGCAGGCTCCCTGTGGAGCTGGGAGCCCAACTTGGGGCTCAATCCCAGGGCCCTGGGATCATGACCTGAGCCAAATGCTTAACCAACTGAGCCACCCAGGTGCCCCTTATTTTTCATTGTTTAGAGTATAAAAGATTTTTAAAAATTCTCTCACCCCACCTAAATTAATTAAAGCATGAGGTTTAAAGATACATGAAAATTTTACCTGAAGATGATTTACCATTATATAAGATATATCTATATCTATATAAATATAAATACAATTTTGTATATATGGTAGCAAAGATAATTGAGAGTTGGCTATCTTTTGATTTGTCTTTTTTCTTTTTGGTGCTTCAATGCAGATTGAGTCTATGAGTAACCAACCCAAGGGATACTGGAAGTGGATTCCAGTCTGGATTTGGTTTCCATGGTAACTCATCAGCGACCATAGCATGTTCTATTTCTTTTTCTAGTCATTTAACTGACTTAGATCTTTAATATGGTGAAAAAGAATTGGCTATTTGTAGGAGTTATGCCAAGTGCAAACAACCTGAAGAATGTTGATTTCCAAGGGGAAAAGATTAGAAATATTGGATTTAGTGATGCTGCTGTTGCCACTGATGCCAGATTTATAAACCAGAGGTGCACTTAGAATGTCATTTAGGCAGAGAATATAGGAATACCCACATCATATTTACTGCAGTCTTCACAAGGTCCCTGAAAGAGAGAGGGGCACTGCAGTTTCTAGCTACACAAAAATTTATGATGAGAGTGTGGGCCCCAGACCAATTCAGAGGGTTGAACAGGAATCCCCCCTCCCCCCCCCACCCCATGGAGCTACTCTTCTTCCCAAGCAGCTTCTGACGGAAGAGAGGGGAATGCCCTCATAGTCTATATCACAGCTCTTGCCCCCAAACCCACCCACAGGTCAGACAAAGAAAGTGGGTGAGTTTGTCTTTAAGTCAAGTTGTGGGACAGGAAACAAAGTCTCCACATGAGATGACCAGACTATGGGTTGATTTATCTTTCTAGTGTTAGAGGACAGGAGTGAAGATCAGCTCTCTGTAGACATGTGTGCTGATGTTTTAATCTCCTGTGACTTCTCCCATCAGAGAACTGTGCAGGACAGGGGTGAGGGGTGAGAGAAGCCTAGATGCCTTTCCCTAGGAGCAACTGAGAATGAACACTCAACCCTCCATTTTCTTGTTTTCAACTTGCCATAGCACAAATTAGTAGGTCATCCTGAGGAAAGGCCTTTCTGCTTCAGCTGTCATCAACTCAGAGACACTTTGAATGTTGAAAGCCCCTTGGGACAAATCCTCAGACTCACCTGCTTATTTCCCAGCTGAGGAAATGGAGCCAGGGGAAATTCAGTAATCTGCTCAGAATCACAAGGAAGTGACAAAGCCAGGAATGGAACTGTGGGGCCAGCCCTGGTTTCTGTCATCCACACTTGGGTGCCCCTTTGTCCGTTTCTGTCATTTCACTAGCTCTTTGTGGCCATGGCTTTATTTTTCCTCATGTTCATTTGT
Organism: Neomonachus schauinslandi; assembly: GCF_002201575.2. NCBI lineage: Eukaryota > Metazoa > Chordata > Mammalia > Carnivora > Phocidae > Neomonachus > Neomonachus schauinslandi. Next base: position 169,687,275 of record NC_058403.1, read on the forward strand.
TTGCCTTAATGTGACTGTTTTCTGTGCTCTGATGCCCTCTTGGTTTAAATTTTATTGTTTGTTTCTGTTAGAAATAGGACTTTTGTATTATTATTGTGATTGAGTTCATTCTTTAAATGTATTGGGCAAATAAAAATCCGAATTTAAGGGCCAACATAGCTTGTTTAATATGAATTTACATGATAATAGCACCCTATTGCTGTGAAAGAGGCAAATTATGTAATTAAGTACTAGTCATCTTTGAGGAAAACTCAACCAACCCTTTATTTGTCAAATCAAATGTTTTCTGTAACCTTCCTGACTCCACTTGCAGAGTTGTTGCCTTCCCTCTGTGTCCTCATACTATTCAGCTCAATTACAGCACTTACCACATGGTTGTAATTATCTGTCTCCATGTAAACTGGCTCATGCCACTCCCTGCAATGGTTTCCCATTATAGTGAGGATAAAAGCGACCCTCTTAACCATGCGATGCAAGGCTCTCCAGTTTAATTTAGTGCCACTGCCTTTCTTACAGCCCTTTAGCCACACTGGCTGGTTATTTCTGTCAAAAACCCCTTTTCTTTTCATAGCACTTAGGTTAATTTTATGTATTTATTTCTATGATTATTTATTGATGCTGAAAAAGAGACAGTGATTTTGAAAACATGATCCCCACTAAGTTGGGTCAAGATGCTCTCTCCATGGCGAAGGCAGAAATGGAAGAGGAGATTGTGCGTGGGTACAGGTGGGAAACTGATGGAATCTTGTGTGATGGTTTATCTTGTCTCCATGAAGTGCAAGACCAAACATTAAAGAAAGAGGGCATGAGGATGGGAGAGAATGATAGAATATTTACCCATATGTCACTCAGTTTCTTTATCCATAAAATAGGTATGACAATAGGACCTTACAGGATTTTGTGGGGAGTAGTAAGTGAAGAATGGATAGATGGATAGAGATTCTGTGTGTGTGTGTGTGTGTGTGTGTGTGTGTGTGTGTGTGTGTGTGTGTGT
>NC_058403.1:169688278-169770682 GCF_002201575.2 Neomonachus schauinslandi
TGTGTGTGTGTGTGTGTGTGTGTGTGTGTGTGTGTGTGTGTGTGTGTATGACCATACATTTCTATTTAAGCAACCTAGTTTGTGGCATTTTCTTATGGCAGCCCTAGCAAACTGATAACAGCATATAAGGGCAGAGGCTTTGGAGAATGACTGGCTTGATTTGAATCACAGCTCTACTTAGTAGCTTCACTTAGTAGCCATTGAACATTGGGTAAACCATTTAACTCTGTTCTCATCTATAAAGTTAGGATAATAATAGCAAACATTTGGCAAGAGCTTGCTTTGGGTGCTAGTCTGTTATATCTCATAGCATCTCATCTTCTGTTACATCACAAGTGCTAGTCTCTTCTCTCATACGCTCTTCACCACCCTGGAAGTAGATTCTATCAGCATCCTTAATCTATGGCTCCAGAAGCTGTAAGAGAAAGGCAAAATAGATGGTAGAGGTGGGATTCAAAACCAGGCTGTCCAGCTTTAGAGCCCACCCTTTAAACAGTCCTCTCCCCTGCTTCCCTGGTGCCCCCCCTTATAAGGGTCTTAGGGAGATACAGTGAAGTGTACTTAAGTATTAAGAACAGTACTAAGAATGTATAGCAAGAGAACAATAAAAGTTAAACTATTTTATTATTTAGGGAGAATGAGGAAGGGATGTGACTATTGTGTGGATAGCAGAACGTCCTTCCTACTAGAGAAAATGGGAAGATAACTGGACAATGTTCGGTGTCCACTTGAGGACAAGGGCTTTGGTCATACAACTTTTCTATAGCAGTGCTTATGTTTCAGAAAGGATTTAGTCCCTATATGGTAGAATGAGACATCCATGTCCTTTTCCTTCTGGACATCACACTGTACCATAAAGATGAAAGAGAAAAAAGCCTGATAACTCCTTTTTGAGTAAAAGTAGGTGACAGCTATGATATGCTGAGTCAAAGTGCCAAAAGCAGCTAAGATTACCACAGAAGCCATGTGGGATGATACATAACACAAGGTTCATCAGGATGGTGTGGGGGGAGAGGGGCTGAAAAGTGAAATAGAATAGGGGAAAAAGAATATATATACTGATTGTAATAGCTGGGAGTCAAGGTCATGATCATATTTACAGATGCTTAAGACCTTTGGAAAATTTATTTATGATGGGAATACATAAATGCATTCCAAATGTTACAACACTACATCTATTTTAACTCAAAGTCAGCCCCAAACCCAGTGGGATAGTAGACTCACTACTGACTAAAGGTAGGAACAAAATAAGGAAACCCTCTTTTACCACTATTGTTTAACATTTGTTAGATGTATAATTAGACAAGTGAAAGAAACATTCTACATCTTAAATTTTAAAAGGAGGTAGTAAGGGTGAATTTTATGATAAGTGAATTATAACTGCATGACATTATTCTTTAAAAAAGAAGTGGTAAACAATTACTCTTTTTAGATGATATATATAATATCACATTCCTGAAACATTTAAGAGTAACTAAAATCATGAAACTATCAAATTCAGTTAGGTACTAGAGTATACTATTAATGTGCAGGTATTAATAGCTTTCATAGAGGTAAACAGCAAGCAAAGGAGGCATTTCATACCGGAGGTAGGAAGGTAGCAAGGGAAGAGATGGAGTGTGTGATACAAGTGGTAAGACTGGGTTGTATTCTAGAAAAAAATAAAAGTTGAATCCATCTCTGTCACCATGTATCAAGAAAAAACCCTAATGCATTAAAGATTTAAGAAAAAAATATTAAACTGTAGGAAGAAAATATGAAAGAACTACATTATAAACTTGGAATAGAGAAGGTCTTAACTAAATACCTCTCAAAATCTAGAAGAATTAATACTTTATTGTTAAAAAAATCTAGAAGCTGTAAAAGATTGATAAATTCAGCCACATACATGGAAAAAAAAAAAGATGTGCATAGCAAAGATTAACTTGAGCAAAGTCAAAAACGATTAAATAGGAAACATTTTGTAATTCATTTATAGATAAAGACTAATTTATACCTGCCACTTATCTAAGAGCAAGGGTTATGTCAGTAACTAAAATTGACAAAATCTCTGCTGTCTTGTACCTGACATTGTAGTTAACCACCTATGCCTTCCTCATGTATAATGACCTTTAGAAGTTAAGGATAAGAGCAACAAGATAATAGAAAAGTGAGAAAAAGATAACAGTAGTTGGCAGCAAAGAATATTTCAAATGACTCTTAACCAATAAAAGAAAAAATCAACTCCATTCATAAGAGAAATATAATTAAAACTATACTTATGTACTATTTACCTATCAGAGTGACAAAATATAGAAGCTTAACACAACTTGCAGATGAGACTATGGGGAACGGGTTTACTCATTGTCTGGGAATCTAAATCAATACAACTTCAATGAGAAGACAATTTGGAGTATCTATCAAAAATATAAAAGCAAAGACCCTTTAAGCTAAGAGTTTACTTTTGAGCAATTCAGACAAAGATATTTTTATAGATGATAAATGTCATATGTACATTGTTATCTATTCAAGCATTGTTTCTTATAGCAAAGGTTAGAATCAACCAAGGTCTCCATCACTAGGGGATTAAATTAGGCTGCATCTATCCCAGAGGTCAGCAAACAACAGCCCACAGGGCAAGTCCAGTTCAACACCTGCTTGCATATGGCGTACAAGCTAACAATTGTTTTTACACTTCAGATGGTTTAAAAAATCAGAAGGATAATATTCTGTAACACTTGGGGCGCCTGGGTGGCTCAGTCGTTAAGCGTCTGCCTTCGGCTCGGGTCATGATCCCAGGATCCTGGGATCAAGTCCCACATCGGGCTCCCTGCTCGGCAGGAAGCCTGCTTCTCCCTCCCCCACTCCCCCTGCTTATAGTTCCCTCTCTCGCTGTGTCTCTCTCTGTCAAATAAATAAATAAAATCTTTAAAAAAAAAATATTCTGTAACACTTGAAAATTATATGAAATTCTAAGTTCAGTATCATTAAAGTTTTATTGGAATAAAGCCATATTTGTCCATTTACATATTACCTATGTCTGCTTTTGTCCTATGGAGTTGACTGGTTGTGACAGAGACCATATGTGCCACTCTCATTGCTTCCTGCTGCTGTTTGGCTCCCTGTAAATTTCAATGACACAACTAGAATTTGACTTTGTTTCAAGTGCCATACAGCTAACATGTAGAATTTCATGACCTAAATATAACCATTAAAATGATAAATCTCCACATATGCAAGAAAAAATTTTATTTGGAAGTAATACATACTCAGTACAAAAGACTTGTGGGGAAAAAAAAACCTCTATGGTTCTATATGGGTGCAACTAGAAAAATAATTTTGTATCATTTGATGATCACTTTCTAGAACAATTAAAATCCAAGGATAAAACATCCTTTTACCAAACCACTGATTTCTATACTACCATCTCAGAGATGTGCAACACACTTAATAGAGAATGAGAACTTTGAAGTTTTCAACTGATCAGAGGGAGATTGCTGCACGTGTAAAGAATGTGTGCACTAACTCTTAGGATTGGAACACTTGAAGGACATTTTTCGTACTGCTGATTTTTATAGCCTATGGTTATATCTGCTGCAAAGCAAACATTTTTCCATTTTCTGCCAAAATAAACATGAGTTCGGGCACTTCCTACCATGGCATTTTTTTTAGTGCATTTTTAGCATTCATCTGGGTTTGTTATTTTGCTTTCACTCTGTGGTTTTCATGGAAACCACTCTTAATCTCCCTTGAGTCATGTAGTGTCTGCCGTCCAGGTGTAACTCAATTAGCACCCTGCCAATTTATCACTAGATCAGGCAATTGTTAAATAATTTTGATCAAAAATTGTCCTGTCCTCTCTGGCATAAGCAATGCAGCCAGAACCATTGACAGGCCTCAACACCTCAGTTTCTCCACGTGCTTGCTATTAAGAGGATTTAATACTCTCTGATGGGGGCAAAATAAAATTTGAACAGGATACTTAATGAATCAAAACATACTCAGACTGAATGATAAGAAATTCTCAGTTAATTACTAGAAAGGAAAATAATTAAATTACATTTCAGCTTTTACATGGGTTACTGGAGTCAATGCTAAGATGGGCCCTTTCAATCATTTTTCTATTAAAAGGAAGCAGGGACATTGATATAATTTTGCTTTTTTTAGTCTTTCTAAACTATATTATTTAAATTTTGTTTTATGCCTCAGTTGCTTACACAAACAACTCTAATGTTAATTGGCTTCTGAGATGAAAGCTCAGCTTATGTATATACAAAGAAGCACTGGGAATTTCTAAGTAAAGGTTCAGGTTAAAATTTGTAGTCATTTGATGTCCTGGTTATATTAATTTATTTGAGAGTATGTTAGAATTTAGAGTGGAATTTGCTCACTCTAAAGGGGACTTTAAGACATTATGTGCTCTGGAGGCACCTGGCTGACTGGCTCAGTAGAGCATGTGAGTCTTGGTCTGACAGGGTTATAAGTTCAAGCCCCTCGTTGGGTATAGAGATTACTTAAAAATGGAATCTTAAAAAAAAAAGGACATGATGTGCTCTGTAGCTATAGGCATAATCATAGCTGAACACCACAGCTTTTTAAAAAATTTTTTAAAAAAATTTTTTAAGATTTTATTTATTTGACAGAGAGAGACACAGCAAGAGAGGGAACACAAGCAGGGGGAGTGGGAGAGGGAGAAGCAGGCTTCCCACAGAGCAGGGAGCCCGATGTGGGGCTCGATCCCAGGACCCTGGGATCATGACCTGAGCCGAAGGCAGAGGTTTAACGACTGAGCCACCCAGGTGCCCCTGAACACCACAGTTTTTAATTTTTTTAATAGATAGGAAAGAAGTTTTATTGTACACCTAGGAATTAAGTAAACAAAATTTATCCATGTGTTCTTTTAATCTTGCCATGTAGTTATTTTATAATGATTAAAGAGAGGAAGGGGAAAATAAAGGTAGATAGAAGTAAATGCTCAATGCCAGTCTCAAATGTGAATCACGGAAGTTTCTGTGATATGAAGATACATGATAGATACCCCAAATCTCAGCATTTAGAAGTTTTTAAATTGTTAAGCTTGCTTTCTTTAGCCATACTCCTTAAAGTGTTAATATTTCTAGGAGGGAGATTACTTTAGGTTGTCCTTGTCAAAATGGGTATATGTGACAGGAGCCCTAGTGTGCAGGTGGAGAGAACTAGAAAGAGAAGACGAGTAATTTGGGTGGTATTCAGCTTAGGTCCCTTTAAGTCCACCAACAAGGTGAGTGGTATGAGTTAGTATGTAGCCTATCTTAATGGAGTGGTTCTCAAACTGTGGCTTGTATCAGAATCACCCAGAGGGCCTCTTATTTATAATGCCCCATTCCAGGGTTTCTGATTCAGCAGGTTTGGGGCAAGGTTCATGGAGCTGCAGTTCAAAGAATTTCCCAGGTGGTTCTGATACTCCTGATTTAGGGGCCACACTATAGAAATACCACTGTTAGGTGGGCAACAGACATGCATTTGGGGGGGAAAAAAGGAAGACGTGTACACTGTACTGAAAAAGGTAAGGCTTATTGCTGGGATCACATAGGACTTTAGATTTTTTTTCATTGCACGAAACTTAAATTGAGAGAAAAATGGGGAAGCTGTATTTGAGAGAATATTAGCAACACAGAGAAAATGTTTATATTTTACCAGTAGGAAAATTCTGTTCCTCATGTTTTATGCCCATTTAACTGGCTAATATCAAAAGGTTTTCCGTATTTCTGCCAGTAGGTCCTATGAGAACATGATCTTTATTCATTTCTCTATCCAAATTATAATCCATGGGTGAAAAGACCACATTTAGTGATAGACTAACATCTGTCATATAATCAAAAATTCTTCAGCTGATAAAAGGCCTTAGCTTGGTTAGTCAACTCTGTCTACTGTGCAGCCTTTCCTGAATTTAAACTAGAATTTTGAAAGTTATCTAGGGATTAATTTAGTGATTGATCCTCAAAGTTTGTGTGAATCAGAATTACCTGGGGTAGGGAGAAAAAAATACAGAGGGCCAGGCTCATTGAATTAGTATGGGGCCTGCATCTTTTTGCCAAGTTCCTCAGATGAGTTTACAGCAGGGTTTGAGGACCTCTGGTTTAGAGCTGTGCTTCTCAAATGATCTATAATGAACGAGATTTTTGAAAAATTTCCAGTCATCATAGGCCAATACTTCTGTAAAATGCAATACAACTAATTTCTAACAAGGAAATTTAAAAACAAATATAAAATATAAGCCCTGGGAATGATAGATTCTAAGATCCTACCAGAGGGCTCACATGGAAAACAACTATAAAGCCCAGGAGCATTGAAGAATGAACAGAAGCAGCTTCTGGTTGGGCGTATATGGTCAAAGTACGGAAGGGAGCTAGCTGAAGTTCCCCATTTTTGTAGCTTTTATGCTGGAGCTACATATAGTTGTATTATGGAAACCCAGGTTTGGCTGTCTGTAGCTTCAGTGTTGATTGGAAAGGAGTTTGAGCTTTATTCAGGAAGGCAGCCACCTCGGGAGAAGGCATGCTCCTGTCCAAAGGCCAGCTCTGAGGTTTCTGCCTGGCCCAGAGATTTTTAAAGGGGTTCGATTAGTTAAAGGAGTGTAGTGGCCTGTGACATTTCTTGATTACCTGCAGACTGGGTGATGCCAACTTTGGAGTTTCTCAGTGCTCAGAGGTTGTGCAAAAAGTTCTAGTTCCTTGGTGCCCAGGGCGGGTTCTGCAAGAAGGTCTGGTTCATTGGTGCCTGGGGAGTTGTGCAAGAGTATTCTGTTCTTTCTACAAAGGAGGGCAAGATCTACAGATTTGTAAAAGGAGGTCAGTAAAGTTATTTGTGTGACCTTAAAAAAGAAAAACATTTTGCTGAAAAAAAAAAAATCTTTGGGCTAATCAGAAAGCTGAGATGGCTTCAAACAGACTTGCTTGGCCTCTGTGGCCTGGGAACATTCTGGTCCTTCATTCCCCAAGGCCAGTGGTCTGCAAATCTCAAAGAAAGTAAATTAGTTGTACTAGGGATCAAGGGCCTTAGGTCAGCAAGCAAGGAGCGTGTCAACTTGAAGCAAGTTAACCCTTAAGATCAGCTGGAGTGCTGTTATAGTTGGGTTCTCATTTTTGGCAGAGTTTACATGACTATATCCAACTACCAAAATTCATCAAACTATACCTAAAGTGAGTGTACAGATTATTGTATGTAGATTCTACCTCAATAAAGCTAATTAAAGTCCATGTAATAAAGTAGACTCAACCTTAAAAATGAAACATTATGTTCTAAGGAAGTTAGAAAATGATGAAGAAATTGAAAGATTTCCAGAAAATACTAGTTGGTTCCTGTTAGATTTATTTTCCAAATTGTGAATAAAATAAAACATCAATATAAGATAGCTCATCCAACATTTTTATTTTTACAGCTTAGGTAACTGAATGCTGGAATCCTTGCAAATTCATCACTGTTGTGATGAGAGCTAATGTAATAATTGGCTTAGTTTTCAAAGTTTTCCAGGACTGATGAATGTAAGTACGTAAAATATCCATAATTCATTGTTAATGACAATTTTAGTAGTACAAATGCAAGCCTCAATGTTTTATTATTTAGCAGAAAGAATTACCTTATCAAATTGTTATAAATATTTCTAAATGCTTGTCCTGATTTTTTTTTTTTCTGTCTCACTGAGGACCAGTCACACACACTTTGGTCTGTGGACCGCACTTTGAGTAACAGTGATGTAGAGAAGAGTGAACTAGTTGTCCTAGACAGAGTAACTGAGGGTGAATTTATAACCTCTGCTTTAGGGTATTCCAAGGAACTCACTGTAACTGGCCTGTATCCAGTTTGTTACTCTGAAGCTAAAGCAACCAAATAATTTTTGTGATGCCTTCTGTTAGTTATTCGCATATATATTTGTCTCCATTAAGTAAACTGTAAGCTACTTGAAGTGGACCTACGACCTATTCAACTCTCTCTCGAAGAGTTTAGCACAGTCTTATAAATAACCAATCAGTATAAAAATTGTAGATCCTAATTTTCGTTGAAAGAACACCGGATGTGTTTTATTTATTTTTTTCTTAAGTTTTTAAAGTTTTTACATTCTAGTTAACATAGTGTTATATTAGTTTCAGGTATATAATACAGTGATTCAACATTTCTATACATCACCTAGTGCTTATCATGACAAATGCACTCCTTAATTCTCATCACCTATTTAACCCATCCCTCCAGGAGCCATCAGTTTGTTCTCTATAATTAAGTCTGTTTCTTGATTTGTCTCTCTCTCTCTCTCTCGTTTTTTCCCCCTGTGCTGGTTTATTTAGTTTCTTAAATTCCATATGAATGAAATCATATGGTATTTGTCTTTCTCTGATTTATTTCACTTAGCATTCTATTCTCTAGCTCTATCCATGTAATTGCAAATGGCAAGATTTCATTCTTTTTTTTTTTTTTTTTTTTTTTTTGATTTTATTTATTTATTTGAGAGAGAGAATGAGAGACAGAGAGCATGAGAGGGAGGAAGGTCAGAGGGAGAAGCAGACTCCCTGCCGAGCAGGGAGCCCGATGCGGGACTCGATCCCGGGACTCCAGGATCATGACCTGAGCCGAAGGCAGTCGCTCAACCAACTGAGCCACCCAGGCGCCCCATTCTTTTTTATGGCTAAATAAGATTCTTCATTCATCAATGGATGAACACACTTGGGCTGCTTCCATAGCTTAGTTATTGTAAATAATGCTGCTAAAAACATGGGGAGGGGCATGTATCCCTTTGAACTAATGTTCTTTATTCTTTGGGTAAATGCCCAGTAATACAATTGCTGGATCATAAGGGAGGTCTATTTTTTAAGTTTCTGAGGAACTGCCATATTGTTTTTCACAGTAGCTGCACCAGTTTGCATTCTCACCAACAGTTCAAGAGGGTGCTCCACATCCTCACCAACATCCTCCCCAACATCTGTTGTTTCTTGTGTTGTTGATTTTAACCATTCTGACAGGTATAAGGTGGTAGCTCATGGTGGTTTTAATTTGTATTTCCCTGATGATGAGTGATGTTTTGTGTCTTTTCATGTGTCGGCCATCTGTATGTCTTTTTTGGAGAAATGTCTGTTCATGTATTCTGCCCATTTTTTAAATTGACTTATTTGGGTTTTATATATATATATATTGTATCAATTCTTTATATATTTTGGATACTAATCCTTTCTCAGACATGTCATTTACAAATACCTTCTCCCATTCCATAGGTTGCCTTTTGGTTTTGTGGATTGTTTCCTTTGCTATGCAGAAGTTTTTATTTTGATGTAGTCCCAATAGTTTATTTTTGCATTTGTTTCCCTTGCCTCAGGAGACATATCTAGAAAGATGTTGCTACAGCCAATGTCAAAGAGGTTACTGCTTGTGCTCTCTTTTAGGATTTTAATGGTTTCGGGTCTCACATTTAGGTCTTTCATTCATTCTGAATTTATTTTTGCATGTGGTGTAAGAAAGTGGTCCAGTTTTATTCTTTTGCATGTTGCTGTCCTGTTTTCTCAACACCATTTGTTGAAGAGACTTTTTTCCCATTGGAGAATCTTTCCTGCTTCATCAAAGAGTGACTACACAATTGTAGAGTTTATTTCTGGGTTTTCTATTCTGTTCTATTGATGTATGTATCTATTTTTGTGTCAGTACTATACTGTTTTGAGTACTACAGCTTTGTAATGTCACTCAAAGTCTGGAATTGTGATTCCCTTCAGCTTTGCTTTTCTTTTTAAAGATTGCTTTGGCTATTCAGGGTCTTTTGTGGTTCCATACAAATTTTAGGATAGTTTGTTCTAGTTCTGTGAAACATGGCTGTTGGTATTTTGATAGGGTTGCTTTAGGTAGTATAGACATTTTAACAATATTTGTTCTCCCAATCCAAGAGCATATAATGTCTTTCTTGGGGTCATCTTCAATTTCTTTCTTTGTTTTGTTTTGTTTTTAAGATTTTATTTGTCAGAGATAGAGAAAGAGAGAGGGCACAAGCACGGGGAGTGGCAGGCAGAGGGAGAAGCAGGCTCCCTGCTGAGCAGGGAGCCCTATGCGGGACTTGATCCCAGGACCCTGGGATCATGACCTGAGCCAAAGGCAGACGCTTAACCAACTAAGCCACCCAGGCATCCCTGTCATTTTCAGTTTCTTTCATCAGTGTTTTATAGTTTTCAGAGTACAGGTGTTTCACCTCTTTGGTTAGGTTTATTCCTAAGTATCTTATTATTTAGGGTACAAGTGTAAATGGGATTATTTCCTTAATTTCTCTTTCTGTTCCTTCATTATCAGTATACACCAGTAATGCAACAGATTTCTGTACATCGATTTTTGTATACTGCGACTTTACTGAATTCATTTATCAATTCTAGCAGTCTTTTTTTTTGTGTGTGGAGTCTTTAGGGTTTTATATATATATAGTATTATGTCATCTGTGAATAGTGAAACTTTTACTTCTTCCTTTTTTCTTCCTTCCTTGTTTCTTTTTGTTGTCCGTGTGCTGTAGCTAGGACTTCTAGTACTATGTTGAATGAAAGTGGTGAGAGTAGGCATCCTTGTCTCGTTCCTGACCTTAGGGGAAAAGCTCTCAGTTTTTCCCTATTAATGATGATGTTAGCTGTGGTTTTTTCATATATGCCTTTATTATGTTGAGGTATGCTCCCTCTAAACCTACTTTGTTGAGGGTTTTTATCATGAATGGATGTTGTAGTACTTTGTCAAATGCTTCTTCAGCTTTTATTGAAATGATCCCATGGTTCTTAGCTTTTCTCATATTGATGTGGTGTATCACATTAATTGATTTGTGAATATTGAACCCACCCTTGCAACCCAGGAAAAATCCCACTTGATCACACTAGCTGCATTTTAAATCTTTATACCATTACCAATGAAACTGACTTAACTTAAAGCAAAATGATAATTTCAAAATGACTTAAGATTTTGATAGAGACAAAAGTTCTGTCTAGTCATAGTTTTGACATTATCACAAGGGAATAAAAAACTAACCATTTCATAATATATGTGAACACTGATATTATAATACAAAGAAATATAAAATTGACTACTATGGGCTATTGCCAGAATATGTTCAACTCTCTATCGTGATTAAGAAACTCAGACTATGTCAAACAATGGCCCATAAAAGTAAGTTATGTAACTCTTTAATAGAGTAGTAAATTCTTGTCAACAAAGCTGATAGTTTGCTGCTCGGAACATATCCATACCTCATTTTGCTCTTTTATTCACAAGATGTACTTCAGGAATATACACTAAGAAGATCAATACAGAATATAATTCAGACAGAGCTAAATCAAACATGGAAATTAAAGAAACAGTCAAGATAAGTCTGTAAGTTCACACATTGGGAACTATCTTATAACCAGGATATCATTTCAATAATATATAATGATAATGTTGATTATTATTTATACTTCATTATTTAAAGCAAGATTGATAATCTCTGACAAAATACTATTTTATTGATTCCATTTTGCATCAGGAGGCATCCATGAGGATTGTGATCAGGATGGGATTGGTAATTAGGGAGGTACCCTGAAGCTAGCTGGAATCGGTTTCTGTAGAAAGGGAGAATCAGAGACGAGAAGAGGTAATCCCTGTAGGGATGTATGGAGATGCCAGAGAGGGGAAAATGCAGTGTACAGGTAAGCAAACTAGAGAGGAACTGTGACTGAAGACATCAAAGCAGTAGTCCTGATTCATATAGAGAACTAGGAGCAGCTACATGCTTCATTCCTTCAGTTCTTAATTCATATCCCAGCTCTATTTACCAGTTTCTATGACCCTGGGCAAGTTGCTTAATGTCTCTGAACCTTAGTTTCATTATCTATAAAATAAACTTTTTTAAAGGTGAGGAGTAAATAGAATAATGTGCCCTGTAGGGGCACCTGGGTGGCTCAGTCAGTTAGGTGTCCAACTCTTGATTTCTGCTCAGGTCATGATCTCAGGGTCCTGGGATGGAGCCCTGTGTTAGGCTCTGCACTGGGTGTGGAGTCTGCTTGAGATTCTCTCTCTCTCCCCTTTTCCCTTCACCCCTTCCTCCCATACATGTGCTTTCTTGTGTGCTCTATCTCTTAAAAAAAAAAAGAATAATACCTGTATGTATGCTATTAGTCCTTTTTCTGTGGTATACGTTGCAAATATTTTCTCCCATTTGGTCAGTTGTTCTTGGATCTTGTTCTTAGTGGATTTTTGTCTACACTGTTAAAGAAAAGTTAAATTTACTCTTTTTTCTTATATTTCCTCTAAATTTAATAGTTAGAAAGCCTTTCCCTGCACCAAGGTTAAAGAGAAATTTGCTCATGTTTTCAAATACTTGTTTGGTTTCATTTTTTTTACATTTTAATTCTAATCCTTTTAAAGATTATTCTTCAATACAGTGTGAGATGTAGATCTAAGTTTATCTTTTGCCAAATGGCCACACAATTGTCCCATCATGCTTGTTTTAATTTCATCTTATTTTCATTGGACACCTATTAGGTGTCAGGCACATTCACTAAACAAATAAAATTAATAGACTATCATGTCCTTTACATTTTTGGCAAGGGTTACAAAGGAAACAAATAAATAGGATGCTAGGAGAGGATGGGGGGCATAAAGTCATGTAGGAGCTCATCTAGAAGAGAACAACCTCCTTTCTCTAGCCATAAACGGGAAACTGTGGAGAAGAAATGGATGTTTAGATATTTAATTAAGAGGTAATAGATACTTCTCTGTGAAGGAAGAAACCTTTTTATATAGGATTGTTACTTAGAACCAGAAACATGAGGGCAATGGGGTGCCTCATGAGCCTTTTCATTTGGAAATATGTGAGCAATGTCGAGGCTAAATGAGCAGTCAAATGTTTATAAAAGGGATTCTGATGTTGGATCAAACATTGTACTCTACAGTCTCTTCCATCTTTGATATTCTAGGAGTCTTTGTTCTTGTATTTCATGTATCTGCTGTTTTTTAAACTGTACCTCTTTGAATTATTTTTAGTAGTTTTTCTAGGGGTTAAAATATGTATCTTTACCTTGTCACTATCAATTCAAATTTAATATTGTATCATTTCACATAAAAGAATTTCACTTCTGTATAGTCCTAATTATCCATTACTTTCCCTAGTCGTCTTATGTATTTATTGCATCTAGATAATTTATAAACCCCAAACGATAATTTCATGAGCCTTATGTTTTAAATTAGGAGAAAAAAAGTAATCTTTTACATCTACCCACATATTTAAAACTTCTGGTACTCTTAATTCCTTTCTAAAAAGCCAAGGAACATTTGCCTTCAGCTTGAAGATCGTCCTTTAGCATTTTGTGTAATGCAGTTCAGCTAATGACAAACTCTTAATTTTTATTTAGCTAAAACTGTTTTGTTTTCATTCTTGAAGAATATTTTTGCTAGATATAGAATTCTTGGCTAACAGTTTTTGTTTTCCTTCCAGCACTTTAGAGATGTCATTCTACTGTCTTTGGACCTCATTTTTCTAATGAGAAATAAGTAATAAATAGTATTATAATATTCCACCCCCAGCTGATTTGAGATTTTGACATTTTTGTGTTTCAGGAATTTGATTCTGGTGTGTCTAGGTGTGATTTTCTTTGTATTTATTCCTCTTAGGATTTGCTATGTTTCTTGAAATGGGTAAATTTAAGCCTTTGACCAAATTTTGGAAAAAGTTTGCCTTTATTACTTTAAGTATTTTTTGCATCCCAGTTTATCTTCTCTTCTGGAATCCAATTATCTGTATATTAGACCATTTTATTTTATCCTGTAGATCTCAGAGGCTCTGCTGTTTTTTTTTTTTTTTAACCCTCCCCTCCACTATTTTTACAATTGGATGCTTTCGGTTTATTAGTCTCCAAAGGTACTGATTCTTATGTCCCCCAATCTGCCATTAACCTCACCAAATTAACTATTTTCACATACTGTATTTTTAACTCTCAAGTTCCCATTTGGCTCTTTTGTATACTTTCTCTGCTGAGATTGTCTATTTGTTCATTTACTAAGTGCATATTTTCCTAAATGACCTTTAGCATAACACTGGCTATTTTTAAAATAACTTGCTTCAAGTCATAAAAACATAGCTTTGTATATAGTTTTCAATTTTATTGATATGAAAGTACAAGTAGAAGAATAAAGTATATTTACTATATGGCTTAATTTACATCTTTTAAATATTTAGATATATGGAATTGTGGCCTTTCTTTTTCTCTTTTCTGAGGTCTAGAATAAAGGGGCTATAGAAGATAAGGTTGAAGGCATTAGATTGCAGATGAGTAGAGTTCTAGACATTCAGTAGAATATTATTTTAAGAATGTGTTGACTAATTTAAAAAAATTGAAGCTCTGTGGAGCCATATTTTATAAAGAATGATCAAGTCAAGAATATGAAGGAAAGATCTGAGAAAGATAGGACTAGAGAAGGCACACAGGCAAGACTCAGTGTGTGAAATGATAAAGGCTACGAGTGGTGACAGTGTAAATGTGAATTTAAAAAATAAGAATAAAATGCATTAAAGGAAGAACTTACATGTTGTCCCTTGGAAATGCTATGGAACTTGGATAGGTAGGGCATAAGATGGTGTGGCTTTAAATGAGAAACAAGTGAAATGCTTCAGACAATCACCCTGTGATAAAGGCATTGCATTTGTAAAGAAAGTCCTTCGATCAACTTTGAGTCTATTTTATAGCTGTCTCTGAAACTGGAAGCATATCATTTGTATTTGTCAAGTATTAGTGGCGTTTTTCCAGCCTTACTGAAATATAATTGATGTAAAATATTGCATAAGTTTAAGGTGTATAGTGTAAGGATTTGATATATGTTTGCATTGCAAAGTGATTTCCGCAATAAGTTTAGTTACTATGCATTACCTCACATAGTTAACACTTTTTGTGTGTGTGGTGAGATATTTGAGACTTACTCTCCTAGCAGTTTTCAAATATACAGTACAGTATTGTTAAATATAGTCATGCTATACATTACATTTCCAGAACTTTTCTATAACTAGAGTTTGTACCTTTTGACCTATTTCACCCATTTCCCTGATTCCTACCCCCCATTTCTGGCAACGACCAATCTGTTCTCAGTTTCTGTGAGTTCAGTTTTTTCAGATTCCACATAGAAGTGAAATGATATAGTATTTTTCTTTCTCTATGACTTATTCACTTAGAAAAATCCCCTTCAGTTCCATTCATATCACAAATGGCAATATTTCCTTCTTTTTTATGGATGAATAATGTGTGTGTGTGTGTGTGTGTGTGACATTTTCTTTATTCATCTATTGATGGGTACTTAGATTGCTTCCCTGTCTTGGCTATTATAAATATTGCTGAAATGAAAATGGGGGTGCATGTATCTTTTGGCATTAGTGTTTTCATTTCCTTTGGATAGGTATCCATAAATGGAATTACTAGATCATATGGTAGTTCTATGTTTAATTTTTAAAGGAACCTCCATACTGTTTTCCATAGTGGTTGCCCCAGTTTACATTCCTACCAGAGTAGACTACGGCTCCCTTGTCTCTACATCCTCACCAACACTTGTTATTTCTTGTCTTTTTGATACGTCACTTTAACAAGTATGAAGAGATGTCTCATTGTGGTTTTGATTTGTATTTCCCTGATGGTTACTGATATTGAACATCTTTTCATGTCCCTGCTGGCCATTGGAATATCATCTATGGAAAAATGGCTGTTCAGGTCGTTTGCTCATTTTTAAAAAGATTTTATTAATTTATTTGAGAGAGAGAGAAGGTGCAAGTGGGGGGAGGGGCAGAGGGAGAGAGACTCCCAAGCAGACTCTATGCTGAATGTGGAGCTGACTGGGGAGGGGAGAGTGGGGCGCTCGATCTCATGACCCCAAGATCATGAACTGAGCCGAAATCAGGAGTCAGTCACTTGACTGACTGAGCCACCCAGGTGCCCCCCTTTGCTCATTTTAAAATCAGATTATTATTATTATTTTTGCTACTGAGTTTAAGTTCTTCATAAGTGTTGGATATTAACCCCTTATTAGATATGTGGCTTGCCAGGTTTTCTTCCATTATGTAGGTTGCATTTTCATTTTCTTGATCATTTCTTTAGTTGTGCAGAAGCTTTTTAGTTTGATAGTCTTGTTCATTTTTATTTTTATTGCTTATGCTTTTGGTATTAGCTATTTTAAAAAGCTCTTCTGCTAATTCAACATTCAAGTCAATCTGGATTAATTTTCTTTTGATTATATGCCATGATTTCTTTTTCCTACATGTCTAAATTTTGGATTTTATCCTTGATTTTGTTAAGTAGAGACTGTATTCTATTATAGTCTTCAAATATGGGAAAAAATTAGCAGTTAATTTGGCTAAACCCAAATTCCAAACTCCTGTCTCCTTTGTGATTGTAATAGCTAGAATCTCTGTGCAGTGTTTTTAGTCTTATTTGGACTGCTTGGAGTCTGTCCCGCTCATGGGGTCAGCCACGGACTTGGACAGAATTTAGGCCACAATGTGGGGTTTTTCCCTCTCTATTTCCTTTTCATCATCTTCATTAACTTTCCATTTGTTCTGGGTACTTGAAACTCTATGTTCTGGTTTTTCAAGGCAGTAAAACAGCTGGTTTGTATTTGAGTTACAGTGCCTCACATGTCATTGACTGGGGCCTTACTGTGCCATTACCTTTTCCAAGTGTGTATTATCTCCTGCTCCAACACAGTGTCTGCCTTCCACACAGTATCTGCCTATTCTCTTCTCTGTCTCACTTTCCAATGCCTTCAAGTAATTTTGTTGAATGTTTATAGTTTTCCTTTAATAGAAACTATACCACCATAAGTAGAAGCAAAATTCTCTCAATATATGAAAGGATGAGGAGAACATTGCTTTACAATGTTGTTTTTAATTAACATACAAATCTGTGATTGAAACAAGATTTCCCTTGTTATGCTGTTAGTAACATTACTCAGAATAAATACTCATGGGGACACCTGGGTGGCTCAGTTGGTTGAGCGTCTGCCTTCCGCTCAAGGTCATGATCCCAGCGTCCTGGGATTGAGTCCCGCATCGGGCTCCCTGCTCTTTGGGAGCCTGCTTCTCCCTCTGCCTCTCTCTCTCTCTCTGTCTCTCATGAATAAATAAAAAAAAAAAAGAATAAATACTCATGTATCCTTTAATCCAGACTGATCAAGAAAAAGATGAAAGAGTAATACATATGCAATGATAATTCATTTGACACTCTTTATACTACTTTCTAAGTTTGTGATTTACTTCAATGTTATTGACCGTATTTTTTCATAAAACAATTACAACCAAATCGAGTATTCTAATAAAAATGGTGTGTAATAATATGGCACTAGCACAAATTTCAGCAGCTAAGAACATTGTAAAATAGCTTAGCATCAATTACTGTGCTTTTACTAAAGAAAATGCATCTTCTTTTAGGAATTTTTTAAATTTAAAATGTCATCTTAAGAAAATCAAGCTCAAAGATATTGTTTTATTCAGGAATGTAGTAAGGAAATTTAAATGAAGGGAATCAGAATATAATTTTTTATATTTGCTTGATTAAATCAATAATTCTACATCATTAGAATATAGCATAGTGGCTCCCAAGCTTTATTTAGCTTAGAAGTTGCCATTTTCTGGTAACTCCAACCAGCCTTCTACTGTGCACTGCCTAGATTTATGACAGCTGAGAAGTGAAAATAGTGCAAAAATGGAAAATCTGTTACAAATGTTCTCTCCTGAATCTCCCCAGTTTTTCTGTAAGAAAATAAGGGACCTTACAGTTGATTTGGAGGTCATTGTACCTCTCCTTGATTCTTTTTTTTTTTTTAATTTTTTATTGTTATATTAATCACCATACATTACATCACTAGTTTTTGATGTAGTGTTCCATGATTCATTGTTTGTGCATAACACCCAGTGCTCTATGCAGAACGTGCCCTCTTTAATACCCATCACCAGGCTAACCCATCCTCCCACCTCCCTCCCCTCTCTCCTTGATTTTTAAAAGAAATACCTTTATTTGTAAGCCTACAAAAAAATCAAGACAAATTGTTTTTTTCTGTAGTCTATATGATACCATAAATCTATTTTGGAACAAGATAGAATAGAAAATATTTTTTTTAAAAAAACCCACATACATTTCTACTCTAAAGTAAATGGTGATAAGTGGTCCCACTGCACTAGCAAAAAAAATGAGACTATAACTATGAGGAAATTGGAGCTATTCCTTTTATTTTAAACAACTGCCTTTTGAGAAAAGTGAAGCTTTTTTTCTTGTTTTTCATCTTCTCAGTGTAATTTGGTATGTCCTTAGAACTGATTATTTCAAAATTGCACAGATTTTTAGTAAGAATGTTATGATGGGGAAGGGAGTCCAAAAAGCATCATAGGAAGATCATGAACTGACATTCTCCCATGGACACACCAAATCTACAATTACATAAGGATCATTGCTCTCTGAAAAAGATCTGAAAACTAGATGAATTGTTCTTCACAACATAGGATAAAAAGACCACATCACAATGGATAGGAGACAGAGACAGCTCCACAAAAAAAAAAAACAAAAAACAAAAAACCCACCCACAGTGTGGCAACACACAGTAGGGATGAATCTCACCAGACAGGTGCTTCTACTAGAGGAGCAAGGCATTGGGGCCCCACATCAGGCAGCCCAGGACCTGGGATCTGCACTGGAGGGACAAGTCCGCAGAATATCTGGCTTTGAAAACCAACAAAGCTGATGTCCAGGGGTCCCAGAGTGCTATGGGAAACTGAGATTCTCCTCTGGGAGGACTAACCCCAAGACCCAGCAAAAAAACAAACAAACCCCAACAGTTTGAAAAGTACCCAGACTACATGTGAGGGAGATTCATTTGCAGATCTGGGAGCATGGACTGGAGGGGCAGGGACAGTTGAGATGTTCCCTGGAGATGGAAGCACTGGCAGATAGCACATTACTCTTCTCTACATGGCCTGCAAGCACAAGCAGGCAAACTCAGACATGGTATCCTACTGCCATCATGCTAGGATGGGTGGGGTGGTTAGTTGTGATGCTTGCTAACCTGGGGAAGAAAACATACATTCAAATCTAGGAAGCCTAGACGGTCCCAAATAAGAGGAACCTAGAGAGACCCACACCAAGGCACATTATAGTTAAAATAGCAGAAGTTAAAGATAAAGAATTTTAAAAGCAGCAAGAGAAAAACAAACTGTTACATACAAAGGACACCCTAAAGGCTATCAGCAGGTTTCTCAGCAAAATCTTTGCAAGCCGGAAGGCAGTTGCATGACCCCTTCAAAGTGCTTAAAGGAAAAAACTTCCAACTAAGAATACTCAATAAAGTTATCTTTCAGGTTTGAGGGAGGGGTAGAGTTTACTAGACAAGCAAAAGTTTATTGCTACTAAACCAGCTTTACAAGAAATATTAAAGGACTTCTTTAAGATGAAAAGAAATGGTACTAATTAATAAGAAAACATGAAAGTAAAAATCTCACTGGAAAAAATAAATATATAGTAAAGGTAGTAGATAAATCATTTGTTAAGCTACTAAGAAGTTTAAAAGACAAAAGTAGTAAAATTAACTATATAATTATTAGTTGAGGAATACATAAAATAAAAAATGTAAAAAGTGATGCCAAAAACATGAAACATGAAAGAAGGGAATAAAAATGTAGACTTTTGGAATATGTTCAAAGTTAAGGTTGCTATCAACTTAAAATAGACTGTTAGATTCATAGGATAATATATGTAAACCTCCCCATAACCACAAAGCAAAAACTTCTAGTAAATACACAAAATGAGAAAGGAGTCTAACTAAAACACTAAAGAGGTAAACAAACCACAAGGAAAGAAAGAAAAAAGGAACAGAGAGGATCTATAAAATCAGAAAACAATTAACAAAATGACAGTAAGTACAAACCTATGAATAATTACTTTAATTGTAAATGGACTAAATGCTCCAATCAAAAGATTTGAAGTAGCTGAGTGGATTTTTTAAAAAGCCACATATATATACTGTCTATAAGAGACTCACTTCAGAATTAAGGACACATACAGACTGAAAGTGAAAGAAAGGAAAAAGATATTCTATGCAAATGAAAACAAAAAGAAAGCTGGTATAGCTATACTCCTTTCAGGCAAAATAGACTTTGAAACAAAGACTGTAATAGAAGATGAAGAAGAGGACTGCATAATGATAAAGGGTTACATCCAGCAAGAAAATATAACATTTGTAAATATATATCCACCTAACATAGCACCAAAATTAATAAAGCAAATATTAACAGAATTAAAGGGAAAAATCGACAGCAATACAATTAATAGTAGGAGATCTTTACGTCATTGGGTCGATCATCCAGATAGAAAATAGTAAGAAGACATCAGCCTTAAAATACAGGGACTAAGACCTAATGGACTTACTAGATATGTATAAAACATTCTACGCAAAACCAGTAGAATATATACTCTTTTCAAGGGCAGTGGAACAGTCTCCAGAATAGATTACATGTTAGGACACAAAACAAGGCTCAATAAATTCAATAATATTGAAATTATATATCAAGCATCTTTTCCAACCACTATGGTATGAAACTAGAAATCAGTTATAAGAGGAAAACTGGAAAAACTACACATATGTGGAGCTTAAAAAACATGCTACTGAACAATTACTGGGTAATAGAATAATTCAAAAGAGAAATTTAAAAGTGTATAGAGACAAATGAAAACAGAAATACAACATATCAGAATCTATGGGATATAGCAAAAGTAGTTTAAGAGAGAAATTTATTGCAATTCAAACCTACCTCAAGAAACAAGAAAAATCTGAAGTAAACACTTTTATACCTAAGGAAAGTAGAAAAAGAAGAACAAATGAAGCTCAAAGTTAGTAAAAGGAAGGAAACAATAAAGATCAGAGTAAAATAAATGAAATAGACTAAAACACAGTAGAAAAGATCAATAAAACTAAGAGCTGATTCCTTGGGAAATATAAACAACATTGATAAACTTTTAGGTGGACTCACCAAGGAAAAAAAAGGGCTCAAATACATAAAATCACAAATGAAAGTGAAATTACAATTGATACTATAAAGAAATACAAAGGATTGTAAGAGAATACTATGAAAATTATATGCCATCAAATTGAGCATTCTGAATAGATTTTTTTATGAATTTACAATCTTCAAAGACTGAATCATGAAGGAATAGAAAATCTGAATAGACTAATTACTAGTAAGGATCAGTAATCAAAAACCTTCCTACAAATAAGACAAGGATCCAATGGCTTCACTGATGAATTATACCACATATTCAAAGAAGATTTAATAACTATCCTCCTCAAACAATTCCAAAAGGTTGAAAACTCCCAAACTCATTTTATGAGGCCACCATTATCTGATACCAAAACCAGACAAGGACACTGCAAAAAAGGGAAGTTACAGGTGCAAATCCATGATGAACATAGATGCAAAAATCCTCAACAAAATATTAGCAAACCAAATTTATCAGTCATTAAGAGGCTCATATACCATGATCAAGGGGAATTTATTCCAAGGACTCAAGTGGATGGCTTAATATCAGCAAATCAATCAACTTGATACATCACATAAAAAAATAAAAATATTTTAATAGATACAGAAGAGGTATTTGACAAAATCAACATCCAACCTTGTTAAAAACTGAACAAAGTAGCTGTAGAGGGAATATACCTCAACATGATAAAGGCTGTGTATGACAAGCCCACAGCTAAAATCACAATGGTGAAAAGCAGAAAGCCTTTCCACTAAGATCAAAAACAGGACAAGTATGCCCACTCCTGCCACTTTTATTCAACACAGTACTTGAAGTCCTAGCTACAGCAATTAGGCAAGAAAGATATAAAAGGCATACAAATGGCAAAAGAAGAAATAAACTGTTAGTATTTTCTGATACATGATACTATATATATATAAAACCCTAAAGACCCCATCAAAAGACTATTGAAAGTAATAACTGAATTCAGTAAAGATGTAGGTTGCAAAATAAATATACAAAAATTTCTTGCATTTCTATACACTGATAAAAAATTACCAGAAAGAAAAATCAAGAAAACCATCCTATTTATAATCATATCAAAAATAATGAATAATGTAGGAGTAAATTTAATCAAGGAAGTGGTGAAAGACCTGTACACAGAAAACTACAGGATGTTGATGAAAGAAATTGAAGAAGACAAAAATAAAGGATATTCTGTGCTCATGTATTAGAAGAAGTAAGTTGTTAAAATGTTCTTATTACCCAAAGCAATCTACAGATTCAGTGCATTCTCTATCAAAATACTATAGGCATTTTTCACAGAACTAGAATAATTCTAAAATTTGTATGGGACCCCAAAAGACCCCAAACGGTCAAAACCATCTTGAGAAAAAAAGAATACAGTCGGTGGGATCATGCTCCCAGATTTCAAAGTGTACTACAAAGGTATAGTAATCAAAACAGTGTTTTAGTGACATAAAATGAGACACATAGGTTAATGGAACAGACTAGAATGCCCCAAACTATATATACATATGGTCAATTAATTTATGAAAAGAACAAGAGTATACAATGGGGAAAGAACAATCTCTTCAATAAATGGTGTTAGGGAATGAATTCAATGGAATGAATGTAACATTCATGGAACATTCAGTGAAATGAAACAAACAACCCTTTTATACCATATTTAAAAAGAAACCTCAAAGTGGATTAAAGATTTGAATGTAAAACCTAAAACCATAAAACTCCTAGAAGAAAACATAGGTGTTATGCTCTGTGACATAGGTCTTAGCAATGTTTTGTGTTGTTGTTTGGATGTGACTCTAAAGGCAGGGAAAACAAAAGGAAAAAAAATGGACTACATCAAACCAAACAGCTTCTACACAGTGAAGGAAATCATCAACAAAACAATAAGGCAACTGACTGAATGGGACAAGATATTTGCTGGTCATATATCTGATAAGGGGTTAATATCCAAAATATACAATGAACTCATACAGCTCAATAGCAAGGAAAAACAATCCATTTTAAAAATGGGCAAAGGATCTGAATAGATGGTTTTCCAAAGAAGACAGTCAGATGAACAACAGGCATATGAAAAGATGCTCAGCATCACTAGCCATCAGGGAAATGCAAATCAAAACCACAACAAGATAATACTGTACATCTAAAAGTGGCTAGTACAAAAAGCAATACAAGTGTTGGTGAGGATATGGAGAAAAGGGAACCTTCGTGCACTGTTGGTGGGAATGCAAATTGGTGTAATCCCTATGGAAAATGGTACAGAGGTTGCTCAAGATATTTAAAAAAGAGCTACCATATAATCTAGCAATTGTACTACTGAATATGTATTTGAATAACACAGAAACACTAATTTGAAAAAATATAGGCACACTCATGTTCACTGCAGCATCATTTACAATAGTCAAGATATGGAAGCAACCAAAGTGTCCTTCAAGGAATGAATGGATAAAGAAATTGTGTGTGTGTGTGTGTGTGTGTACACATGAATACTACTCAGCCATAAAAAAAAGAATGAAATTTTACCACTTGCCACAGCAAACATGGATGTACCAAAGGGTATTAAGTGAAATAAGTCAGACACAGAAAGACAAATACCATATGATTTCGCTTGTATATGGAATCTAAGTAAAACCAACAAAAAACCCAGACTCATAGAGGCAGAGAATAGATTGGTGGTTGCCAGAGGGAAGCAGGAGAGTTGGTGATGGGGGTGGGGGGGAACAAAACTGGTAAAGGGCATTAAGAGGTGAACTTCCAGTTATAAAATAAATAAGTCATGGATGTAATGTATAATATGGGGAATATAGTCAGTATTATATTAATTTTGTAAGGTGAAAGGTGGTAACTGGACTTCTAGTAGTGACCATTTTTTTTGACTCTACAAATGTTGGGTCACTATGCTACACACCTAAAAGTAATACAATGTTATACATCAATTATAGCTCAAAAGAAAAATATAATGTCACTACAAAAAAATTCATTGCAGTCTGGGTAATTTTTGGCCTCTAAGTCTCCATTCTGACTGGATCAATGACTTCATATTGATTTTTGTGTGTATGTTGCTATAGTTAAAACATCATAATCTACTCTTCTATTGATCATCTTTCTTCATTAAAGATGGGAAATTACTTTCTAGATAGTCATAGACATAGACACTTCCATAATGTTCATGTAAATGCTAAAATCTTAAGACTGTTAAAAATGTTTTGGAATTCCTCACAAGAAAATATTTGCTGTTATTTTTCCAGTTTATTTGCAGAGCTGCCCAACTAAAGGCTTTTATCAAAAGACTTTTTTTTAATCCGTCTTCATGACAACTACCCCTTAGGAAAAGATAGTGAAAACCAAATGAACAAGATTTTGTTGGAGAGCAGCCACCAAACTACACAATGAAAATGTTTGATTAAATGATAGGTTTACCATTTGATAGTTAATTCAATAGTTGTGACACATTGGGAAGCAGACCAGAAGCAGTCCATCATGTGGTTAGGGGTGCTCACTCTGAGTCATTTTGTTTGGTCCTGTCTCTGTCACCAACTGAATGCCAGCCAGCAAGTCCCCTAACCTGCTGTACTTTTGCTAATTCATCTGTGAAATGGAGTATATAATAGTATTACCTCACCAGGCCTTTGTGAGGATTAAACAAATTAATACATGTTGAGGGTGTAAAACATGGCAATGATCAACAAATATTGGCTTTTATTATTAGAGGCAAGGCCAGAAGACAGTTTATGTAAAAATAATACTGTTTTCTTAAGGGTCAGTTACCTTTCCAAGAATTGAGCTTGAGATCTCCAGCTCTGAGGATTGTTTCTAAACACGAGCCAAAGCTACCTAGCAGTCAGAATGCATCAGGTTCACTTGGATTAAAAAAAAAAAAAAAAAAAAAACAGGCTTACTTATATTATTTTGGCTGGATTTCTTCTATTTACTTTCCATATCACTGTAGATTCTCCTTAGTTTAGCCTATGAGATTCAATATATGGATGCTTTGGGGGGAAAATTGAACTGTTTTCTTTGTCTTTTTTCTTTATTCCATTCCATATGTCCTGAAATCTAAAGGACAATAAGCCTAGCTCACATAGGTGTGCTATGAAGCACTGATTCAAAAATTGTCAAGTGAAATTCAAGAAACAGCATTGTACTTTAAAAATATCTATTTTTCTTAATCTCAGGAAACAAACTGAGGGTTGCTGGAGTGGTGGGGGATGGGAGGGATGGGGTGGCTGGGTGATAGACATTGGGGAGGGTATGGGCTATGGTGAGCACCATAAATTGTGTAAGACTGTTGAATCACAGACCTGTACCTCTGAAACAAATAATACATTATATGTTTAAAAAAAAGAAGAAGATAGTAGGAAGGGAAAAATGAAGGGGGTGGGGAATCAGAGGGGGAGACGAACCATGAGAGACTATGGACTCTGAAAAACAAACTGAGGGTTCTAGAGGGGAGGGGGGTGGGGGGATGGGTTAGCCTGGTGATGGGTATTAAAGAGGGCACGTTCTGCATGGAGCACTGGGTGTTATACGCAAACAATGAATCATGGAACACTACATCAAAAACTAATGATGTAATGTATGGTGATATAACATAATAAAATAAAATTAAAAAAAAAAATCTATTCTTTTTTTTTTTTAGCATTTTTTATTTTTATTTTTTTTATTCTTATGTTAATCCCCATACATTACATCATTAGTTTTAGATGAAGTGTTCCATGATTCATTGTTTGTGCATAACACCCAGTGCTCCATGCAGAATGTACCCTCCTCAATACCCACCACCAGGCTAACCCATCCTCCCACACCTCCCCTCTAGAACCCTGTTTGTTTTTCAGAGTCCATCATCTCTCATGGTTCGTCTACCCCTCCGATTTCCCCCGCTTCATTCTTCCCCTCCCGCTACCTTCTTCTTCTTCTTTTTTTTTCTCTTAAAATATATTGCATTATTTGTTTCAGAGGTACAGATCTGTGATTCAACAGTCTTGCACAATTCAAAGCGCTTACCAGAGTACATACCCTCCCCAGTGTCTATCACCCAGTCACCCCATCCCTCCCACCCCACCCCCCACTCCAGCAACCCTCAGTTTCTTTCCTGCAATTAAGAATTCCTCATATCAGTGAGATCATATGATACATGTCTGTCTCTGTTTGACTTATTTCACTCAACATAATACCCTCCAGTTCCATCCACGTCGTTGCAAATGGCAAGATCTCATTCCTTTTGATGGCTGCATAATATTCCATTGTATATATATACCACCTCTTCATTATCCATTCATCTGTCGATGGACATCTTGGCTCTTTCAACAGTTTGGCTATTGTGGACATTGCTGCTATAAACATCGGGGTGCACGTACCCCTTCGGATCCCTACTTTTGTATCTTTGGGGTAAATACCCAGTAGTGCAATTGCTGGGTCGTAGGGTAGCTCTATTTTCAACTTTTTGAGGAACCTCCATACAGTTTTCCAGAGTGGCTGCACCAGCTTGCATTCCCACCAACAGTGTAGGAGGGTTTCCCTTTCTCCGCATCCCTGCCAACATCTGTCATTTCCTGACTTGCTAATTTTAGCCATTCTGACTGGTGTGAGGTGGTATCTCATTGAGGTTTTGATTTGGATTTCCCTGATGCCGAGCGATATTGAACACTTTTTCATGTGTCTGTTGGCCATTTGGATGTCTTCTTTGGAAAAATGTCTGTTCATGTCTTCTGCCCATTTCTTGATTGGATTCTTTGTTCTTTGGGTGTTGAGATTGATGAGTTCTTTATAGATTTTGGATGCTAGCCCTTTATCTGATATGTCATTTGCAAATATCTTCTCCCATTCTGTCGGTTGTCTTTTGGTTTTGTTCACTGTTTCCTTTGCTTTGCAAAAGCTTTTTATCTTGATAAAAGTCACAATAGTTCATTTTTGCCCTTGCTTCCCTTGCCTTTGGCAATGTTTCTAGGAAGAAGTTGCTGCGGCTGAGGTCAAAGAGATTGCTGCCTGTGTTCTCCTTTAGGATTTTGATGGACTCCTGTCTCACATTGAGGTCTTTCAACCATTTGGAGTCTATTTTTGTGTGTGGTGTAAGGAAATGGTCCAGTTTCATTCTTCTGCATGTGGCTGTCCAATTTTCCCAACACCATTTGTTGAAGAGACTGTCTTTGTTCCATTGGACATTCTTTCCTGCTTTGTCAAAGATGAGTTGACCATAGAGTTGAGGGTCCATTTCTGGGCTCTCTGTTCTGTTCCATTGATCTATGTGTCTGTTTTTGTGCCAGTACCATGCTGTCTTGATGATGACAGCTTTGTAATAGAGCTGGAAGTCCGGAATTGTGATCCCTCCGGTTTTGCTTTTCTTTTTCAACATTCCTCTGGCTATGCAGGGTCTTTTCTGGTTCCATACAAATTTTAGGATGATTTGTTCCATTTCTTTGAAAAAAGTGGATGGTATTTTGATGGGGATTGCATTGAATGTGTAGATTGCTCTAGGTAGCATTGACATCTTCACAATATTTGTTCTTCCAATCCATGAGCATGGAACGTTTTTCCATTTCTTTGTGTCTTCCTCAATTTCTTTCATGAGTATTTTATAGTTTTCTGAGTACAGATTCTTTGCCTCTTTGGTTAGATTTATTCCTAGGTATCTTGTGGTTTGGGGTGCAATTGTAAATGGGATCGACTCCTTAATTTCTCTTTCTTCTCTCTTGTTGTTGGTGTATAGGAATGCCACTGATTTCCGTGCATTGATTTTATATCCTGCCACTTTTCTGAATTCCTGTATGAGTTCTAGCAGTTTTGGGATGGAGTCTTTTGGGTTTTCCACATAAAGTATCATATCATCTGCAAAGAGTGAGAGTTTGACTTCTTTGCCAATTTGGATGCCTTTGATTTCTTTTTGTTGTCTGATTGCTGTGGTTAGGACTTCCAATACTATGTTGAATAGCAGTGGTGATAGTGGACATCCCTGCCACATTCCTGACCTTAGGGGGAAAGCTCTCAGTTTTTCCCCATTGAGAATGATATTCGCTGTAGGTTTTTCATAGATGGCTTTTATGATATTGAGGTATGTACCCTCCATCCCTATATTCTGAAGCGTTTTGATCAAGAAAGGATGCTGTACTTTGTCAAAAGCTTTTTCTGCATCTATTGAGAGGATCATATGATTCTTGTTCTTTCTTTTATTAATGTATTGTATCACATTGATTGATTTGTGTATGTTGAACCAACCTTGCAGCCCAGGGATAAATCCCACTTGGTCGTGGTGAATAATCCTTTTAATGTACTGTTGGATGCTACTGGCTAGTATTTTGGTGAGAATTTTTGCATCCATGTTCATCAGGGATATTGGTCTGTAATTCTCCTTTTTGATGGGGTCTTTGGTTTTGGGATCAAGGTAATGCTGGCCTCATAAAATGAGTTTGGAAGTTTTCCTTCCATTTCTATTTTTTGGAACAGTTTCAGAAGAATAGGTATTAATTCTTCTTGAAATGTTTGGTAGAATTCCCCGGGAAGCCATCTGGCCCTGGGCTTTTGTTTTTTGAGAGATTTTTGATGACTGCTTCAATTTCCTTAGTGGTTATAGGTCTGTTCAGGTTTTCTATTTCATCCTGGTTCAGTTTTGGTAGTTGATACATCTCTAGGAATGCATCCATTTCTTCCAGGTTATCTAATTTGCTGGCATAGAGTTGCTCATAATATGTTCTTATAATTGTTTGTATTTCTTTGGTGTTGGTTGTGATCTCTCCTCTTTCATTCATGATTTTGTTGATTTGGGTCATTTCTCTTCTCTTTTTGATAAGTCTGGCCAGGGGCTTATCAATCTTGTTAATTCTTTCACAGAACCAGCTCCTAGTTTTGTTGATCTGTTCTACTGTTCTTTTAGATTCTATTTCATTGATTTCTGCTCTGATCTTTATTATTTCTCTTCTCCTGCTGGGTTGAGGCTTTATTTGCTGTTCTTTTTCCAGCTCCTTTAGGTGTAGGGTTAGGTTGTGTACTTGAGACCTTTCTTGTTTCTTGAGAAAGGCTTGTATTGCTATATACTTTCCTCTTAGGACTGCCTTTGCTGCATCCCAAAGGTTTTGAATAGTTGTGTTTTCATTTTCATTGGTTTCCATGACTTTTTTAAATTCTTTAATTTCCTGGTTGACCCATTCATTCTTCAGTAGGATGCTCTTTAGCCTCCATGTATTTGAGTTCTTTCCGACTTTCCTCTTGTGATTGAGTTCTAGTTTCAAAGCATTGTGGTCTGAAAATAGGCAGGGAATGATCCCAATCTTTTGGTACCGGTTGAGACCTGATTTATGACCTAGGATGTGATCTATTCTGGAGAATGTTCCATGGGCACTAGAGAAGAATGTGTATTCCATTGCTTTGGGGTGGAATGTTCTGAATATGTCTGTGAAGTCCATTTGGTCCAGTGTGTCATTTAAAGTCTTTATTTCCTTGTTGATCTTTTGCTTAGATGATCTGTCCATTTCAGTGAGGGGGGTGTTAAAGTCCCCCACTATTATTGTATTGTTGTCAATGTGTTTGTTTGCTTTTGTTATTAATTGCCTTATATAATTGGCTGCTCCCATGTTAGGGGCATAGATATTTACAATTGTTAGATCTTTTTGTTGGATAGATCCTTTAAGTAGGATATAATGTCCTTCCTCATCTCTTATTACAGCCTTTGGTTTAAAATCTAATTTGTTTGATATAAGGATTGCCACCCCAGCTTTCTTTTGGTGTCCATTAGCATGGTAAATGGTTTTCCACCCCCTCACTTTCAATCTGGGGGTGTCTTTGGTTCTAAAATGAGTCTCTTGCAGACAGCATATCGATGGGTCTTGTTTTTTAATCCAGTCTGATAGCCTGTGTCTTTTGATTGGGGCATTGAGCCCATTTACATTCAGGGTCACTATTGAAAGAGGAATTTAGTGCCATTGTATTGCCTGTAAGGTGACTGTTACCGTATATTGTCTGTGTTCCTTTCTTGTCTATGTTGCTTTTAGGCTCTCTCTTTGCTTAGAGGACCCCTTTCAAGATTTCCTGTAGGGCTGCTTTTGTTTTTGCAAATTCCTTTAGTTTTCGTTTGTCCTGGAAGCTTTTTATCTCTCCTTCAATTTTCAATGACAGCCTAGCTGGATATAGTATTCTTGGCTGCATATTTTTCTCATTTAGTGCTCTGAATATAGCCTGCCAGTCCTTTCTGGCCTGCCAGGTCTCTGTGGATAGGTCTGTTGCCAATCTAATGTTTCTACCATTGTAGGTTACAGATCTCTTCTCCCGAGCTGCTTTCAGGATTTTCTCTTTGTCTCTGAGACTCGTAAGTTTTACTATTAGATGTCGGGGTGTTGACCTATTTTTATTGATTTTGAGAGGGGTTCTCTGTGCCTCCTGGATTTTCATGCCTGTTTCCTTCCCCAAATTAGGGAAGTTCTCTGCTATAATTTGCTCCATTATACCTTCTGCCCCTCTCTCTCTTTCTTCTTCTTCTGGGATCCCAATTATTCTAATGTTGTTTCGTCTTATGGTACCGCTTATCTCTCGAATTCTGCCCTCGTGATCCAGTAGTTGTTTATCTCTTTTTTTCTCAGCTTCTTTATTTTCCATCATTTCATCTTCTATATTATTGATTCTCTCTTCTGCCTCATTTATTCTAGCAGTTAGTGCCCCCATTTTTGATTGCACCTCATTAATAGCCTTTTTGATTTCAACTTGGTTGGATTTTAGTTCTTTTACTTCTCCAGAAAGGGTTTCTCTAATAACTTCCATATTTTTTTCAAGCCCAGCTAGTATCTTTAAAGTGATGATTCTGAACTCTAGATCTGACATCGTACTAATGTCCGTATTGAGTACTTCCCTGGCAGTTGGTACTACCTCTTGATCTTTTTGTTGAGGTGATTTTTTCCATCTTGTCATTTTGTGTAGAGGAGAATAGATTAATGAGAAAACAAAATGCTTGCAGAGTAACAATGTCCCTAGAAAATATACTCTGAACAAATCAGAAAAGACCTGAAGCAGTGGAATAAGAAAGGGAAAGAGAGAAAAAAGAAAAAGAAAAAAAAGAAAAAGATAAAGATAAAAACAGAAACAAACAAAACAACAACAACAAAAAAAAAGCAGAATGTGATCAAATATGATCAGGCTGGTATATAGATCAGTGCCACACACTAGATTTTGGGTGTATTTTGGTCTTTTAGAAGAAAGTGCCTCCCAAAATTTTAAAGAAAGAAACCTTATATATGTATAAAAATAAGGGTTGATATGATGAAGGGATGGAATATGACTGTAAAGATGGAAATTATAAAAAATTTTATTAAAGGAATTGATAAGAAGTTGTTTGAAAAAAGAAAGAAGAGGATTTAAAAAAAGAAAAAAGAACGAAAAAGGTAGAGAATGTGATCAGGCAGGGGAATAGAAAACACCATATACTAGAGATTTAGGGTATATTTTAATCTGTTAGAAGAAACTATCTCAAAATTTTAAAGAGAGAACAACTTCTATTTATAAGCCAAAAATACGGGTAACTACTATGAAGGGATAGAATATGACTCTAAAAATATAAAAATGTTTTTTTTTTAAAAAAGGGATTGATAAGATGTTGGTTGAGAAAGGGAAAAAGAAAAATTCAAAAACAAAAAAAAGACAAAAAGACAGTTAAAAAAAAATTAACTTTGAAAGACTAAAGAATCATGGTAAAAAAGCCATGAATTCTCTGTGCAGTATTCCCCTAGCGCTGGAGTTCTGCCGTTCTCATTGATCGGTAAACTTGGTCTTGGCTGGCTGTTCTCGCTGATCTTCTGGGGAGGGGCCTGTTGCCGTGGTTTCCAAATGTCTTTGCCGGAGGTGGAACTGCCCCACCCTTGCCCCCTCCTGGCTAAGTAATCTGCTCAGGTTTGCTCTCCGGGGCTTTTGTTCCCTGCGAGCTTTCTGTACAGCTTTGGAGGCGGAGAGTGAAAATGCCAGACTCCCAATCTCCGCGGCGGAGGAGCCGAGAACTTGGGGCCCCACTTCTCGGTGAGCCCCCAGAGAAAAGCCGTCAGTCACTCCCGTCTCCCTGGTCTCCGGCCGCACTCTGTGCTCACCCGGCCTGTGACCGCGGGTTTCTATCTCTGGCACCCAACCCCGGGTGGAGTCTCCAAACCCAGCAGATCCCTGCGGTGCACTCCCGTGCAGCTCCTCCCAGGGGAGGAAGGTGAGTCTCCCCGGATCTGCCGCTTGTTGGGTCCCTGCTGGAGGAGCAGTGGCCCGACTGTGCCGCGGATCACGGTTTATGGCAACCCCGAGCTGAGAGCCCGCGCCTGGGCTCCGCCTCTGCAGCCGGCTTCCCTGCTCCAATACCTGGGAGCTCTGCCACACTCAGGCACCCCCGGTCTTTCTGTGACCCCGAGGGTCCTGAGACCATACTGTCCCGGAGGGTTCCACCCCCCGCTTAGCCACCAGAGTGACGTCCCTCAGCGGAGCAGACTTTTAAAAGTTCCGATTTTGTGCTCCGCCGCTCTATCACTTGCCAGAAGTGGCCAACGGAGGCCCCTCCCCCGCCATCTATCCTCCTGAATATCGCCTTGAATACACTTCTCCGCACGTCCTACCTTCCAGAAAGTGGTCACTTTTCTGAGGAGAGAGTTGTTGCTCTTCTTTTCTTCGATCTCCTTTTGAGTTTGTAGGTGTTCAGAATGGTTTGATCCCTATCCAGCTGAATTCCTGAGAGGAGACGAAATCCAGGTCTCCTACTCCTCCGCCATCTTGCTCCGCCCCCCCCCCAAAATCTATTCTTTTAAAGAATAAATTGATCAATAGATGAAAGACAAAAGTGATAAAAAGGAAGTTTTAAGTTCTACCTGAAAGGATCTGCAATTGTTTAATGTTTAAAAAAAAGAGAGAAAGGAACTATGTTCCAGGTAAAGTTAGCAATTGAGGAGAAAGAGACCCAGACAGCTCTACTGATGCAATTGGTGGTCCCTGGATTAGCTGGGTTTACCTAGGGCCAGTTATTACCTGGCATCCCATTATTATTTGAGTACTGAATTTGGACTATGTGATTTCATACTTGTCGATATATTGTCCTCTTCCCAAGTATGGAGAAATAGCTTGTCATAAAGGAAAAACCATGAATGAGCTTTGGAGTCTGAAGGTTTTTAGTTCTGCTTTTGTTCTTTTTACTTGTTTAATCCCAGTCTCTTCATCTACAGTTTGGGAGAATAATATCCACCTTCCCCAGGTGGGAGGTCTGAATGAAATAAAGAATGGATAGTACCCATGTCTCATGCAGAGTAGATATTCAATGATAGCATATCATCATTTTATTCCATTCTCCGAGAGGTTGGCAAACTTTTACTGTACAGTCCCAGATTATAAATATTTTAGGCTTTCCAGACCAAATGGTCTGTGTTGTAACTATTTACCTCTAGAGTTATAGCATGAAAACAGCCTTAGACAATACATAAATGAATTGGTTGTGTCCCAATAAAGCTGGATTTATAGATGAATTTTTAATTTCATATCATTTTCAGATGTCAGAGTACTCTCCTTTTGATTTTTTTTTAAGCATTTAAAATTTTTAAAGATTTTTTTTTTTATTTATTTATTTGACAGAGAGAGATGGCGAGAGAGGGAACACAAGCAGTGGGAGTGGGAGAGGGAGAAGCAGGCTCCCCGCCAAGCAGGGAGCCCGATGCGGGACTCGATCCCGGGACTCCGGGATCATGACCTGAGCCGAAGGCAGTCGCTTAACCAACTGAGCCACCCAGGCGCCCCTAAGCATTTAAAATTTTTTAGAAAACATTCTTTGCTTAGAGGCAGTATAAAAAACAGGTGGAACGATGTAGTTTGCTGATCCCTGCATTGCCCTGAATAATGAAATTCAGAAGGGTTATAAGAACGGTATATTTTTGTGACAGTGTAGAAATTAAAGAATGTGTTTTGGGAAATAATGAGAAATCAGACTGTATTAGAGTGCTCTATAGACTGAGACAGATGAGTTTTTGATTAGAAAATAAGCTCTTGAAAGCTTCGAATGAGGCCCTTCTGTATGGTATTTGGCACTTAGCAAGAGAAGAGATCACAGCAGAGCAAGCCGGTTAGATGCTGCCATTGTTTTGGGGGTAGAGGGCGGGGAGCAGTCGGAACAGAGAAGCCGAGTTGTTTTTTTTTTTTTTTTTTTTTCAAACTATCTTTTTTGTTTTTATTTTCCTCCAGAAGATAGTGTAGGGGAGGTATTCAATTATCACTGCCTTTTCACTCACTGCCTATGTGACAGGGCCATAGAGGTAAGCAGTAACCATGGGATGCGCTAAAGCCGAGGCCCCGTTTGAATTGAAAGTATTTGTTCTTTCCTTCATTGAGTTCCTCTGACGTGTCTGATATTTTGCTAAGTCCTGAGATACAAAAATATATAAAGTGTGTACTCTGGAAAGTCCACACACTTAATGGTTAGGAGTATTGGGCCCTAGAATCTGACCAGCTGAGTAAGAATGTCAGCTCTGTCACTCTCAAGCTCTGCAAATAAGGCCAAGTGCACTTCTCTCTCTCTTCTCTAGAATAAGGATAATAACAATGTAGTGATTGCTGTCATGAGGCTCGGATTTTGAGCAGGGAGGTGAAGGGGATGAGAGGGCCTAATGCTGCCTAGGAAGTGAGAGCAGTCTTCCCAGAAGACACCCAGGCACATTTCAGGGAGTCTGAGTGGATGCTAGCCAGGGGAACTGACCAAAGCATAGGGTGCAGGGTGCTCCAGACAGAGGAGAGGAAAAGCCTCAACTACCAAATTTATTATTTAGACAATTGAAGTTATTTGCACATTTATATATTGTACAAATAAAATGTAGTTATGGTTCTACATTTTATTGAATAAATTATGCAGAACTGATCTCTTAAAGTTCATAAAGTCTGAATTACTTCAGTTTGAAAGATAAAGCAGTGCCTCATAAATTTTTATTTCTGCTAGGGTTTCAACGAGCCTCTTACAAAGTTAACTACGAGCCCACGGGTAGTAGACTGCTTGTTAGAGAAATATTGTGTGATAAGATAGCATCTTTTGAAATAGCTTCCTACTTATTCTTGATGTTTCTCCAAAGATACTGGTAATTCTATCAAAATACCAATGAAACAGATTTTCATCCTAGATTTTCATTCATCACTATTAAACTACACATTCAAATTTTTAAATATTGACATCTGTATTTCAATATAAGGTCTGTGAAGTGTTCTCCCACACTGAGGGTGGATTTCAGATATCTTCATCATACACTGAAACACTGGAATCTTACTGTAAACTGTATTTTACAAGTTTCTGAGCCATGGTGTACTTTATTACTCTCCAAATGAATGGCGTAGTGGGAACAATGTGTCACAGACTCAAGCCTGTGTTCAAATCCAGACTCTGTTGTTTTCTAAGGTGGGATCTTGAGCAAGTCATTTAAACTTGTCAATTTCTTCTACAAAATTGAGGTAGTTCTACCATGCCGAATTTACAAGACTATTGTGAAGATTTGAGACATTGTAGACATTGTATACCAAATACCTACAAGGCTAGGTTTCTAGTACATAGTAGGGTTTCTGTAAATGGTGAGCATTGTTGTCATTGCCATAGTTATTGTCAATCACTCTTACAAAAAGTAATCTACTTCTCTTTGATTCAGTACACATTGAATTGGGTTCATCATGTCCACTGAGGGTCAATTAGAGAATTAAAATATACAGATTCCTCAACACATAACACTTCTCTTAAACATTTTCTCAATCTATCTTTTTTATTATTTTTTTTTTTATTTGACAGAGCGAGAGAGAGCACAAACTGACGAAGTGGCAGGCAGAGGGAGAAGGAGAAGCAGACTCCCCACCGAGCAGGGAGCCTGATGTGGGGCTCCATCCCACGACCCTGAGATCATGACCCGAGCTGAAGACAGACGCTTAACTGACTGAGCCACCCAGGCGCCCAACCTCTGACTATCCTATCTGATGCTCTATGACAATGAAAAGAGGAAGTGAACAACAACAAAAAATCTTCTCTCTTATTTCCAGTTGTCAAAAGTTTGCTGCAAAAATAATTAGGTAATACCTAGGTTCCTATAAATATCCACTTATTATGAATGAAGGAATTCAAGGGAGAGGTGAAAACGAGCATAATACTTTGTTTTTATACTCTTTCAAATTTGAGCCTCTACTAGACCATTTTGTGGTTTGGAAATAAGGACCACCACCCTGGGCAAAAACTTGACAGCTGTTTCTGAAATATCTCAGGGCATCGCTATCATTTCCGCTACCTCTGTCAGTCCATCCCACATACACATGCCACAATAATCTTCCATAAGTATTCTTTTTTTAAAAAATATTTATTTATTTGACAGAGACACACAGCGAGAGAGGGAACACAAGCAGGGGGAATGGGAGAGGGAGAAGCAGGCTTCCCGCCAAGCAGGGAGCCCCATGCAGGACTCGATCCCAGGACCTTGGGATCATGACCCGAGCCGAAAGCAGATGCTTAACGACTGAGCCACCCAGGTGCCCCTTCCATAAATATTCTTATCTTTATATTTAATCCCTGTTCTGAACCTAAAATGCCTATTATTCTGTATCATAAGTCAGAATTCCAATGTTATTATGAGTTTCTCCTTTTCCTTTTCATAATTTATATCTAATTGTTCCTTCATAAAAAAATCAGTTTCAGATAAGCCAATTTTCCATCCCCCCAAATTTCCTAAACCCACCCTGCACCATGCCTTTATAATTGTCATAATCTTCCCTTAGTCTATATCCAGAATCCAATTGTTATTGTCTATAAAATATGAGCCACAACTCATACCCAATAGGCCATTTTTTGCTCCTCTCTCTCATTTTTTCACAGCTGGATCTTCTCATATTTCTTAAAAGGTCCTCACTGGAATATAGATTAATTAATCTTTCCCCTGGAGGATTGGTATGGGGTTTTTGAGGTGATAAATATATGCATTTTACTCAATTTCAACTTTGTATCCTCAATTTCTAGTACTTTCACTCACTCCCAGAGGACTTCAAAGAATATTTATTGAAAAGAAGGGAACAAATTGGTATAGTTAAATGACGTCTCATTGCCAACACTATGCCAGCCTCAGGAACAGTGGCATAGTTACAATTGCTGAGCTTCTAAGCTCTTTAGAGTCTTACTTATGTAAGAATCCTTTAGGCCCACATTAAGTTCTAGGAGGCTGAGTAAGTTGTTCACTCAGTTTTTTATTATGTACTATGTTGGGTCTGATGATAGGACTGAAATCCTGCCTAGCCTCTCCTCCTCATCTCCCATACATACATCCCAAAATGAAGTTGTGCCATGAACTCCAGTTTTTAACTGGGATTCCAGAACATACTAGTGCTTGCTCATGTTCTTCCTTGTTGCCCTATTTTCCCCTTGGCCCTAGTTTAATGAATGCAGTAGTGCTTAGATCCTCTGCCTTGTTTGTGTGTGTGTGTGTATTAATTAACTTTTTGTACTGTTATCAGCACTCTATTCCCAAAGTAATGAGTCTTTGAGAAGTTAGAGACAAAATAATTTAGAGATAACAGCATTGAAAATAAGAAAAGTTTTATTTGTCTATTGGTTTGGAGTGTATATCTAAACTTGGCTTTCTTACAATGATCTCATAAATTGTTGACCTTAATCTAAAATGTACATCACATCAGCAAGGTATCTTGGATAAAGAACCCTGGGCATTGATTCATAGACAAGGATCCTCTATTTGATGAAACTTTGAAAGCACATCTGCCCTTGAACTCTTAGTATCTTCCCCAGAAGCTGACATCCACCACTCCTTTGATGTGACAAAATGGTCAAATGCTTTCTCATAGACGATAACTGGGAGATCATTCATTCAACAAATACTGAGCACATACCTTATGTAGAAGGACTTTTTTGGCCCCTTTAGGAAAAACTCCCTTTGGGTCTAAACCAGAAGACTGCTAGCTATTTAAAGGTCTTTTTTAGTTCCAAATTACGGTTTTTAATCCCAAATGATGATGATTTAACTAATAACCATAGGTTTGGTAGCCCCTACAGACAGGTTAGTTCGCTCCCCATTG
This sequence comes from Neomonachus schauinslandi, assembly GCF_002201575.2. Taxonomy (NCBI): domain Eukaryota; kingdom Metazoa; phylum Chordata; class Mammalia; order Carnivora; family Phocidae; genus Neomonachus; species Neomonachus schauinslandi. Next base: position 169,726,309 of record NC_058403.1, read on the forward strand.
TCCTTCTTTTTCCTAGTGGGTCTCCAACAAGTCCTGGTTTCCCATTCCTCTACACTGGCTCTATGTTGCCTCAAGACTAATAACTAACAAAGATCCCTTAATTGAATTACTGATCCTAAACTATGTCATGTTTTCAAACACAGAGCCACAGAATTGTGGCCCTGGAAGTCACATCCTCAAGGGACAGTCTCTGAAATTGATATCCAGTAGAGGGAGGTGATTTGGTCAAGAACAAGCAGCCTTCTAAAAACCTCATGTTCTACATGTTCCTTTGTCAAATGATTATTTTTTTAATGTAATAATTGAGGAATACTTTTTTTAGAAGGCATGATAAAAATTGTCGAAGTATTTCAAATACAATTTTAAAAGTGTGGTTAAAAAATTGTTAATTGACTAAAGTATTATATTTAATAATGCATGACATCATGCATTATGTCTTTTTTCAAAATATACTGATTCAAAACATTTAAATCATGAAGGCATTTTTGGGATGGATGAAAAAAATCTTTATGGCTAATGATAAATAACCAAGGAAATATTCATTCATGAGATACCTTCTGGGGGCTTTGTGTCAAGCCGTGTTCCAGGTACTGAACATTATAGCATGGTCATTAAAACTCTTGGCTTTGGGGTTCCTGGGTGGCTCAATCAGTTAAGTGTCTGCCTTTGGCTCAGATTATATCCCTGGGTCCTGGGATGGAGCCCCTCATTGGGACCCCTGCTCATCGGGGAGTCTGTGTCTCCCTCTCCCCCCACCCATTCATGCTCTCTCTCTCTCAGATAATTAAATAAAATCTTTACAATTTTTTTTAAAAAAACTCTTGGCTTTTGAATCCGGCAGAACTAGGTACAAATCTGAACTTGCTGGTTGTATGATTCTGAGCAAGTTATTCAATCTCTCTAAGCTTCTGATTCCTCATCCAAAAGACGAGTATAGTAATAGTGTTTACCTCCTGGCTTTGGAGATTTATGTATGCAGAATGCTTAGAATCATTCCTGACATTTAATAATCATTCAAATGGTACCTTTTTAAAAATGTGCATACCAGTAGGAAGTATCCAAGTTGTTGTGGAAAGCTTTTTGCCACTTTGGAATTCGCTCAGGTTTATATCAGATCTGACACATTCTATTTTACAGCACTACTAGCACATGTTGGTAGTCAACAAATTGTGATGTGTTCCTTTGAAACTATTCTCTGGTTGGTATATGGATATGTATTTTGCCAGCACAATCAGACTTGAAGCTTCTTAAGGGCCAGTATTATGTTTCTGGTTCGTTTTTTTGTTTTTTGGGGTTTTTTTTCTTTTATTTTTTTTCAGACAGCACTTAATAAATGCTTGCTGCTTGTCCAACTGGCTGCTGTTGAGGAGAAAAAAATGCTCCTCTGCATTTCCAGATTCTTCTAGCTTGTCTAAGAATCAAACTGACATGAGACAGATGAATGGGAGAAAATTGAAGACAATTTAAAAACATGTATACTTCTTGTGCACATGCGAAAGATCTGGGAAAACTGAGTAACTCCCCCAAATGGCCAAAGCTATCACCTTAAATACAACTGTCAGCTAAAGACAAAAGAAGATGTTGGGGGTGGGGAGTAAGTTGTGGAAGGTTACCAGGAAAAACACAGTAAACAAGGGTCAGGCTGTTATGCAGGTTTAAGTCCTTACCTTGATAAGACTTTCTAGAGATTTAGAGTCCTCCCCCTCCCTGATACAGCCAGGCAGACACCCTTACAAATGGAAATTACCCTTATGCATGTAGGTGTCGCTTACAAAAGGGTAACTTCTACTAGGTTTTCAGAGCTTCTCCTTTGTCTGCAGTTTCTTAAAAATCACCACCTTAAAATAATCAGTATGCCAAAATTTGCTCCCCTACACCATCAGTAGTAAAATAACCCCCTAACAATTCCCAGCCTTTCCACGGAAAGCTGAGTGACCATCAAACACAAATATAAGATAACTCAAACATGAAAATATAGGAACTACTTGAGTTATTTCTACACTTGGAGAAAAGGTCATTCTCATAGGAAAATCCATTTTAAATTACATGTTTAATCTCACACAAACCAATCTGAGTTCCCCCAAGTCATATATATCTGTGTACTGGCTGCTTAATGTGGAAATTTAATATGCAGTCAAACAGTGAACGGGATGTCAGTTCTTCTATACTTCCTTGGCATTATGAATGCATTCATGTTTGTAGTGAAAACTAGTAAACTGTGAAATTGGAATTTAATTGTGATAAGATAGTCTCTCAAAAAAATCACTGCATGGGGAAGGATATGCAAGAAGTTTCCCTCCTACACTTGGTTTTTTCTTTCTTTCCTTCTTTTTTATTTTATTATGTTATGTTAGTCACTATGCATTACATCATTAGTTTTTGATGTAGTGTTCCATGATTTCTTGTTTGCATATAACACCCAGTGCTCCATTCAATACATGCCCTCTTTAATCCCCATCACCAGGCTAACACATCCCCCCACCCCCCCTGCCCTCTAAAAACCTCAGTTTGTTTCTCAGAGTCCATAGTCTCTCATGGTTCATCTCCCCCTCCAGTTTTCCCCCCTTCATTTTTCTCTTCCTACTATCTTTTTTTTTTTTTAAACATATAATGTATTATTTGTTTCAAAGGTACAGGTCTGTGATTCAACAGTCTTACACAATTCACAGCACTCACCATAGCACATACTCTCCCCCGTGTCTATCACCCAGCCACCCCATCCCTCCCATCCCCCCAACCCCCACCACTCCAGCAAACCTCAGTTTGTTTCCTGAGATTAAGAATTCATCATATCAGTGAGGTCATATGGTACATGTCTTTCTCTGATTGACATTTCACTTAGCATAATATCCTCCAGTTCCATCCACATCATTGCAAATGGCAAGATTTCATTTTTTTGATGGCTGCATAATATTCCATTGTGTACCACATCTTCTTTATCCATTCATCTGTTGGTGGACATCTTGGCTCTTTCCACAGTTTGGCTATTGTGGACATTGCTGCTATAAACATTGAGGTGCACATAGCCCTTCGGATCCCTACATTTGAATCTTTGAGGTAAATACCCTGTACTGCAATTGCTGGGTCATGGGGTAGCTCTATTTTCAACTTTTTGAGGAACCTCCATACTGTTTTCCAGAGTGGTTGCACCAGGTTGCATTCCCACCAACAGTGTAGGAGGGTTCCCCTTTCTCCACATCCTCGCCAACAACTGTTGTTTCCTGACTTGTTAATTTTAGCCATTCTGACTGGTGTGAGGTGGTATCTCATTGAGGTTTTGATTTGGATTTCCCTGATGCTGAGTGATGTTGAGCGCTTGTTCATGTGTCTGTTGGCCATTTGGATGTCTTCTTTGGAAAAATGTCTGTTTATGTCTTCTTCCCATTTCTTGATTGGATTCTTTGTTCTTTGGGTGTTGAGTTTGATAAGTTCTTTATAGATTTTGGATACTAGCCCTTTATCTGATACTACACTTGGCTCTTTAATTAATTAATCACATTGACATACTCCCAGCAGATAAGCCACTTAATATATGTGCTTGTCCTGGCAGCCACAAGGAGGTGAAATCATTTTGGGGTCTGGGAAAAGGGTGAAGAGTCAGGTGTGTTTCAAGTCTTAAGTCATCCAGAGGCCAAGAATGAAATGTTACCCATTGTATTGGTCCTAAAGTATGTCATTATTTGGGTGAAATTTGAAATTTGGACCTGAGATTTTGAGGAAAACTAATCACTAATTTTTAAGAAATTGATTATCAAGCATCTAAACTAAAATTTGAAGACTGGTAGTGGCCAACATATGTGTTTAATTTAAAATAGTGACCTGTATTGGGCTTCTCAACATTTTAAATTAGTTGCTCCCTCCCCAGTCCCCCCATCCCCCCCCCAAAATATTCATGTATAAAGTGAAATTTAGTTTACCAGATTTTTAGTTTCTGGTAAAAAAAGAAAAATGGAGAACTTGTTTGATGGGGCTTAAATTCTTCTTGGTAATCAGGTAGCATTATTTGAGTAGCATCTGCCCCCTTTGGTTGGAACACCAGTTTTTCAGTTTTCAGTTTTCCAGTCTTCACCATATCCTACTGTGTATCTGATGTTGACACTGTGTCACTCACCATTTATTTGAACCTGTATTTTTTTTCCTAGTGAAGTGAAATTCTAAAAAATGATTTGAAATAAAATATAGACTGGAAGAGTTGCATGTTTTAAGAAAAATGGAGTACATATTTTTTTGGTGAAAGTAAATAACATTCCTGGGTGTTTTAAAGAGCAAAGTGTACATGTTCCAAAATGTTCATCTGTCTTATTTTTCTTCCCTATCCCTATAAAATCAATCCGTGGTATATTTCTTCTTTTCATTGTTTTCTTGCTTTTAGTTACTTGACTAAAATAGATTATTTTCATATTCTATCAAAAGCTATGTGGAAATCATAAGTTAGCATTAGCAACCCTCACCAGAGATTTTATTTTAAATGGCTTGCCCTTACCCAGGCATGCTGTACTTTCTTCTGCTTCTTCTAATGAAAAATATTTGACCCTACTCTTCACCTGGCTGGTACTTCTCATTCAGAATTTAGCTTAGATATTAACCTTTCCAGGAAGTTTTTCTGACTCCCATCTCTATGTACAAACTCTGGGCAGAGTTAGCTCTTTCTCCTTTGTGCTTTCATGGTACTATATGCTGCACTGTAGTTGCTGAGTAATTGACTGTCCCCTCTTTTGTTCTTACCACTATCACCAGACTGGGTGGAGGAGGACTCTGCTTTATTTGCCCTGGTAAATAGCCCCAAGACCTTGCATGCAGCTGGTGGTGCATAGTGCTTAGAAACAGTGTATTGGATGGATGGACAGATGGATGGATGAGGAATGTTGACATTTTAGAATATAAAAGGTAAAAATAAGATCCACCATTTAACCACTAAACAAATACATATTGAAAGTTTCCAATGTTTTATTTTTATTTATTTTTTATTGTCTTTTTTTAAATTTAAATTTTCTTACCAAACAGTGCAATATTGGTTTCAGGAATAGAATTCAGTGATTCATTACTTATATACAACACCCAGTGCTCATCATAACAAGTGCCCTCTTTAATACCCATCTAGCCCAAAACCCACCCGCCTCCCTCCAACAACCCTCAGTTTGTTCCTGTCTTTGAATCACTTATAGCTTGTTTCCCTCTCTCCTTTTTTTCTTTCCCCCCTTCCCCTATATTCATCTGTTTCTTAAATTCCACATATGAGTGAGATCATATGGTATTTGTCTTTCTCTGACTTATTTCACTTAGCATAATACACTCTAGCTCCATCCACATTGTTGCAAATGGCAAGATTTCATTCTTTTTGATGGCTAAATAATATTCCATTACACACACACATACACACACACACACCGAACATCTTCTTTATCCATTCATCAGTTGATGGACATTTGGGCTCTCTCCATAGTTTGGCTATTGTTGATAATGCTGCTATAAACATCACGGTGCATGTACCCCTTCAAATATGTATTTTTGTATCCTTTGGGTAAATACCTAATAGTGCAATTGTTGGCTCATAGCGTTGTTCTATTTTTAGAAAGTTACCAATGTTTTAAAAATTTTGTACAAACCTCCTCTCCATCAGCATTTATCATTTTTCTTTGAGCAGTTCCCTAAAAAACTTGTACATTGTGTTAAGAGGAATTAGAGGCATGGATCTTGCTATGTAGGTATATTTGAGATCTATGGCCATAGAAAGAATCCCTAATCGTAACTAGTCATCTAGTTACACTTGAATTAAGAAGGTGTCTTTGACTTATTTATGGATTAAAAAGCCAAGTGAGGTTGGGAATATACTGGAGGGCAGAATGGGAACACCAAAGTGGCAACAAGCCAGAATTATAGACAGAATCTAACAGGATGAACTCCAACATAGGCTTCTGACCTTGAGTCTATAACACCAATCACAAAATGCAGGATGAGGAAGAAATAGTACATCAAAGTATAATAGTGACTCAAAGAGGTTTTGTGGTCTTTACTTGACAGTAAACTCAAAAGCTTGTCAGCTGTGTGATGTAACTGCTTAAGATGATAATGCATTTTTGAGTTACTTGGATACAAGCATAGTTTATGGAATGGGAGAAAGTATCATTCCTGGCTGTTTGAGAGAGAGATTGAAAGAGATCTCACACCAGAGGTGGGTTTTTGAAGTAGGTTTTGTGCAAGAGAACTTAGAAATGAGATATAGAACAACAAGAGCACTTTAGAGAAGTGGGCCAGCATGACATGAGCATCAAGCCTTATCATAGGAGGAATAATTGAAGGAGGGAGGGATACTTAAGCTAAGAAAAGGGAAGACTCAGGGGCCCATGTTAGTTAAACAATATGTGAAAATTAGAGAATTTTTTTTTCTATAGCACAATTCAAAGAATATGTTTGTTGTCTGCGTGGGTGTTTTGTGTTTTGTTTGTTTTTAAGATTTTACTTATTTGAGAGTGAGCATGAATGGGGGGAGGCGGGAGGGGGGGAGAGAGGCACATGGAGAAGCAAGCTCCCCACTGAGCAGGGAGCCAGACTAGGGCTCCATCCCAGAGCCCTGGGATCATGACCTGAGCCGAAGGCAGACATTTAACCAACTGAGCCACCCAGGCGCCCCTCTGGGTGGGTGTGTTTCAAACAAAACCTTCTTGGTCTGGAAATTTTCACCAATTTCAAGTCATAGGATATAGGACATTTTCTTCACAGAAGATCCCTGTCTCCTTATCAAATTGATCCCTTTACCCATTAATGACCAATACAGTGTGTTGTAGAGTATTGTAGGGACCTACCTTTGTCATGATATATAAGACAGCTCTTACCCAGTTTCATTTTCAGTTACACAGTTGAGGGGAACCACTAAGGGTGAATCTTCCTTTAAAAGGGTGGGTCTGCTCAAGGTGACATTGCATGCCACATGGGGAGGAAAATGGGGAAAACAGCTTCTGATACTCCATTATACTAAGAATGATGCAAAGATGGAATGAAATGCCTTGGACGACTCTTGAGAAAGCTTGGTTTGAATGTCGTAGAGGTGGTTCAAGCATAAGCAGTTGGTTGGACTTGGACTTCTAAGATCCTTTGGTTCACAAAATCATACTGAAGCTCAGCACAAATAATGCCCCACTCCTGGAAAAATACACTTAAGACAACATGCCTTGAATGATATCTCCTCATACAAGAAGAAATGTCTTTTCCCATTTCTAGAACAGGAAAAACAAGTTTTACCGGCTTATTGTCCAGTTAACTTTTTCCATTGTGTGAGGTTAAGACGACTGTTACCTGAATACAAGAAGCACTGTAGTGTAGCACCTGGATAGGAAGTCAGACAAATTTGGAATTGAATTCTGGCTCCTACTAAACACATAGCTATTACTTTAATTTACTTAGCCTCAGATTCCTCATCCAGAAAATGGACAAAGTAATGGCCCCCTCAGGGGGTTGCTGTGAGGATTAAATGAAATAATGCATATGGCACACAGCAATATACCTACCATCCAGCCGGCACTCAGTAAATGGTAGTTGCTACTACCAAGTCTCTAATAGTAATAAGAATACTTTTTAGCACTACTAATATTACTCATGCTATTGACTTGCCTCTATTTCTTTGATTTACCTCATGTTTCTTTGCAATCTCCAGCCCAGTGGTTTATTTACTCAATATAGAGAGGCTGCTCTTACATTGGATCACCCAAAGGGAACACAGCTCATGCAAATACTCGGTGGTGCTCATGAATGAACAAGAAAACACATTTGCCTGTATAGTTTCTGAAATTAAAGATGACATTTATGAGTCCCCTAGTAGGAAAATAAATTCCTTTTGTTCTTGTAAGGAAAAGTAGAATAAGAAACTGGTTGTTGGTGGAGGCAAGAGGAGTGGAGAACAGAGCTTTCTACTTTATCTTTTCATCATAAAAATATACACTTAGATATTAAAAATGACTTTGCAGATGGGAAGTAGGACAAAAAACAAATCCCAGCATTTCTTACAGGATTGCTATGACAATGCATTATCATTGGCTTCTGTCAACAGACATAGAGTGAAAGCTCTCAGCTATCATTAAAAATGTAGTATGTAGAGTTGGAGTGGAGTGCAGGAGGACTCAGATGGCTGCCTAATTTATGAGGTTTTGAGAAGCTAAGCTAAGAATGGTGAATGTAGTCTTCTAATTTGAAGAAGTTGGTATTCCATTCCAGTAGTATCCAAGACTTGGGGTGATATGCTATCTCCAAGAATCAGCTAATTACTGCTTTCAAACAGAACCCATATGTTATTTGATAAGCAAGCACAGTCATTTTCTTGATCACAAGTAGAAATATTCATACATTTTTTGAAAGTACAAGCTTAAAAGTCTTTAATCCTGTAGATTGATTTCCTTGTTTCATTATTTTTTTACAGTGACAGTTGATAACCCAGATGCATCTGTCTTATTCTTTGTCTTTCCTCATCTTCATAGCTTCCCTCTTCCCTCCCTACCCCTGAGACTGCTTCAAAAGGATATACTGTGCTGTGTTGCTTCCCAAGAGCTTGTCAGAGAGTTTTGTCATTTGAAGAATGTGTTCAGGATGCCGTGACAGATTTGCCAGCATCCTTCCGGTACATTGCCTGAGATGTGATGTATTCAGAACACCCTTTCCTTTCCCAGATTTTCTCTGCCTCACCCCCCCCCCCCTTATTTTAGATTCCTCATTTGCCTTGGAAGGATTACCAAGTCTGAAAACTTTGGTTTAGGAAGTGACCTTGAAGGAATACTAAATCCTTTAGTTCCCAACCTCTTCCTTTTTACAGAAAACTACTTTTCTCATAGAAATTTCTTTGTATGGTTATGTAAGCAGACTGTTTAAGACATTTTAAAATAAACATGATGCTAAAGAGAGTCAAAATTTATAAGCAAAATGCTACTAAAGACATCTAAATCTAATGATTTATGATGTTCTCAGTGATAAACATACTGCAGTCTTGGAAGAAAATTTATATGTGTTAAAACTATACATAAGAGTAAAAATAAGGTGTCACCTACCTAAGAAGGTTGACAGGTCACAAATAACAACACTTAGTATCCATATTTTGGAAACAGACATCTAGTTCAGTGTTAGGGTTGTTCATGCTCTGCTTTTCTCATACCTTCCATCCACCAGATAGAGTCATACACAATACATCTGATCACCATCTTGCCCCTGATAATTTACCATTGAGGGAGTACTTATCAAATAATAGGTGAATCTCTATTTAAAAATACTCTCATTCCCACCATACTACCACTCTTCAAGCTAGGTATTTTTGTTCCTATATTGCAGATGAGGATTCTAAGGCTGATCGAGTTTGTCATGTGCCTGATGTCATCCTGTTAGTAGTGGTGGATTCGGTATTCAAATCTGTGATTATATGAATTCTGAGATGGTTCTCCTAATTCAGTCTTAAATCTGAGATCTGGTGAATAGCTCAGGGATCCTTAAATGGGCTTCAAGTCTTTTTTTTTTTTTAAGATTTATTTATTTATTTGAGAGAGAGGGAGAGAGAGAGAAATGAGAGTGGGGTGAGGGAGGGGCAGAGGGAGAGAATCTTCAAGCAGACTCACCTCTGAGCTCAGAGCCTGACTTGGGGCTTGATCTCACAACTTGAGATTATGACCTGAGAAGACACCAAGAGTCAGATGCCCAACCGACTGAGCCACCCAGGCACCCCTTGGCTTCAAGTCTTTATAGACCTCCTTGAATCTCAAATTGAATCCTAAATTTGGTTTGCATGTGCATTTTATGGTAAAAAGCCATCACAGACTTTGCTCATTATTTTATTCAATTTAGCCATGTAACCTCAAACAATATTAATGCCCATATTTTGTATCCCCCTTTTTATATTGCTCATATTACATGAAAACTCTATACTTCGTATGTTAGTGAGTCATACCTCTCTCATTCTGTAATTTTTTTTGCTCTCTTTATTATGCCTAAGAGTATTTCTATTTCTACTATAGTTAATCTTTTTTTTAAATTATTATGTTAATCACCATACATCACATCATTAGCTTTTGATGTAGTGTTCCATGATTCATTGTTTGTGTATAACACCCAGTGCTCCATGCAGAACGTGCCCTCTTTAATACCTATCACCAGGCTAACCCATCCTTCCACCCCCCTCCCCTCTAGTTAATCTTAAGTACAAATTTTTCATATCAGCTCATTTCAAATTCTTGGGATCCTGATTCTGCTATCTAGCATTTTTACTTCTCATCTCTATTTCATGTCATCTGTCAGTTCATATTAAAAAACCAACACACACACACACACACACATGACAGTTTTCAACAATTCTGAGCTATTGGCTACTGTTAACCTCCAAGGATCCAAGATGGAAATACTATCACTCACTCTCAGGCTTTTGACAAAATTATTCCTTGAAAATAATCTTGAAGATATCAACCTCTCTAGGTCTGTTTTGTCAGGGGTGCTGTGGATATCCCAGTACCTATCTCAGAAACCAGGCTGGTTGCAGACAAGTGGGCTCCTCAGATAGCTTCACAGTATAGAGATACCCTTCAAATTGACATTTTTCAAATACTTGTTTAGCATTGATTTGATTGAGTCCAAGAGAATTCGCTTTCTATTGATAGGGTGTATACATTTTCTGGTCACTTTTTAAACTTAGTTGAAATTCTTTGTTTTTCGGGATTTTTTTCAACCACCTACAGCTAGGTAGCATCAATCACCCATAATCATGAAGGAAAGAGGTAACTTACCTCCGTAGATGTGCTACATTTTGTTCAGATTGTATCTCCAAGTCCTCATTGTCTGGCCTTCAGGTTAATAACTCACTTCCTATCTTTCACCTTTTCCATGCCCACTTACATTTTATATTTAAGTTTTTGAAACAGAATATATCTTGGGAGCATATTCCGAGAGTTGAAATTTAGATAGTGAACTAAATCACTCATTAAAGAGGAAAGAAGAAGAAAGGAAACTCTTTGCCAACAACTATTCAGTTTTATAATGTCAACTTACTGTCAGCAGGCCTGTCTCAAGGCTACTGGAGCAGCCTATAATTGCAACATGCACTTTGCAATTATGCTTTGCAAAGTAAGTCAACAGAGCAAGTTCACCACCGGGAGAAGTGTTTTCACAATTTCCATTTAAGTGTGTTCCCTCTTTTTGCCAATTATGTTAGTAGTCTCATGTGGAAACCTGAGTTAACTAGCACTGTATTTACACTTTATTTTAGGGATATTTTAATGTGCTTTATGAACTGATGTCCCAGGAAGCTGTCCAGCTGACTCCCCTCTTCATTTAGCTCTATAGACAAGAATGCAATAAAGATTAAGTAAATACAGCTCTCAGACACTCCAGACATCTAGTAAATGCAGGCAGTAATGAGAAGGGAGTTTTGACTAGACCAATTTGAGTAAGTCCTTTGTTCATTTAGAGAAAAAAATGTTAAGATTCATCACATCCTTAACTTTGGGCCATTTTTCTGATTACACAGTATTAAAGTAGGAAATGATTTATCAATCTGATAGGCCAGAAACAGAGAGTTTAGGTATTTCTCTTGACTAAAGTTTTATCAGTTTGCCCATTATGTTTCCCTCTTGGGGATGATTGTGTACACACATCTTCCTTCCCTCTGTGACTTCCACCTGCCTTAGGAATTGAGAAGAGCCACGCATGAAGATCTCTCTCTCTCTCTCTCTCTCTCTCTATCTATCTATCTATCTCTCTGCATCAGAGTTTACATGTAATCCTAAATATAACCTTTAAGAAGAGACATAATGTCATTGTAAAATGACAGTGGAGAAGAATGTTAGGAAGAACGTCCTGAGGGCCAGAAGACCTAGCTCTTAGGCCCTGGCAATACTTCAGATAAAAAGGATCCAAACTTGAACTGAGGTGATGGTGAAGATAGAGTTGATCTCAGGAAGAAGACTCCCCTGACTTTTCCTAGTTAATGGTTCAGTCCCACAGTTTCCAGTAAGAATCACGGAATAGGGGCGCCTGGGTGGCTCAGTTGGTTAAGCGACTGCCTTCGGCTCAGGTGATGATCCTGGAGTCCCTGGATCATGTCCCACATCGGGCTCCCTGCTCGGCAGGGAGTCTGCTTCTCCCTCTGACCCTCCCCCCCTCATGTGCTTGCTCTCTCTCTCTCAAATAAATAAATAAAATCTTAAAAAAAAAAAAGAATCATGGAATAGGACACAGACAGTGAGGATAACAGGAGGAAAGCTTTTAATTATGCTTCAATATGGAAAAGACCCACCACTTTTCTGACTGCACAAGGAGAACTAAAAGACACTTTCTCCAAAGTTTACACCAAGAAGGTGATTGATGCCTTGATTTGACTCCCTACCCTGGGTGATGGCAGGAGTAGCACACTACATCATACATCAGCCTCCAAACTGGCTGACTAGCTTACACAAATAATAACTTAACTCTCCTATACCTGAACCCACAGGGAGAAAACTCATTTTAATTCTGCTATGGTTTAATGATATTTAAATGACTCAAATGGTTTTTATGAACGAATATATTACAAGGTTCGTGTTCGAGAATTGGCGATAAACCATAATGGACTTTACAGTTTATTAGTTTTGTAAATGTCACCTTGTTATTAACAACACAAGTAAAGCAACTTTACAAAAGATTGCATTATCATCCATTGAACAAAACATTGAATTTGTTGAGCTGGAGTTACAGGCATTCCCATTTCACTTTCATAATTCAACTTTATACCAAAGCTCACGTGCATAACCAATATGATTTTGAAAACTCTTCAAGATTCTATTTTAATATAAAGATGAAATTTCTAAATTAAACATTGAGAATTGCCCTTTAGAAAAGCGACATTGCCAGAGAGAAGTATGGTCACCACATACAGTAGCCAATTACATTACCAGCATTTACTCATCACGGGTGTCTTTGGGGAACCATGATTTGGTATTCTTCTCCCAACTATGTGGAACAGTCATGTCCTACTGCACTTTTATAACTTTAATCAGCGGGGTGCCTGGGTGGCTCAGTTGGTTAAGCATCCAACTCCTGATTTCGGCTCAGGTCATGATCTCAGAGTTGAGAGATAGAGCCCCACATGGGGCTCCATGCTCAGGGTGGAGTCTGCTTGAGATTCTCTCTCCTTCTGCTCCTCCCCCATTCACACACACACACTCTCTCTCAAAATAAATAAAATCTTTTTAAAGATAACTCTGTGTTGTCAATCTTCTCCTTTTACAAAGTTTATAAGAGATCGTGTTCATCTGAACATGATGAACATGAAATACTCTAAAATGTTGTGATTCTGTAAATCCTTAAATATTAGGAAAAAAATGTTACCTTTAGTTACTGAGGGGCTTTGGGAGACATTATTAGATATTTGGAAAATGTAGATGTCAAAATTGTCAGCACTATAATTTCAAAATACACTAAAATTTATGATAGAGTAATGCAATTTTCTGCTTAAAGTCTAATTGTATTTTTTTTAAGAAGGTAATTCTGGAATCAGATTTAGCAGAAATCTAAGATTCAGCTTTCTGATCAGTTGTTACAGTATTTACAGTTTTAACTAGACTTTTAATTAGCATTGGCCACACCTCTGTGTCCAGTATCAGGGCCTTTTCTTTCTTCATGGGCCCACTGCCTCCCACCTGCTTGTCATGTCAAACAATCATTATGCACTTGTTTGTTCACCAAAGATAAATTTATTAAGTCCTAGATGCCAGGTGCTGTACCAGGTATTAGACTGAAGCTATGAGTAATGATAGAGATACAAATTAAAGAAGTAATTATAAAAGTGATTATAATTGTAATGAGAGCTATGAGGAAAAAAATACTCCAAGTTTAGTAACCATAGGGGTACCAAATTGCCCAGGAGAGAACAATAAGACTTCCCAAGGAAGTGATTAACTTGTGTGAAGGCCAAAAGAGATATGAATAAATAAGAGTTTATTGAGTAAAAAGGGGCAATAAAAGCAGTAGGAACTCTGTGTGTGTGTGTAAGGCTCTGAGATGAAGTACTTGGTCACTTGGAGGAATAGAGAAATGCAGAGGGGTCAACCATAGAGAATAACAGAGGGGACCATGGGAGGTCAAGATCTAGCTCTCTTCTATTCTTCCTCAGTCTTATTAAAGCTCTTAAGGATTTTTGGCCACATTCATCAGCAATGGATAATCACTGAAGGGTTTCAGCAAGAAAGTGACATTATCAGATTTGCATTGGCTGTTAAGTAAAAGGAATATAATTTGGCTTCCTGCAGTACATGCCTTCTTGAGGAAATTGTTCTACTGATTATAGAGCTACAGAGTAGATCACAATAAGTTTCTCTTTTGGGCTCTTGAATGATTTACTTTCAACCTACCATGATTTCTATTGGAAACCAGTTAAATAGACCATTGGCTATTTTCATGTCTGTTTCATTAGGCAATGCTAAAATAACCCAGACATTGTGGGCCAGGAAGGAATTAAACATTTTCAAAGTGCTGAGTCAGTCTTTAAATATAAATTCACACACACACATCCTTTAGAAACACTTTATTTGTTTTCTTGCAGGCAGAGGTAGGGAAAATCTCAGAATGTTGGATGCAGTTTTACTCATGGCCATTTCCTCATTTGCACATAGATGTGAGAGTAGAGGGCCTTTTGGAAAGAGCAGAAGGCCTGAGAGAAAAGGGTCTGCACTTCAAGGGAACACCTACTTTGTCTTTGCTCTTTATCACACAAAGGCTGTCACCTCCACACTTCCTCTCTCTGCCTGATGAATCTTTACTCAAACCGTCTGTTTTTCAGATTTTAAACGAACATTCACCATCAAAGTCAGAGATTAGGTCTCAATTAAAATTCCCAATAATCAGCTATACCTCTTGAGGTCATATGTTTGGGTAAAATGATTGAAGGAGGAGGCATGTGCCGCACTGGCCACGTGCACTCAAGAACCCCAGATGGGCATTGTTGGGATGCAAACAGTTGAACTCAGATGGACTTATCTTACCATCTGGTTGCAGTTTTGGCACCTGGGCAAAAAATTATTCCTCCATATTTGAGTTAACTCAAAATAACCAATTTTTTAAAAAGGGAGCCAAAAACATGTCAACGCATATACTTAATTTGATTATTTTGCCTGTTTAATTTAACTTGTAAAAGGACATGACTGTATTCCTACTTCTAGAATATAAATATCAGATTGTGTGTTAAACCTCTTGGCAAAAGATGGCTTTTTTTTTTTTGGTCTTTATTTATCAGGGCTAATTTCAATCTGTGTGAACAAGTTTCAGTTTACTATGACTTTCAAGTTCAGTAATATTTGGGTAAAGTATGAAAGATAATTTCCTTATTTACCATATTTTATTTTTATTACCAATATGGAATATTTTATTACTAATATGGATTTCTTTTCTAGTGCATTTTTGACCCATCTTTTAAAAATCTATTCCTGTTGGCACATAATCATGGGGATGCAGATGATTTCATGAGTTGAACAGAGTAGGTTTGAAGGTTAATTCTTAAATTCTTCTTCACACCAGTGCATGGCCGGGAAAGGTGGTGGACATGGAAATCAAAGCCCTCTTTCTACCCTCCTTCCATAAGCCTCTTCTTGGATTAAGCTGAGATGAGAGACTCTGAACTCAACCAGTTCTACTGTCTCTGCAGCTATTTCTGCTGACCCCATGTAGAATGAGTAGCGGAGGTTGGAGATGGAGCAGTAGGTGTTATAAGCTAATACATAAGTAGTATTACCCTGTGCCAGGCACTGTCCTAAGCACCTTAGATACATTGAATTAACCTAATCTTCATAAAAATATATGAGTTATTTTTATTACCCCCATTTTACAGATGAAGATAATGAAGAGTTTCAGGTGGAGAGATTGAGAACACTCTCTCCTTTATCTCCTGGATTTCTAACCCATCCTCTTATGAAGCTGTTACAGGCATGTTTCATCCTGCTGGCAGTGTGTCATGGGAATAGACACAAGCTGAGTTTCCACTTGACTCAGAGGAAAATCAAAGATTCTTTTCCTTCTCACCTGCCTCTCTCCAGAGAGCCCTTTACAAGGTGCCTTGACTTCCTCTCTACCCCGTGAGTCATATAATCTTGTTTGCTACATGTTAGAATTAGTGTTTAGCATATTAAGCTATTTATGTTTTTCTATCATAAAGTTGACTTCAGGTGTATTGCAAAATTATGTGAAGATAAAAGATATTTATAATGACCAGCCTTAGGTGCTATAAAAGGAAATTCTTCATTTGTTCATTTTCTTATTATATTCATTGTCCTTAATAAGCTGCTTCCCTTGCTGGAATGTTAAGTATAGGGTATAGGAATGATATGACCAACCACCCTGGGTTGTCCAGGACTGAGGGGTTTCCTGGAATTTGAGACTTGTACTGCTAAAATCAGGAAAGTGCTAGGCAAACTGGGGTGAGTTGGTCACTCTTTGCAGGAACCAGGTATTTTTAGGTTTGCTCTCATATCACCAGCACGGGCAAATTGCCTGATGCATAGTAAGTGCTTAATAAATATTAATTGAATAATGAATAGATGTTAGTCTCTGTTTTAGGGATTAAGGGCAGAAAGATTTAAGTCTAGTAGAAGACATTTCAGACAGAGGGAACAACACATGTGAAGTTCTAGAGGTGGGAACATTTAGTATATGGTTGTATAAGCACAGAAAAACTCCTGCAGTTCACAAGTAAACAAAGTAAAAGGGAGGCTTCTGCTGTAAACAAGAAAGGTATGTGTGATCCAGATCCTGGAGGGCCTTATATTTAATGCTAAGGGATTGAGTTTTTATTTTTCATGAGGGGGAGAAACTTTATAAGGGGAGTAATTTTAAACAGGGGCACTGTATGATCATATTCCCACAAAGGTAGCTTTGTAAGCATGAAGGAGGGTAAGTTAGAAGGATGAAGGGAAGACATGAGTGTGGTAGATAGAAGGAAAAGGACCGTTTGTATGCAATAATCCTGGCAGGAAATGCTCAGAGCTTTTCACTCAGTTGGTGAAGATGATGGTGGAGAGTGAATGGACAAACAGGAGGAAGCCTTGGGTTTGAGAACCAGGTAGGTGATAAAATTGAGTTTGCTCACGCTGGTCTGAGGTGACTCCCACAGTTTTCTCTTCATGGTACCACTCACCAAGAAAAGGAATGAGGATAAGAAGAAAGGGCTAGAGAGAAGGTAAACTTCCATCCACTTGGAGCTGGTTGAGTTTGAGTTGTCTGTGTAAGATGTTCAACAGGATAACTGAATCACCAGAGAGGAATGTGTTCAATAAATAAAACATTTTCCCCAAAATGACAATAGCTATTGATTTCCTGATTATAATGATAAGTATTTTCAATGAGAAATATTATTCATTTTTAATAATAAAATGAGCATAACAGAGAATCCTACTCTAATATCCAGAAATGATTACCATTAACATTTTGGTGAACATTATTTAGATGAATCCACCCATTCATCCCTTCATTCATCCATCTTTCTATCTTAATGAGATCATGGGAAACCTTACTTTCTCTCTCTGTTTTCTCATTTATCACATGGCAATTGGTATCACCTGTAATGTGAGGAGTCTATGAGTTAATAAATGTAAAGCCCTCAGAACAGTGCCTGTCCCAAAGTAAGTGTCATCTAAGTGCTAGCTATTATAACATACCATCTTTTTAAAATAAATAAAACATACTGTTTTGTAACCCACTTTATTGTACATTGTTATTTAATGGTAATGACTCTTAGTTAATGAAATATCTTTCTACCCTGTTCCTTAACACTTCAGTCCAAAATTAGTTTTCATTACTAAAAGTTAAAACAAAAATGGAAAACCAACATCCAACTGCCACAAAACAT
This sequence comes from Neomonachus schauinslandi, assembly GCF_002201575.2. NCBI lineage: Eukaryota > Metazoa > Chordata > Mammalia > Carnivora > Phocidae > Neomonachus > Neomonachus schauinslandi. The sequence goes on from NC_058403.1 coordinate 169,744,142, forward strand.
GTAATCAGGTCAGGATTCGAAAATGCTTTGACTTGGCTTTCAATGAACCCTGAGAGCTGCAAGAGATAATTCATTACACATAGATCATTTTACATTGTGATTTATAAAAGAAATCACCAGAAAGATTTTTGTTTTTGTTTTTTTTCTATTGTCCTTTGTTCTTCTGCATCCCCATTAATAATTCTTCTAACCTTTACTGTCTCATTGATCACCCATCAGGTGAGATTTCTACCTCTCATCCTGGCAGCATCTGTGTGGTGCTGGATTTTCATTCATCTTCACTGTGTGTTATAAAGATCTAAATTTGTTTCTGTGACTAAATAGGGGAATTTATACCTTTAGCCCAAACCACTTCTTTTTATTTCTCAAAGCCAAAAAAAGAAAAGAAGAAAACCCAAACCCAAATGACTGTAATCTTTTACCAGAGGCACTTGAAAAATCAATTTTTCTCAGGGCTTAGAGTGAGGGCACAGAGAATTCTGTCACTGTGTTGGAATTCTAACAAACTCTTCTGTCATCCTCTAGGAGTGGTTCAGTTTTAAAAGAAAGTTGTGTTATCATAACCTTTAGAAAGTCAAGTGATTGAAGTGCAGACATTCTGAGAAAAAATATAACCTTTAAAATATAGGATGTGAGTAAAGCAATTTTTAAAATATGTGATGAGGAAGCAAAAGAAATTAGCATTTCTTTTATAGCATTTGATGTATCTTCGCAGTCATGCTGTTCCTTCTGTTAACTGGGGAATACCTCTTTTCGCACAATTTATATTGACACTTTGCATTTATATAGTGTGTTTTGGGTCCTGAGCATTTTACTAGCATTAAGTGTAAATAGTATGCCTACAAGCCAGGTAACTGAATATTCTGATGTCACAGATGGAAAAGCAGCAGCACAGAGAGGTGTTATTACTCTGGGGCTCTTAGTCACTGTGAGAAACTGAAATGGGAACTATGAATATTTTTTCATGTAGAAAAACAAGTGACCTGGGCTAAAAAGTCAAGTTGTATTTCTGCCTACTCAGAATTTGGTCTTTGGGAGCAGTAGCCTGAAATTTTTGGATTCTCCCACTTTCTGTCTTCATGTTTTGGATGAGGTTGAACCCTTGGCACTAAGGGTGAGAATATGACCCAAACGTGGCTACTTGGTATAGTCTATTTTCCTGACTACTGTAAAGAGAGCAATCCCAGAAGAATGGTGTAACCACAGTTTGAACCATTAGTTAGACCTTCTTTTGCTACTGAGGTTGCTGAAATTGTGTGCTGTAGACCTGGTGATACAGGAGGCAAGCAGTAAAAAATATTCTAAATGAAACCAACAGAGGTAAGCAGAGCCAAAAATGGTAAGTCTTGAGGCTATCTCTTGCCTCCTGGATCAAACTGTGCCTGAAGATAAGACCCTGGAATTAGTAACATTAGTCACTAAATTATCTGTATTTCACCTAATAAAAGTGAATTTTTAAAAATCTGTGAACTAAAATAATCACTACACAAAGTTCCTAGTCTTTGAAAATGTATCTTTTAGGTTAGGACATAAAATAGTCCTTAAAACTTTTGTATTCTAATGTGCATTTCACCAAAGTATCAAAAGTTATTCATAAGAAGAAATTCTGTTGAATATCTAACAGAAGAACAAGTTTGGGAATACTGAAGTAGAATTTTTTTCATTAATTTCTGAAAGATATAGAAAATATTTGAAGTATATTTTTCTAAGTGTATGGTTAGTTTATTTTTTAAGAATTCATTTTGAGAGCTTCATATTGATTTTAATCATGTTGTTCCCAGGGATGTAGCTATCAGTCGCTCTGATATTAGAACTAGAGCTTCCATTGTTTGTGTTTTATTCTAGAGTTTGTTTTCCCATGAGCGTTCTTCAGACGGCCTGTTATTTTATAAAGTAGTGATGTAAGTTCATGTGCTGCTTAGTCATGGGCAGGTATTTGGCAGAAGCATCCAAATGTTTGTGTTTTAAAGGTCAAGGCTGGACAGGGGCAAGAAATGCACTCCAATTGCTTCCATGAGGTAACTTCCCCCCCTCCATGGGTGTGTTTCTGAGCCATACATCAATGTCTCCCCAAGAAACCTAAGAGAGAGGGAAAGTTCATGTTCCTCATTAATCCTAATCAAGTATAAGACTTATTAGGCTAATGATGGGCCTGACTAGTATGAAAAGTATGAGAACTGAATTTTCCATCTCAGTCATTGAATGGACTGGTCTTGTATAGCCTCACTCTCCTCGCTCTCCTGTGTGAACATTAGAAAGGGTACTATTAGCTATATGTAGGTTGCTCAGCATCCCCCAGTCAGGTCTGTGTGCTGAAGCTACCCTCTCCTGAAAGTCAGGGGAAAGGTGTCAAGGGGGACAGCAGTTAGTAGAGGGCTAAGATGCCTTTGCCATGCCCAGACCAATATGTGAACTGTCAAATTGCCAACAAGCTTTTGTCATTGTGAAGAAATGCAAAGTAAGAGGAACGGCCCTAACTTTAGAGTAGTATGTTGAGGTGACAGAATGCAGTAGAATGGAGTGACAGAGAGACCCCCCCCCCATTGGTACAGGTACAGCCAGCCTAAGGATGTGATGTTGGCAGCATTTGGAAGGTGGGGGAAGTGTAATTAATGTACTTACTGCTGATGAGATGCTGATGACATGTAAGATATTGATATTTTGAAGGTGCTCTCTCATTCCATCCTCACAGCAATTCCATGGGGAATATATAGGTGCTTCATTAAACTCATTTTACAGAAAAAAAAAACCAAACACCACCAGGTTTAGCAAAGTTTTAGTTCACGACTTCTCATTCATAATCATAATCCATACTCCAGTTCACACAGCAGGTACATGGCTGAACTGGCAACAAATACTGGTGTGTCTGCCTGTATTCTTAACCATTCTACAGACTCATTCCATTTAAGGAAGTGTAAGAGCACTATTACCACTAAAAGAATGGGGGACAGTGGCCTTGGCAACTGAGTAGGTCATTGAACAACCTGGATGAGGAAAAAAAGGAAGAAAATCAAATATTCCACATATTCTCATAATGATCCTAGTAATTGATGTTTCCTTTTTACATTAGTTTCATTTGCATACAAGTGGGAGTTCTTGCGCCCCCCTGATGACATGGATTATGGAAGGATCAGGGGAGGTGGATGTCATGGGAGCAGGACTGCAGCGCAGACTGTGTCCATGGTGTAGAGGAACTTTGGCCAGTCTTCAGCTCTGTAGACCTCCTTTTTCTCATCAGTAAAGCCAGGGCCTTGACTATATAGGGCTCTTGTTCAAAGAATCAGTGCTTTGATACTATGACACTATAATGAGCTGAGTGTTCCTTCTTCTCTGCTTCTTCAGAGATGAGCTTTACTAATTTTGTGCCAGATACAAGGTAGTAATTAAACTGAATTCACCAGTAGCTCTGAATGTGTGTTTGCAGCTGGTATCCATGCTGCTTAGTTGTGCCAGTTATAAATATTTACTGTGTCATATATAAATATCACTCATCTTTTTAAAAAAGTTTATCCCTTGCATCTAGTCTTTCAGTGATTGCTCTTTTTAATTGTAGTAAAATAGAACCTAAAATTTGTCATTTTCGTCATTTTTAAATGTACAATGCAGCGGCATTACTTACATTCACATTGTTGTACAAACATCATCAGTATTTCCAAAACTTTTTCATCACTCCAAACAGAAACTTTGTACTCACTGAGCAGCAATTCCCCATTACCACAACCCTCAATCCCTGATAATCTCTATATTCTATCTCTTGGAATTTGTTCTGAATATTTCATAGAAGTAGATTCATGCAATATTTGTCTTTTTGAATCTGACATCACCTAGCATAATGTTTGCAAGATTCATCCATATTGTAGCAAAAATCACTTCATTTCTTTTTAAGGCTAAATAATAACCCATTATATATATATATATATATATATAATATTTTGCTTATCCATTCATCTATTGATGGGCCTGTGGGTTGTTTCCATCTTTTGGCTACTGGGAATAGTGCTTCTGTGAATATGTACATGTATTTGTTTGAGTCTCGTTTTCAGTTCTTTGGAGTATATACATACAAGTAGAATTGCTGTGTTTTATGGTGAGTATTTTTAACTTTTTGAGGAACTGCTTAACTGTTTTCCACAGTGGCTGCACCATTTTACATTCTCACTGGCACTGAACAAGGGTTCTAGTTTCTCCATATCCTTCTCCCTGTGGTTTTCATTTGCATTTCCCTAATGACTAATGATGTTGAGCATTTTTTCAAGTGGTTATTGGTGATTTGTATAGGTTTTTGGAGAAATGTATATTCACATCCTTCACCCATTTTTGGTGATTGGGTTGTTTTTTTTGGTTGTTGAGTTGGAGGAGTTCTTTGTATGCCCTAGATATTGAATCCTTATCAGATATATGATTTGCAAATATTTTCTCCCAATCTGTAGGTTATCTTTTTACTTTGTTGATAATGTCCTCTGATGTACAAAATTTTAAAAATTTTGATGAGCACGAGTTTACCTATTTTTTTCTTTTGCCTCTTATGTTTTTGGTTGTGTATCTAAGAATCTACTACCAAATCTAAGTTTATAAAGACTTAACATTTTTTCTATTAGTTTTACAGTTTTGGCTCTTCTATTTAGGTCATTGGCCTATTTTAAGGTAATTTTTGTATATGGTATATGATAGGAGTCCATCTTGATTTTCATGCATGTTGAAATCCAATTGTCCCAGCACCATCTGTTGAAGATGGTACTCTACCCATTAAATGGATTCTGCATCCTTGTCAAAAATCAACTGGGCAAAGATGGATGGGTTTATTTCTGGACTCTCAATTTTATTCCATTGGTCTATATGTCAGTCTCAATGCCAGCACTACAACTGTTTTGATTATTGTAGCTTTGTACTAGTGATTGCTTCTTAGAGGTAGTAAGTGTGCCCACTCTCTGAATTTGCTATCCTATGTCAGATTTGCTACTTTGGATCTATGTAAATTAAAACACCAGTCAACCAAGTTGCGGATTACTAGAGTTCTGGAGCCTCCCTTAAGGAACACTTTGGATTTGGTACACCTGCTTTCTAATATACAGCCTAGGCCAGTGACTTATTCTCTCTTTTTCACTCTCTGAACAGAACTTTAGATAATTAATTAGGTAAAAACAGAAGTGTTCTGGTTGAAGGGCAGGGGGATAAAGTCCCATAGGTCCAATCTCTCCTGAATCTACATGTTCTAAAAGCCATTAAGGCAGAGTTAACACCATTTTAAAACCTTCAGCCTCAAGGTATTTTTATTTAATTTTTCTATTTTGTTTTGTATGGTTGTAATTTTCTGAAATTGACCCTCCAGATAACCTGAGAATTATGCTAACTAAAAAAAAAATTAAAAACCAAAAAGCTACATTATTGATTTTCCCCTTCATTACTAGCTTTAGGAAAAAAAGATGTTTGCCTATATATTTACACATAGTTACAATCTATGGCTTATATACCACACAGTAGTTGCAGAGTCATTTACTGAAGCATCTCCAAAGAGTAAACAATTCGTGTTTGACTCTGTGGAAAATTTCACCACATGGATCAACTTGAGCATCACGTGTTAAATGAGAGTACAGACCACCTACCATGTAGCCATGGCTCCAGTCGAGTTCATCTTTCCTGAGGACATGCACTTTGAGTATCACTGGATATACGGAATGACAAATCAAACTAGAGGTTCATTCTATTGCACAACAGGACTAAAATTACAGTTGTTTCAAATGTTATGATATGCTCCATAAGTTCACTAAGGTGACCCAGGAGTGTTGCTTTGAATTTACTTTAGCCTCACTTATTGTCATTTACCAGAGTAAATGAGAACTGATGGTTCTTCAAACACTAATAGTAAATTACAGTTATGGAGAACAAAAATGCCTAATTATGTCCAGTCAAGGTCTATTTCCCTTTTATAGAGTTAACCAGTAGAAAGCATTGTTTTTAATTTATGAATGAATATGCACAGGAATCTTATCTCTCCTATTTACATAAGCCTGATAGACAATTAATCTTTAGCAAAGTACCTAGAGAAAGTTTAGAAAATGCAAACCACAGCCAAAGTAAAAAAATCAGTCCCAAAATAGCAAATGATTTAAACAAACAAACAAAAAAAATGCCATTTTTATTAGCCTTTATTAACTCACTAGTAAACATTCAAAACTGGTAAGAGTTGAATGAGATTATAAGGCATATGTGCACTTGGGTTAAATAGCTAATCAGTTACTATTGGTTAATTAAACACTGGAAAAAGGATTTAAATATTTGGGCCATAAAAAGATATTCTTTAGGGTTTTATAAACTTAGCTTGAACTTTTCTTGAAATTTGTGCTATTAGGTCAATAAAACTTATAAAGAACTTATCCACAAGAATGGGGAATGAGAGAAGTTTAGGAGGTAATGGAAATTTCACTTATCTTGATTAATATGTTGAGTACTAAGTTGTATATATTAAAACTTGTTGAATTGTATGGGGAAGACATAATTGAGTCTGTGGGTGTAGGGCAGGAGCCTGATATTTTGGGACAGAGTTGCGCTAACAGTGTGAGCATTAGCTTTATATGGGATAAATCCTGTCTCTCTGAGAATTGAGGTGACACTCCTTAAACCAATAAATACTTCACACTCAAAGGGTATTTTCTTCACTCAGGGTCACCAGAATCTCATAAAATTATAAGTTTTAGAGTGGTGATATGTCCTTTGCTCATGCCATTCCATCAAGAGATAGACCTTAAGACTATGCCTTTAGTGGTGTCTTTCTCCAGGTCATTGGGAACATACTATGATGCCACAGCTCTAAGGTATTTCTCCAACTAGAATAAAAGCATGTAGAAGTGTTATCCCTTTTCATTTTTTTAAAAAAGCTTTACTCTTGGGATGCCTGGGTGTCTCAGTCGATTAGACGTCTACCTTCAGAATGGGTCATGATCCCAGGGTCCTGGGATCAAGCCCCATGTTGGGCTCCCTGCTCAGCAGGGAGCCTGCTTCTCCCTCTCCTCCCTGCTTGTGCTCTCACTATTTCTCTCTCAAAAAAAAAAAAAAAAAAAAAGCTTTGCACTTACTCTAGGGGCAATAAGAACAGAGGCCTATAATCTCTGTACAGGAAAAGCACTCAGCAGCAATTCAGTCTTGTACTTTCATCAATTTACCAATCTTCAGCTTCTTCTGTACTTAGGCTTGGACTTATAAGGACAAGGGAAGTGATCAATTGTTGCCTTGGCTTCATAACTCAAATACTAGTAATACCAACATAGAAGCAAGATTTATCTTAACTAAATTTGAATCAATGATACTTGATTTCTACCCAGAAGAAGCACACAGAATTTTTTTAATTTTATTTTATTATGTTACATTATTCACAATACATTACATCATTAGTTTTCTGATGTAGTGTTCCATGATTCATTGTTTGTGTATAACACCCAGTGCTCCATTCAGCACGTGCCCTCTTTAATACCCATCACCAGGCTAACCCATCCCCCCAACCCCCTCGCCTCTAGAACCCTCAGTTTGTTTCTCAGAGTCCATAGTCTCTCATGGTTCATCTCCCCCTCTGACTTCTCCCCCTTAATTTTTCCCTTCTACCTTCTTCATTTTTTTTCTTAAACATATAATGTATTATTTGTTTCAGAGGTACAGGTCTGTGATTCATCAGTCTTACACTATTCACAGTTCTCACCATAGCACATACCCTCCCCAACGTCCATCACCCAGCCACCCCATCCTTCCCATCCCCCACCACTCCAGCAATCCTCAGTTTGTTTCCTGAGATTAAGAATTCCTCATATCAGTTAGGTCATATGATACATGTCTTTCTCTGATGTATCATATTTCGCTCAGCTTAATACCATCCAGTTCCATCCATGACATTGCAAGTGGCAAGATTTCATTCCTATTGATGGCTGCATAATATTCATTGTATATATACACCACTACTTCTTTATCCATTCATCTGTCGATGGACATCTTGGCTCTTTCCATAGTTTGGCTATTGTGGACATTGCTGCTATAAACATTGAGGTGTGTGTACCCCTTCGGATCCCTACATTTGTATGTTTGGGGTAAATACCCAGTAGTGCAATTGCTGGATCTTATGGTAGCTCTATTTTCAACTTTTTGAGGAACCTCCGTACTGTTTTCCAGAGTGGCTGCACCAGCTTGCATTCCCACCAACAGGGTAGGAGGGTTCCCCTTTCTCCGCATCCCCGCCAACATGTGTCATTTCCTGACTTGTTAATTTTAGCCATTCTGACTGGTGTGAGGTGATATCTCATTGAGATTTTGATTTGGATTTCCCTTATGCTGAGTGATGAGCACTTTTTCATGTGACTGTTGGCCATTTGGATGTCATCTTTGGAAAAATGTCTGTTCATGTCTTCTGCCCATTTCTTGATTGGATCATTTGTTCTTTGGGTGTTGAGCTTAAGAAGTTCTTTATACTTATCAATTCCTTTTATAAAATTTTTTATAATTTTCATCTTTACAGTCATATTCCATCCCTTCATCATATCAACCCTTATTTTTGTATATATATAAGTTTTTCTTTCTTTAAAATTTTGGGAGGCACTTTCTTCTAACAGACCAAAATACACCCCAAATCTAGTGTATGGCACTGATCTATATACCAGCCTGATCATACTTGATCACATTTTGGTTTTTTTTGTTGTTGATTTGTTTTGTTTGTTTTTGTTTTTATCTTTATCTTTATCTTTTTCTTTTTTTTCTTTTTCTTTTTTCTCTCTTCCCTTTCTTTTCCCACTGCTTCAGGTCTCTTCTGATTTGTTTAGAGTATATTTTCTGGGGACGTTGTTACTCTGCTAGCATTTTGTTCTCTCATTAATCTATTCTCCTCTGCACAAAATGACAAGACAGAAAAAAATCACCTCAACAAAAAGAACAAGAGGTAGTACCGACTGCCAGGGACCTATGCAATACGGACATTAGTGTGATGTCAGATCTAGAGTTCAGAATCATCACTTTAAAGATACTAGCTGGGCTTGAAAAAAATATGGAAGTTATTAGAGAAACCCTTTCTGGAGAAGTAAAAGAACTAAAATCCAACCAAGTAGAAATCAAAAAGGCTATTAATGAGGTGCAATCAAATATGGGGGCGCTAACTGCTAGGATAAATGAGGCAGAAGAAAGAATCAGTGATATAGAAGACCAAATGATGAAAAATAAAGAGACTGAGAAAAAGAGAGATAAACAACTACTGGATCACGAGGGCAGAATTCGAGAGTTAAGCGGTACCATAAGACAAAACAACATTAGAATAATTGGGATCCCAGAAGAAGAAGAAAGAGAGAGAGGGGCAGAAGGTATAATGGAGCAAATTATAGCAGAGAACTTCCCTAATTTGGGGAAGGAAACAGGCACCAAAATCCAGGAAGCACAGAGAACCCCTCTCAAAATCAATAAAAATAGGTCAACACCCCGACATCTAATAGTAAAACTTACGAGTCTCATAGACAAAGAGAAAATCCTGAAAGCAGCTTGGGAGAAGAGATCTGTAACCTACAATGGTAGAAACATTAGATTGGCGACAGACCTATCCACAGAGACCTGGCAGGCCAGAAAGGACTGGCAGGCTATATTCAGAGCACTAAATGAGAAAAATATGCAGCCAAGAATACTATATCCAGCTAAGCTGTCATTGAAAATTGAAGGAGAGATAAAAAGCTTCCAGGACAAACAAAAACTAAAGGAATTTGCAAACACAAAAGCAGCCCTACAGGAAATCTTGAAAGGGGTCCTCTAAGCAAAGAGAGAGCCTAAAAGCAACATAGACCAGAAAGGAACACAGACAATATACAGTAACAGTCACCTGACAGGCAATACAATGGCACTAAATTCCTATCTTTCAATAGTGACCCTGAATGTAAATGGGCTCAATGCCCCAGTCAAAAGACACAGGCTATCAGACTGGATTAAAAAACAAGACCCATCGATATGCTGTCTGCAAGAGACTCATTTTAGAACCAAAGACACCCCCAGATTGAAAGTGAGGGGGTGGAAAACCATTTACCATGCTAATGGACACCAAAAGAAAGCTGGGGTGGCAATCCTTATATCAAACAAATTAGATTTTAAACCAAAGACTGTAATAAGAGATGAGGAAGGACATTATATCCTACTTAAAGGGTCTATCCAACAAGAAGATCTAACAATTGTAAATATCTATGCCTCTAACATGGGAGCAGCCAATTATATAAGCCAATTAATAACAAAAGCAAAGAAACACATCGACAACAATACAATAATAGTGGGGGACTTTAACACCCCCCTCACTGAAATGGACAGATCGTCTAAGCAAAAGATCAACAAGGAAATAAAGACTTTAAATGACACACAGGACCAAATGGACTTCACAGACATATTCAGAACATTCCATCCCAAAGCAACGGAATACACATTCTTCTCTAGTCCCCATGGAACATTCTCCAGAATAGATCACATCCTAGGTCATAAATCAGGTCTCAACCGGTACCAAAAGATTGGGATCATTCCCTGAATATTTTCAGACCACAATGCTTTGAACTAGAACTCAATCACAAGAGGAAAGTCAGAAAGAACTCAAATACATGGAGGCTAAAGAGCATCCTACTGAAGAATGAATGGGTCAACCAGGAAATTAAAGAAGAATTTAAAAAAGTCATGGAAACCAATGAAAATGAAAACACAACTATTCAATACCTTTAGGATGCAGCAAAGGCAGTCCTAAGAGGAAAGTATATAGCAATACAAGCCTTTCTCAAGAAACAAGAAAGGTCTCAAATACACAACCTAACCCTCCACCTAAAGGAGCTGGAGAAAGAACAGCAAATAAAGCCTGAACCCAGCAGGAGAAGAGAAATAATAAAGATCAGAGCAGAAATCCATGAAATAGAAACTAAAAGAACAGTAGAACAGATCAACGAAACTAGGAGCTGGTTCTGTGAAAGAACCAGCTGATTTGTGGCCCAGGATGTGATCTATTCTGGAGAATGTTCCATGGGGACTAGAGAAGAATGTGTATTTTGTTGCTTTGGGATGGAATTTTCTCAATATATCTATGAAGTCCATTTGGTCTAGTGTGTCATTTAAAGTCTTTATTTCCTTGTTGATCTTTGCTCAGATGATCTGTCCATTTCAGTGAGGGGGGTGTTAAAGTCCCCCACTATTATTGTATTGTTGTCGATGTGTTTCTTTGCTTTTGTTATTGATTGGCTTATATAATTGGCTGCTCTCATGGTAGGGGCATAGATATTTACAATTGTTAGATCTTCTTGTTGGATAGACCCTTTAAGTATGACGTAGTGTCCTTCCTCATCTCTTATTCTAGTCTTTGGTTTAAAATCTAATTTGTCTGATGTAAGGATTGCCACCCCAGCTTTCTTTCGGTGTCCATTAGCATGGTAAATGGTTTTCCACCCCTTCACTTTCAATCTGGGGGTGTCTTTTGGTCTAAAATGAGTCTCTTGCAGGCAGCATATCAATGGGTCTTGTTTCTTATCCAGTCTGATACCCTGTGTCTTTTGATTGGAACATATAGCCCATTTACATTCAGGGTAACTATTGAAAGATAGGAATTTAATGCCATTGTATTGCCTGTAAGGTGAATGTTACTGTATATTGTCTGTGTTCCTTTCTGATGTATGTTACTTTTAGGCTCTCTCTTTGCTTAGAGGACCCCTTTCAAGATTTCCTGTAGGGCTGCTTTTGTGTTTGCAAATTCCTTTAGTTTTTGTTTGTCCTGGAAGCTTTTATCTCTCCTTCTATTTTCAATGACAGCTTAGCTGGATATAGTATTCTTGGCTGCATATTTTTCTCATTTAGTGCTCTGAATATAGCCTGCCAGTCCTTTCTGGCCTGCCAGGTCTCTGTGGATAGGTCTGTTGCCAATCTAATGTTTCTACTATTGTAGGTTACAGACCTCTTCTTCCAAGCTGCTTTCAGGGTTTTCTCTTTGTCTATGAGACTCGTAAGTTTTACTATTAGATGTCGGGGTGTTGACCTATTTTTATTGATTTTGAGAGGGGTTCTCTGTGCTTCCTGGATTTTGGTGCCTGTTTCCTTCCCCAAATTAGGGAAGTTCTCTGCTATAATTTGCTCCATTATACCTTCTGCCCCTCTCTCTCTTTCTTCTTCTTCTGGGATCCCAATTATTCTAATGTTGTTTTGTCTTGTGGTATCATTTATCTCTCGAATTCTGCCCTCGTGATCCAGTAGTTGTTTATCTCTCTTTTGCTCAACTTATTTATTTTCCATCATTTGGTCTTCTATATTACTAATTCTGTCTTCTGCCTCATTTATCCTAGCAGTTAGAGCCTCCATTTTTTATTGCACCTCATTAATAGCCTTTTTGATTTCAACTTGGTTAGATTTTAGTTCTTTTTTTTTTCTCCAGAAAGGGTTTCTCTAATATCTTCCATGCTTTTTTTCAGGCCCACCTAGTATCTTTAAAATCATCATTCTTAACTCTAGTTCCGACATCTTACTAATGTCCGTATTGATTGGTCCCTGGCAGTTGGTACTGCCTTTTGTTCTTTTTTTTTTTTTTTGAGGTGATTTTTTTCTCTCTTGTCATTTTGTCCAGAGGAGAATAGATGAATGAGAGAACAAAATGCTAACAGGGTAACAATGTCCCCCGAAATATATACACTAAACAAATCAGAAGAGACCTGAAACCAGTGGAAAAGAAAGGGAAAGAAAGAAAAAAAGAAAAAGATAAAGATAAAAACAAGCAAAGAAACAACAAACAGAATATGATCACATATGATCAGGCTGGTGCATAGATCAGTGCCACACACTAGATTTTGGGCATATTTTGGTCTGTTAGAAGAAAGTTCCTCCCAAAGTTTTAAACAAAGAAAAACTTATATATGTACAAAAATAAGGGTTAATACGATGAAGGGATGGAATATGACTGTAAAGATGAAAATTATAAAAGATTTTATAAAAGGAAATAATAAGATAAGAAGTTGGTTGAAAAAAGAAAGAAGATGACTTAAAACAAAAAGCATGGGGGGGGGGAATGTGATCAGGCAGGAGACTAGAACAAAGCCATACACTAGAGACTTAGGGTATATTTTGGTCTCTTAGAAGAAACTGTATTCCAAAATTTTGAAGAAAGAACAACTTATATTTATACCAAAAATAAGGTTAGCTACTATGAAGGGATAGAACATGACTCTAAAAATAAAAAATAAAAAAGATTTTTTTAAAAAGGGATTGATAAGATGTTGGTTGAAAAAGGGAAAAAGAAAAATTCAAAAAAAAGAAAAAAGAAAAAGAAAGTAAAAAAAAAAAAAAACTTTGAAAGACTAAAGAATCAGGTGGGGGGGAAAGCCATGAATTCTATGTGCAGTATTCCCCTAGCGTTGGAGTTCTGCCGTTCTCACTGATTGGTAAACTTGGTCTTGGCTGGCTGTTCTTGCTGATCTTCTGGGTAGGGGCCTGTTGCTGACGTTCCCAAATGTCTTTGCCAGAGGCGGAATTGCCCCACCTTTGCCAGGTCCAGGCTAAGTAATCTGCTTGGGTTTGTTCTCGGGAGCTTTTGTTCCCTGCAAGCTTTCTGTACAGCTTTGGAGGCCGAGAGTGAAAATGGTGGCCTTCCAATCTCCACCTCAGAGGAGCTGAGAATTCGGGGCCCCATTCCTTAGTGAGCCCCCAGAGAAAAGCAGTCAGTCACTCCCGTCTCCCCAGCCTCTGGCCACACTCCTTGCTCATCCAGCCTGTGACTGGGCATTTCTGTCTCTGGCTCATGACCCTGTTTGGAGTCTCCAAATCCAGCAGATTCCTGCAGTGCACTCCCACGCCACTCCTCCTGGGGGAGGAAGGGGAGTCTCCCTGGATCTGCCACTTGTTGGGTCCCTGCTGGAGGAGCAGTGGCCCGACTGTGCTGTGGATCACTGTTTATGGCAACCCCGAGCTGAGAGCCCACTCCTCAGCTCCATCTCTGTAGCCGTCTTCCCCATTCTGATACCTGGGAGCTCTGCCACACTCAGGCACCCCTGGTCTTTCTGTGACCCTGAGGGTCCTGAGACCACACTGTCCCAGCGAGGGTTCCACCCCCCACTTAGCCACTGGAGCGACGTCCTGTAGCAGAGCCGACTTCTAAAAGTTCTGATTTTGTGCTCTGCTGCTCTATCACTTGCCAGTAGCAGCCGATGGAGGCCCCCTCCCCCGCTGTCTCTCCTCCCTAATATCGCCTTGGATTCACTTCTCCACACATCCTACCTTCCAGAAAGTGGTCACTTTTCTGTTCAGAGAGTTGTTGCTATTCTTTTCTTCGATCTCCTGTTGAGTTTGTAGGTGTTCTGAATGGTTTGATCCCTATCTAGCTGAATTCCTGGGACCAGATGAAATGTAGGTCTCCTACTCCTCCACCATCTTGCTCCTAAATACTGAAGCAAACAGCATTTAAACAAATGTCCCTTATTATGAGCATTAGGCTGTTAATTTTCACAGTAATTCTTCAAGAGTTTGATTATTATACACTGTTTTGTAGATTGTAGGTCCTTTGAGAACAAGGAATATGTAAATTTTGTTCAAAGTAGGCCTCAAATATAATTTGTTAACTGATTAGGTCAGAGAAGTTAAGTAATTTACCTGAAGATCATGGTATATCGCTGACTTGCAAAGATTCTTCCATATTAGTACTTATTAACCTTAAATTTAATTTTAAAAATAAAGGTTGATGGTAGTTGATCCCATCAAACTCCCTTTTCTTTCCCTTCTTCCATCTTTACTTGATTTCTCTTTCAGATCAAGGACTTGGGAGCTTCATTGTTCCTATGGGCCACTGTTAGCCAAGGTTACTGGAGACAGGCTGACACAGCAGACTTTGAGTTCTTAGCCAAAAGAGATTGGTCACAGAGAAAAAAATAATCAGAAAATTGTGATCAGAAAATAATAAAGAACCTCTAGAATAAAGGAGCCTTCAGGATAGAGAAGTAATTAAGATGAGCCAAAATCGTAGCCACCTAAGAAGAAGGTCAGATTGAATGTGAACTAGGAACCCAGAAAAAATATTACATCTATTAAGGACATTGTCTTTAAAGTCACAAAAGTTGGGTTCACATTTCTGTCATTTCAAGTTAAGTGGTATGAGATAAATTACTCAGTTGTCTGTAAAGCATAGATTATATGCCTACCACTGTCTTAAGGATTAAATAAAATAATCTGTAAGGTATATGTAGAATATCTGGCACATAGTAGGTACTCTGATGCTTGGATCCATAAAGCCATAGGCAGCTAACAATTAATAGGGAAGGAAGCAATAATTTTTAAAGAGAAAGATTAGTTTTGAGAGTCCCCATTTTGTGTCTCCTAGCTTCTTAAGTGATGGGTATGCAGAATTGACCTTAGGAAATTCATTTGATCTGTTCCTTGCTAGTCGGTAGATCATTAAGAACTCTCAGGGTTCCCAAAGTACCCCCTACTCTACTGATCCACTCAGTCTTGCTCTCCTAGAGTGTCCCCATTCTCTTCTTTATCCCCATCAAGGCTATCATTCCCTCATTGCAGATAGGTTCTCAACTAGATGTTAGGGGTAAAGTTCTTATTAAAGTAATTAATTCAAAGATATGAGCATTTAATAATATTCATACCTTCTAGCTTTTTTTTTTAATTTTAGAAGAAGTGAACTTATTTAAATAACCTCATATATTTCAAGTGTGTATTAGTGAGACAAAGTAATGGGTTCCATATAGCATACAGAGATTGTTGAAGTCATATCTCTTGTATTTACAGCCAACTAAGCACTCGTAACTTCTATTGCTAAGTATTCTGAGCAAACAGCTGCACATATTTTTATTATAATCTTCTCAAATTATTATGAAGTCTGAGATATCTGTTTCTTTATACAGAGCCAACCAAATCTCCTGGTTAATTATAAGTTAATTTGTTACTGCAAAGTTACACAGTTCATGTAAGTCAAGGCTAAAGGAAGCTTTAAAAAATTGGTAATTCTCCCTTGGTGACTAGCTTACAATCTAACTTAATCTATTACTCCTCTAGCATGAACTAGCAATAGAACTGCTTAATTGGCCATGTTAACTATCCATTTTGATCACTGTATGAGGTTAGCTGTACTGTCCAGGAAAAGAATTGTGGGTTTAAGCTGTGAGAACTCAAGACTGCATTGGGTTTCAGCCACTGGCCTGCAGCACCATGGAGAGAGGCAACAGACCATTCCTAGGTAATTCTTTTTCTTTTCCATTTTTTCAGAATTGTTGCTCTACATGTGACTTGAGCAAATGCACTGTATCTTGCAAGCTATTTGATTGTTGTGCAAAGTGACCTATTTCATCTGTTTATCTATTTTGAAAACAGTTTCCTGACTTTCTTGATAGCACATTTGTTCTTCTGTTCTTCATACTTTCAAAGAATCTTTTAGAAGCACAGTTTTTTGTCTTTAAGACAAAGGTAGTTGAATGTTTCCATTTCCTTTAGAAAAAGCCATTAATTAGAACAAGAATTGCTTTCCTTTCTTAAGTTAATGCAGATATTATAAAACTGTGGACTGTTTTAGTTGTCCACATCAAATCATCAACCCAGAAAATACAAAAGCAGCCTCTAAATCTGCCATGAATATTTGGCAGTTGATTTTAATATTTCTAGTGACTCTGCTGGGAAGGGATTTTCCTTCTTCAAGTTTCCATAATAACTGGTTCCCACATCTTTTATGAAATTTATTAATAGCTTATATTTGTATAGAGGACCCTTGGCATTTATGGATTTAATGTAAGTGGTTTTGACTGTTTGCAGATGACCCTGATAGTCCATGACATGCTTAGATTTGAAATTTTGCTGAGGTACATATTCAGATTGAACACATAGACAAGCTGATGTGTGAGAACAAGTCATGTAGCTAATGGGTAATTCTAGCTCACTGCCTGACACCAACATCTCAACACACTTACACTGTTCTCTCTTCAGTGGATATATGGTAATTCTTCTGCAATAATTTAAACCTTTGCTACTTTGTGGAAAGTGGCAATAAAGCAGAGAAAAATTTCCATTGAAGTTTAAGAGGTCAATAAATGTTCTGAGTACATGCAAAAAGAAAACCAAAATAAAACATAATTCCAGAAGAATTTGGGGATCTGTACAAACTAGCATTCACAAATTGAGTATTTGTGAAGGTAATGATATACCCATTCAGAATTATGAGGGTTTATTTCAGGAATGGAAGACATGATTCAACTCCAACAACTGACTGACTGATGAAGATGTCCACTTATTGTATTATGTCTTATGTTATAATTATTCATATGTCTCTTGCCATCTTCCCTGTGACCGTGCAAAAATAAATTGTAAAGTTAATATAAAAGTCATCATTTCATTATCCAACATCCAACTCTTTTCTTCTCACTTCCTAACAGAAATCACAATATTCTTTCTTTGTGTGGTCTTCCACTAAATGCACATTCTTTGATGTGGAGGTGGAGATACTGAATCGTCTAAGCCAATGCCTGGCATTCCTGCTGCAATATATTCCTGGTCCAGAATGGCTGTATTAAATTGGCCCCACCCAAAGAAAGAGAAAGGCTTATATTCTATAATTAAGGGGGTGTATCACTGTGTGTTTCTGTACTCTTGTCTTCTCCCCACCCCAGTTTCTCTCCCTCCCAAACCCCCCTTTTTTCCCTCCTTATTCACATTTTCATTTACAAATACTAGGTATGAACAGCATAGCATATAGTTATAATTGTCCTAACAGTCCCCTTGTAACCAAAAGAGGAGCTTAATTATGGTAGATTTCATGTTGAGGATATCAGAATGAGGTATACCAGAAGCTGTTGTTGCTGAGTAAACTGGGGAGACCCTGAGCTCTGGGGCCTTGACCTAGTCCCTCCCAAAGATGTTGTTGAAGGCTCTTGGTCTCGTGGCAAGAAAAAATTCAAGGATGAACCAGACACAGTGGTTGCGTGGGACAAATAGGAAAAGTCTATTAAAGAGAAGAGTACACTATCTGGATGTTGAAAGCAGGCAGGAGGGAGAAACAAGGAACTCATGAGCAAGCAAGAGAGCTAGAGCAAGAGAGAGTGAGAACAAGTGAGCTGCGCCCTGGGGTTCAAGTTTCTATCTTTTATTGACAGTTGTTAACTAGGGGTGGTGGAATATTCATTACTTGGGGGCAGGATTTCTTGGAAGCAGGGTTTTATACCTTTTCTTCCTTATTTAATCAGGGGTTTCCTGTCATGGCACCCACCATCTTGGGCCTGTCTGGTTTGATCTGGCTCCTTGGGGTGTGCTGCTAGAACAGGCCTCTGACTCTCCCCATACCTGGCCATGACTTCCTCTTTGCTGACCATCAGGTATCTTGTTAGAACCTAACTGCCTACTCTAATATTGTGTCTGTAGTGTCATAATTAAGTCATTTATTAAATCACACCAAAACTGTCCTCTCTCAAGAATTCTAGTTATGTGCAATGATATAATCTTTGTCTTTTCAACCTGTTTGAGCCCAAACAGTATATTCTGTTTCTAGCAGACAAAAGTTTCCTAACTGGTATTCTCACTCAAGGTAGGGACTTTGTCATTTTCATCTTGGGGGCACTTATAGTACTTAAAACAGTGTTTTGCCCCAAAGATACAAAAGTAGGGATCTGAAGGGGTATGTGCACCCCGATGTTTATAGCAGCAATGTCCACAATAGCCAAACTGTGGAAAGAGCCAAGATGTCCATCAACAGATGAATGGATAAAGAAGCTGTGGTATATATATACAATGGAATATTATGCAGCCATCAAAAGGAATGAGATCTTGCCATTTGCAACGACGTGGATGGAACTGGAGGGTATTATGTTGAGTGAAATAAGTCAAACAGAGACAGACATGTATCATATGATCTCACTGATATGAGGAATTCTTAATTGTAGGAAACAAACTGAGGGTTGCTGGAGTGGGGGGTGGGGAGGGAGGGATGGGGTGACTGGGTGATAGACACTGGGGAGGGTATGTGCTCTGATAAGCGCTGTGAATTGTGCAAGACTGTTGAATCTCAGATCTGTATCTCTGAAACAAATAATGCAATATATGTTAAGAAAAAAAAAGAAGAAGGTAGCGGGAGGGGGAGAATGAAGCGGGGGAAATCGGAGGGGTAGACGAACCATGAGAGACGATGGACTCTGAAAAACAAACAGGGTTCTAGAGGGGAGGGGGGTGGGAGGATGGGTTAGCCTGGTGGTGGGTATTGAGGAGGGCACATTCTGCATGGAGCACAGGGTGTTATGCACAAACAATGAATCATGGAACACTTCATCTAAAACTAATGATGTAATGTATGGGGATTAACATAAGAATAAAAAATAAATAAATAAAAAAACAAAAAACCCCCAGTGTTTTGCATTAAAAAATATTTGCATATAAAATCTCTATAAATCTTGATGTAGGTACTTCAATTTCTCTCCAAAGAAACTTACTTCTTCCACCAAGCCTGTGACACATACCCATACTACTCTACTCCTACTACCTTATAATAATACTCCTGACCAGTCCTCCAAAATATCCAGTTCATTGTGAGATATGTTAGCTTTAAATTTGTATAAATAAAGCCCCGTAAGAATAAGAAACAGCCAAAATTTAATTGCAAGTGTGAAAAAATTTTCATTCAAATAGTTTTGTCTATATGCTCACACATTGAGGTATTGATTTTCATTGTGGCTTTGTGCATGCGTGCCCAAGAAACCTATAAATCTGTTCAGTTCAATTAAACAATTATTTCACCAGAGAAAAACAGCAAACCACTTATTTGACTGGATTGGTCATCCAGTTCAATGGAAATAGCAAATCCACCATTCCCAGGGTGATAAAATTGACTGGACATGTTTTTCCCTAATGATAAAGAAAAGGAGAGGGTTTTACAAAATCGATTGAATCCATCAATTATTACAATGTTCTAGAGATTCAGTCTTATTCAGCATTTTAACACCAGTGCCATTCTTCCAAACATGGTAACACAGAGTTTTCTTTTTAAAAAGTTTCTGAAGGAGATGACAAATAAGTGGATTTGAAGAGAAAATTGGTGACACCTCTCCAGAGCTGATGAAAAGATAGCTTCTTAGACACTCAAGAAAATTGTGTAAGCAGATCTTGTTTTTATGAAGGAGAGGACCATCCCCAGGTTCCTTTCTAGATGAGACTAGGAAAGGGTTTACCCAGAGAAGCCCAAGAAAGACTAGTACAAAGCATAGTCCAGGAGGAAATCTGGAAGTCAAAGAAGTAATAATAAACATTGAACCTGTGGGATGAGATAAAATTTCAAGCAGAAAAAAAAATTTTGATGTCAGGAGGCAGAAAATATGAGATTAGGACAAAGTATTCAGGAAAGATGCTTTTAACAATATGGCCATACCAAAGACCCATTTGTGTGGTGTTTCAAAATGTACCCAGGTGTTTTCTCCTTTTACATCCTCACTAAACTTTTTGTAAAATTTTATTTTCTTCTTTTTTGTTTTTAGAGAGAGAGACAGAGGGGGGAGGGGCAGAGGGAGAAAGAGAGAGAGAATCCTAAGCAAACTCCATGCCCAGTGCAGAGCCAGATGAGGGGCTTGATTTCATGATCATAAGATCATGACCTGAGCTGAAATTAAGACTCTGATGCTTAACCGACTGAGCCACCCAAGGGCAACATATTTTATTTTCTTATTCAAAGCCTCACCTGCCTTAATTACTCTTTTTAAATGTTTTACATCTCTTCCTCTTTCTTTCTCTGCTCTCTCTGATGAAGAGGTAATCCTCTTGAGTTACAAATCAAATGTTCTACCTGCTTATTTTGTTCTTTTGCAAGATTTCATACTCAGAAGTTTTCATAAACAAGGTATATAAACAAAAATGACCTGGTGGAAGACATAAGGAGTTTGTGAGGATTATGATGAAATAGAATATATACCAAAATATGTTTATATACATATAAAATTAACCAAATTCTGAAGAGTTCTGCTCTGGCTGAATATGCACATCTGTTGGCTAAATTAGGCTCATAGATCAGAGTTTGTGACTTCACCTTCTCAAACATTTGAAAGTTTCTCTCTCTCCTTTCTCCTGCCCATAAAACTCTCTCTTTGAAAAATACATTCTTCCCTCAATCACTAATCATTGAATATTTCATTTTCATGGCTCTTTCTGCCCTCAGCATTCTTACTACACAGCATCTTTTTTCTGTTCTTTTCACAGTATCTTTATTTTTAATTGAAGTATAATTGCCATACAGTGTTATATTCGTTTCAGGTGTACAATATAGTGATAGGACAATTCTATACATAATGCTATGCTCACCACAATAAGTGTAGTCATCATCTGTCACCATATAATGTTACTACAGTATTAATAAGGCTTGTACCTTTTAATTCTCTTCACCTATTTTGCCCATCCCCCAAACTTCTCCCTTCTGTCAACCACCAGTTTGTTCTCTGTATTTATGATTCTGTTTTGGGGCAGAGGGGTTTATTTTGTTGTTTTAGATTCCACATATAAGTAAAATGTGATATTTGTCTTTGACTTATTTCACTTAGCATAATACCCTCTACATTAATTCATGTTGTCACAAATAGTGAGATCTCGTTCTTTTGTGTGACTAATATTCCATCTTATATATTTCATATATTCCATTATATATATCTTTTGCACATATCCTTAGGCATATACATGCATATATTTTTCATATTAGTGAGTTTGTTTTTTGTGTAAATACTTAGTAATGGAATTACTGGAATGTATGGTATTTTTATATTTTTTAATTTTTTGAGGAACCTTCATACTGTTTTCCAAAATGGCTGCACCAATTTATAGTTCCACCAACATTGCACGAGAGTTCCCTTTTCTCCACATCTTCGCCAACATTTGATATTTCTTGCCTTTTTGATACTAGCCATCCTGATATTTGTAAAGCCGTATCTCATTATAGCTTTGATTTGCATTTCCCATTTGCATTTGCATTAGTGATGTTAAGCATCTTTTCATGTGACTGTTGGCCATCTGTAGGTCTTCTTTGGAAAAATATTTATTGAGGTTCTCTGACCATTTTTAATTGTATTATTATTATTACTATTATTTTAATGTTGACTTTATATATAAGTTCTTTATATATTTTTGTAAGTTCTTTATATATTTTGTATATTAACCCCTTATTGGATATGTCATTTGCAGATACCCTCTCCCATTCAGTAAGGTACTTTTGATTTCGTTGATGGTTTCTTTCACTGTGCAAAAACAGAGCATCATTAATTTGGAAAAAAAATTTAATTGATAAATATTCAGAACATAAAGTTCAGTTCTAAAAGCAATATAACTGACCCTTGTGCATCTGTTACACATATTTAATGAGTACTAATATTTTCCACCTTTGATTCCTATATGTTGTTTCCATAGGAAATGGGGGGGGGGAAAGCCCCACTTCTATTCTTCTCTTTCCATTCTTAGAGGTGACAACTAACTTGAAGTTTATGTCTATCATTCCTATGTATTTTTTAATTCTTTACTTTGTTTTCATGGATAGCTAGCTACCTAGATGGATAGACAGATATAAAACTATAGTCACAAGAAATATATCACAGTGTTTTGTGCTTTTATCATTTAGATAAACATTTTTTCATGTTGAATATATCTTTTTGAAACTTATACAACTGTAATTTTTCTCATTTATAATTACAATAATCAGTGCTTTAATTGATATCTTTGTACAGTATTTCTTGTCCTTGTACAAGTGAGAGGATCTCCAAAGTATAGTTCTTGAGTTGGAGAGTTTATAATTTTTTAAATTCTTCTGGATGTCAGCTGTATATAAAAAAATCCAATTTGTTATAATTTTACCAACAATTTTCCACACTTTAAAATTTTGCCAATATGATGGATGAGAAATTGTATCAGTGTTTTAATTTTCATTTTCTCATTAATAGTTAAATTGGGCAATTGATATGTGTTTGAGGTTCCTCTTTTTTGAATTATGTGTCTACAGCCTTGTCTTTTTCCTGTTGCATTATTCCTCTTTTTTTTGTTTCAATTTGTAGGAGGTATTTATGTAACCTAATTCTGCCACTCATTGGCCTTGTGGCCTTGGATGATTCATTCAGTCTACCTATGATTCAGTTTCCTCCTCTGTAAAATGGGAAAAATAATAGGACCTACAAGTTTGTTGTGAGGATTAAATGAGTTTAATATAAGGTGCTTTGAACAGCATCTGGCATATATTATTGTATAACTTTACTACCATATTGTTATCTTGTTTTTGCTTTAAATGATCTATTTATTTACAACATTATGATGATGATGATGATGATGATGATGATTAAACCTTAGTTGCCTGACAGTATTAAAAGTAACTTTCCTAGTAGGTAACTTGTCATTTAACTTTGTTTTATGATAGCTTTTTTCATATAAAAATTTTTATTTTAATGTAGACAAACTTGGTGTTTACCTTTATAGTTTGCACTTGTGCCTTACTTAAGAAAATGTTTTCTAGCCTAATATGCAAAATATATTTTCTTATGAATTATTTTGCATTTGGCAATTATAATTCTAATCCATCTGGAAATGGTGTGAAATAGGGATCTAATTTTATCATTTCCCACCTGAAGAACAAATTTCCCTGGTATCATTTATTGAATGAGTCTTCCTTTCCTCACTGATTGGCTATACCTCTCTCTCCTGTCATATTTCATATTCTTATTTATATTTGGAATTATTTTTTTAAATTTTATTTTATTATGTTATATTAATCACCATACATTACATCATTAGTTTTTGATGTGGTGTTTGTGTCATTGATCTATTTGTCTTTTCTTACAACTTTTCAACCCTTGATATTTGCAATTTTCTGTCTTGTGAGTCTTCAGAAATGTCTTTTCTGTTGGCATTTCTTGAAACTTATTTTTTGTCTTTCCAAGTAACAATGTTACCTTCTTTTGTAAGTGTGGGTTCCTTGAAGCTGAGAACCATTTATATATCCTGTGTGCATACAGTCTTATCTTCCCCTTTTAAAGGCTCAAATATCTGGGGAAAGAAATTTTAATGAAAAATATGTGTATTTGAAACTTTACAGTATTTATGTTTAAGCCTTTTAAATATTCCAGAGCCCATTAATTGCCTAGGGAAGATAAAAAGCATAACTTTTTTTTTTTGGTATTAGAAATAAAATATCTTGAAATGACCATGCCACTTTCCTTGCTTAGGGCAAATGGTACCAATCTATTTTGCAGTATCATTTACAGCATCGCCTTCCCATTCCTTTCTGGATATAAAAGAATATATCATATTTCACAGATTTGAGTCTGCAGTGGATTGATTTTTTGCCATGGACTTTAAAAATCCATTAAGGAAGGAGTCAGAAATAGTGAATTAATTTGAAATCTTTTGTTGGTACGGATAAAGTGAGAAATGTATTTATAAAACCATTAATCATACTTGAAAATATATTTGAAAATGAATCAGAAGACAGATGTACTAACTGTATTTTCATTTTGCTATCCCCTTAGAAATCTTAGCACTTTGGAAAGCCTTATTTAAATGTTGCTGAATATTACTTGTTTTTCCATTTCCTTTATTTTGATAAATATATCTTGTCATGGAGCTATCTGTGCCACTGTGAAAAGTAGATTGTTACTTAATATTAGCTCTGTACCTAGTTTAAATAAATAAAAATTAAAAAACCAATAAAGTATATAATCATAAATCAGGCCAAACATAAATCAAAACATTAAAAGGCTCTCAGAGATTACAGCCACCTATTAATTATTAAAGTTAGCTATATTCTAAACTTGGTACAAGTGCCTTTCCTTGACTCTTCAAACCATAGTTATAAAGCTGCCCTTAAAATAAGAAAGTTTCAAGATGATATTTAGCTGGTATTTGCCTGAAGTAAATAAAGGAGAGGCTGTGATGTTTATATCTGAAAATGAAATGATGGAAAGGAAAAAAAAAATGAAAGCAAAATAGGAATAGAAACTCCCTATGACAATATTGAATAAAAACCAAGAGTGAATATCTTACTAGATAGCATTCCTATTAAAACCAGGAATATGATATAGTCACTATTATCATCATTATTCAACATCTTTTTGGAAGTTCTAATTAATACATTAAGACAAAATGCATTAAATATTACAAACATTTGTAAGGACAGATTTTTTTTTTTTGTTATTCACAGATGATATGATCACACACTTCCCAAATAAACAATTCTGTTATAAGCAATATGAAAATTCAGTAAAGCAGCTAGATTCAAGATAAATACCACAAAGAAGCAATGTTTCTTCTTTATGTTAACAATAACCAGTTAGAAAGTGAAATGGGAAAAAAATCATTCATCACAGACCAAAATTTCAAAGAGCTAAAAATAAATTTAACAAGAAAGATACAAGATCTAGCTAAAAGAAAAGCATAAAATTTGATTGTGAGTACTAAATATGACTTGAATAATAGAGATATATATACTCTGAAATCACAATACTTTAAATAGGTCAATCTTTTTCAAATTAATGTATGAATGTACTATACATATTTGGCAAATCACTGAATGCATGAATGTGTTGACTGTCAAGTATAGCTTTTTTTTCATTCAAGTATAATTAGCATATAATGTTACATTAGTTGTAAGTGACAATATAATGATTTAACAATTCTGTACATTACTCAGTACTTATCTCAATAAATGTATTCTTAATCCCCTTCCCTTTTGTCACCCATGCCACACCTACCTCCTCCCTGGTAACTACCAGTTTGTTCTCTATACTTAAGAGTCTGGTTTTTTTTACCATAAGATACCTAGGAATAAATCTAACCAAAGAGGCAAAGAATCTGTTCTCCGAAAACTATAAAATACTCATGAAAGAAATTGAGGAAGACACAAAGAAATGGAAAAATGTTCCATGCTCATGGATTGGAAGAACAAATATTGTGAAGATGTCAATGCTACCTAGAGCAATCTACACATTCAATGCAATCCCTATCAAAATACCATCCACTTTTTTCAAAGAAATGGAACAAATAATCCTAAAATTTGTATGGAACCAGAAAAGACCCCGCATAGCCAGAGGAATGTTGAAAAAGAAAAGCAAAGCTGGTGGCATCACAATTCCAGACTTCCAGCTCTATTACAAAGCTGTCATCATCAAGACAGTCTGGTACTGGCACAAAAACAGACACATAGATCAATGGAACTGAATAGAGAGCCCAGAAATAGACCCTCAGCTCTATGGTCAACTCATCTTTGACAAAGCAGGAAAGAATGTCCAATGGAAAAAAAACAGTCTCTTCAACAAATGGTGTTGGGAAAATTGGACAGCCACATGCAGAAGAATGAAACTGGACCATTTCCTTACACCACACACAAAAATAGACTCCAAATGGTTGAAAGACCTCAATGTGAGACAGGAGTCCATCAAAATCCTAAAGGAGAACACAGGCAGCAACCTCTTCAACCTGAGCTGCAGCAACTTCTTCCTAGAAACATCGCCAAAAGCAAGGGAAGCAAGGGCAAAAATGAACTATTGGGACTTCCTCAAGATAAAAAGCTTTTGCACAGCAAAAGAAACAGTCAACAAAACC
>NC_058403.1:169771082-169789634 GCF_002201575.2 Neomonachus schauinslandi
AGTGCTCAACATCACTCAGCATCAGGGAAATCCAAATCAAAACCTCAGTGAGATATCACCTCACACCAGTCAGAATGGTTAAAATTAACAAGTCAGGAAATGACAGACGTTGGCGAGGATGTGGAGAAAGGGGAACCCTCCTACCCTGTTGGTGGGAATGCAAGCTGGTGCAGCCACTCTGGAAAACAGTATGGAGGTTCCTCAAAAAGTTGAAAATAGAGCTACCCTATGATCCAGCAATTGCACTACTGGGTATTTTCCCCAAAGATACAAATGTAGGGATCCGAAGGGGTATGTGCACCCTGATGTTTATAGCAGCAATGTCCACAATAGCCAAACTGTAGATAGAGCCAAGATGTCCATCGACAGATGAATGGATAAAGAAGATGTGGTATATGTATACAATGGAATATTATGCAGCCATCAAAAGGAATGAGATCTTGCCATTTGCAATGAGGTGGATGGAACTGGAGGGTGTTATGCTGAGGGAAATAAGTCAATCAGAGAACATATGACCTCACTGATATGAGGAATTCTTAATCTCAGGAAACAAACTGAGGGTTGCTGGAGTGGTGGGAGGTGGGAGGGATGGGGTGGCTGGGTGATGGACGTTGGGGAGGGTATGTGCTATGGTGAGTGCTGTGAATTGTGCAAGACTGTTGAACCACAGATATGTACCTCTGAAACAAATAATATATGTTAAAAAAAAATTTAAAAAAAGAAGAAGATAGCAGGAGGGGACGAATGAAGGGGGGAAATCGGAGGGGGAGATGAACCATGAGAGAGGATGGACTCTGAAAAACAAACTGAGGGTTCTAGAGTGGAGGAGGTGGGAGGATGGGTTAGCCTGGTGTTGGGTATTAAAGAGGGCACGCTCTGCATGGAGCACAGGGTGTTATACATAATGCGTCATGGAACACTACATCAAAAACTAATGATGTAATGTATGGTGATTAACTTAACAATAAAAAATTTATAAAAAAAGAGTTTGTTTTTTTTTGCTAAGCTTTTTTTCCTTTGTTCATTGTTTTGTTTCTTAAATTCCACATATGAGTGAAATCATATGGTATTTGTTTTCCCCTGAATAACTTATTTCACTTAGTATTTTATCCTCTTAGATCTATCCATGTCCTTGTAAATGGTAAGATTTCACTCTTTTTTTTCTGACTGAATAATATTCCATTGTAGATCTATACCACTTATTTATCCATTCATCTGTGGATGGACACTTGGGTTGCTTCCATATCTTAGCTATTGTAAGTAATGCTGTAATTAACATAATTGTGGATATATCTTTTCTGATTAGTGTTTTTGTTTTCTTTGAGTAAATACCCACTAGGGGAATTACTGAATCACATCGTATTTCTAATTTTAATATTTTGAGGAATCTCCATACTGTTTTCCACAGCAGCTACACCAGCTTTCATTCTCACCAACAATGCATTTTCTCCATGTTCTCTCCATCTACTTGTTATTTCATGTGTTTTTTATTTTAGCCATTCTGACAGGTGTGAGGTGATATCTCATTGTGGTTTTGATTTGCATTTCCCTGATGATTAGTGAAGTTTAGCATCTTTTCATGTGTCCGTTGGTCGCTGTATGTTTTCTTTGGAAAAAATGTCTATTCATGTCCTCTGCCCATTTTTTAATTATTTGTGGGTTTTGTTTTGTTTTGCTGTTGAGTTGTATAAATTATTTTTATATTTTGGTTATTAACCCCTTATCAGATATGTCATTTACAAGTATCTTCTCACATTCAGTGGTTGTCTTTCTGTTTTATTGATGATTTCCTTTACTGCACAAAAGCTTTTTATTTTGGTGTAGTCACAATAGTTTAATTTTGCTTTTGTTTCCTTTGCCAAAGGAGGCATATCTAGAAAAATGTTTCTATGGCTGATGTCACAGAGATTGCTGTCTATGTTTCTGCTAGGAATTTTATTGTTTCAGGTTTCACATCTAGATCTTTAATACATTTTTAGTTTATTTTGGTATATGGTTTAAGAAAATGGTCCAGTTTCATTCTTGCATGAGGCTGTCCAGTTTTACCAACACCATTTGTTGAAGACACTGTCTTTTTCCCATTGTATACTTTTGCTTCCTTTATTGTGGATTAATTGACCATAAAGCATGGGTTTATTTCTGAACTCTCTATTCTGTTCTATTGATATATGTGTCTCTTTTGTGCCAGTACCCTACTGTTTTGATAACTACAGTTTTGCAGTATATCTTGAAATCTGGGATTGTGATATCTCCAGTTTTGTTTTCTTTTTCAAGATTGCTTTGGTTATTTGGGGTCTTTTGTGGTTCCATACAAATGCTAGCATTATTTGTTCTAGTTTTGTGGAAAATGCTGTTGGTATTTTCATAGAGATTGTATTAAATTAGTAGTTTGCTTTTATAGTAAGGACATTTTTAACAATATTTGTTTTCTCAGTCCATGAGCATGGAATGTCTTTTCATTTGTTTATGTCATCTTCAATTTCTTTTATTAATGTTTTAAAGTTTCCAGAGTACAAGTCTTTTACCTCCTGGGTTAAGTTTATTCATACATATTCTATTGTTTTTGGTACAATTGTAAATGGGATTGTTTTCTTAATTCCCCTTTCTGTTACTTTATTATCAGTGTCTAGAAATGCAACAGGTTTCAGTATATTAATATTGTATCCTGTGACTTTTCTGAATTCATTTATAAGTTCTAGCAGTTTTTTGGTGGAGTCTTTAGGGTTTTCTATATATAGTATCATGTCACAAATAGTGGAAGTTTTACTTCTTCCTTACCAATTTTTATTTTTCTTGTCTAATTGCTATGGCTAGGACTTCCAGTACTATGTTGAATAAAAATAGAGTGGACATCCTTGTCTTTTTCCTGATCTTAGTGGCAAAGCTCTCAGTTTTTTGATATTGAGTATGATGTTAGCTGTGGGCTTTCATTATGTAACATTTATTATGTTGAGGTATGTTCCCTCTAAACCTACCTTGTTGAGAGTTTCTATAATGAATGGATGTTATATTTTGTCAAATGCATTGTATGCATCTATTGAAATAATATGTTGAATCGAAATATAGTTTTGCCCTTTCTTTTGTTAAAGTGATGTATTGATTTGCGAATATCGAACCACCCTTGAATCCTGGAACTGAATACCATTCAATCGTGGTGAATTATGTTTGGGTTTAGTTTGCTAATATTTTGTTAAGGATTTTTGCATCTATGCTCATCACGGATATTGACCTATAGTTCTCTTTTTTGTGGTGTCTTTATCTGGTTTTGATATCAATGTAGTGTTGTCTTCAGAATGAATTTGGAAGCTTTCCTTCCTTTTCTATTTTTTGGAATAATTTGAGAAGAATAGGTATTACCCTTTCTTAAGGGTTGGTAGAATTCACCTGTGAAATCTTCTGGTCCTGTACGTTTGTTTTTTTGGCAGTTTTTTTTTAATTACTGATTGAATTTAAATACTAATAATTGGTCTATTCAGATTTCCTATTTCTTCTTGATTCAATTTCAGGAGATTATATGTTTCTAGGAATTCTTATAGGTTGTCCAATTTGTTGGCATATCATTTTTCATAATAGTATCTTATAAACTTTTGCATTTCTGTAAGGTCAGTTGTTACTACTCTTTATTTGAGCTCCCCCCGCCTTTCTGTTTTTTGATGAGTGGCTAAAGGTTTATCAATTTTTTCGATCTTTTCAAAGAACCCACCCTGGTCATTGATCTGTTCTATTGGATTTTTAGTCTCTATTTCATTTATTTATGCTTTCATATTTATTATTTCCTTCCTTCTGTTAGCTTTGGGTTTTGGTTTTTTTTGTTGTTGTTGTTCCTTTAGGTGAAAGGTTAGGTTTGGTCATTGGTGATAGTGAGGTTTCTTTGTTTTTTTTGTTTTGGTTTGGTTTGGGTTTTGTTTGTTTGTTTTAGATTTTTTTTTCTTGAGATAGGCCTGTAGGTCCTCTTCCCTGGTAGAACAGCTTTTGATTCATCCCAAAGACTTTGGACCATTGTGTTTTCATTTTCAATTGTCTCCATGTATTTTTTTTAATTTCCTCTTCGATTTCTTCATTGACCCATTCATTATTTAGTAGCCTATTATTTAACCTCCATGTATTTGTGTTATTTGTAGATAATTTCTTGTTATTGATTTCTAACATTGTGGTCAGAAAAGCTGCATGATATAATTGCAAACTTGTTGAATTTGTTGAGACTTGTTTTGTGGCCTAACATGTGATGTATTCTGGAGAATGTTCCATGTGTACTTGAAGAGAGTGTGTATTCTATTTTTGGGTGAAATGTTCTAAATATATCTGTTAGATCCATCTGGTCTAATGTGTCATTCAAAGCCACTGATTCCTTGTTGATTTTGTGCATGGTTGATCCATACATTGATGTAAGTGGAATGTTAAAGTCTCCTACTATTATTGTATTACTATAGATTTCTTTCTTCATGTCTGTTAATAGTTGCTTTATATATTTGGGTGCTCTCATGTTGGGTGCATAAATATTTATGATAGTTTTATCTTCTTTTTTGATTGTCCCCTTTATGATTAGTGTCCTTCATTGTTTCTTGTTACAGTCTTTGTTTCAAAGTCAATTTTGTCCAATATAAGTATTCCTACCCAGCTTTCTTTTTGCTTACAAATGTATAAATGTTTTTCCATTCCTTCACTTTCAATCTGCATGTGTCTTTAGGCCTGAAATGAATTTCTTGTGGGCAGAATATAGGTGGGTCTTGCTCTTTTATCCATTGGAGCATTCAGTCCATTTATATTCAAAGTAATTTTTTAGTTTTCGTTACTTCTTTTACAGCTGTTTTTGCAGTTTTTGTCTATTCATTTATTCTCTTGCTCTCTTCTCTTGTGGTTTGATGGCTTTCCTTAGTGATATACTTGGATTCCTTTCTTTTTTTTTTAAAGATTTTATTTATTTATTTGAGAGAGAGAGCACATGAGAGGTGGGAGGGTCAGAGGGAGAAGCAGGCTCCCTGCCGAGCAGGGAGCCCAATGCGGGACTCGATCCCGGGACTCCAGGATCATGACCTGAGCCGAAGGCAGTCGCCCAACCAACTGAGCCACCCAGGTGCCCTTGGATTCCTTTCTCTTTATTTTTTGCGTATCTATTACAGGTTTTTTTTTTAATTTGTACTTACCATTAATTTATATATAACATCCTATGCATATAACAGTCTATATTAGGATGATGGTCACTTAAGTTTGAACTTATTCTAAGAGCACTACATTTTTACTCCCCCCTCCATGTTTTATGTATATGTCGTACTTTATATCCTTTATGAGTCTCTTGACTGGTTTTTATAGATATCATTGATTTTACAGGTTCTGTGCTTTAACATCTGTACTGGTCTTATAAGTGTTTAATCTACTACTTTTATTATATTTGTACCTGTGAAATTTTTACCTTTCCTAATTTTCTTACTCCTGATTATAGCCTTTTCTTTCCACTCAATGAATTCCCTTTAATGTTTCTTGTAAGGTTGGTTTAGTGGTGATGAATTCCTGTAATTTTTGTTTGCCTGCAAACTCTTTATCTCTCCTTCTATTTTGAATGATAAACTTGCTGGATAGAGTGTGCTTGATTGCAAGTTTTTCCTTACAGCACTTTGAATATATCATGCTACTCACTTCTGGCCTGCAAAGTTTCTGCTAAAAAATCAACTGATAGCCTTTTGGGGTTTCTCTTGTAGGTAACTGTTTTCTTTTCTCCTGCTGCTTTTAAAATTCTGTCTTTGTCACTACTTTGTGCCATTTTAATTATTATCTGTCTTGGTGTGGAGCTCCTTGGATTGATTTTGTTGGAGCTCTCTGTGATTCCTGGATCTGAATGTCTTTTTCCTTCCCCTGAGTAAAGAAGTTTTCAGCTATTATTTCTTCAGTTAAATTATCTGCCTCCTTGGGCACGTTCTGCATGGAGCACTGGGTGTTATGCACAAACAATGAATCATGGAACACTACATCTAAAACTAATGATGTAATGTATGGGGATTAACATAAGAATTAAAAAAAAATTAAAAAAAAATTATCTGCCTCCTTTTCTCTTTCTTCTCCTAGGACTTTTATAATAGGAATGTTATTGTATGCTCGATGATGTTGCTGGGTTTTCTTAATCTATTATCATTTTTTAATTTTTTTTAATTTTTGCTGTTCCATTTGGTTGCTTTCCATTACTCTGTCTTCAAACTTCCTGATCCATTCTTCTGCTTCCTCTAGTCTACTATCTGTTTCCTCTAGTGTATTTTTTTATTTCAGTTATTGAGGTTTTTTTTTTTTTTAAAGATTTTATTTATTTATTTATTAGAGAGCGAGCGAGAGAGAAACAGCATGAGAGAGGAGAGGGTCAGAGGGAGAAGCAGGCTCCCCGCTGAGCCGGGAGCCCGATGTAGTACTCGATCCCAGGACCCCGGGATCATGACCTGAGCCGAAGGCAGTCGCTTAACCAACTGAGCCACCCAGGCGCCCCAGTTATTGAGTTTTTCATCTCTGATTGGTTCTTTTTAATATTTTCTGTTGTTGAAGGTCTCACTGAGATCCTTCACTCTTTTCTCAAGTCTATTAAGTATCTTTATGACTATTACTTTGGTTTCTCTATTAGATGTGTTGCTTATCTTTATTTCATTTAGCTCTTTTGCTGTGATTTTTGTCCTGTTCTTTCATTCAGGACACATTCCTCTATCTTCTCATTTTGTCTAACTCACTGTCTTTGTTTCTGTGTACTAGGAAAGTCAGCTACATCTCCTGTTCTTGAAAGTAGTGTCCTTATGAACAAGAGGTCCTATGGTGCCCTGTAGTGCAATGTTCTTCATTCACCAGAACCTGGCACTTCAGGGGTGTCTCCTATGTGTGGTCCATGCACCCTAATATTGTGGCTAAGCCCATTGGCCTTCAGTCCAGTTAGCTGCAATGGTCCTCTTTGTTTAAGGCAGGGTTTGGTCTCTGTGCTCTTAGGGAGCCTGTCTAGAGCTTCCATGGGCTTGTAGTTGGGACAGACCAGATATCTGCCCTCAGCCCATTTGCTAGAACTGTGGTCACACTGAACTGCAGGGCACTCTCCCTCCATTGTCCCATGAGAGGCTTTCATTGGTGGGCAGGGCCTGCAGCCAGACCAGATGTCTGGCCCCAAGTCTGTCTTTTGGAGAGCTAACTATATAGCTCTCTTTTTGTCCTGCCCCCTGTGGGGTTTTTGTTGGTTGGCAGGGCCAGCTGTCAGGTCAGACTTCTGCCCCCAGCCCACTGTTGGGGCTGCTCAACTACCACATCTTTTATGTTGTTGTATTCACAGACTTTGGGAGGTGTCATATTATAATTAAAGAAATTTCAATCTGTAGGAAAGTTTTAATGGAAAGCAATCAATGGCTTTTGATTGTAAGGCAAACATCCATTGTGATCCTCAGCTTTATCTGACAAAAAAAATCTTTAATTTCTTCAAGTGATTAAAATAGCAAATGTTTTAAATTAACTATAGATTATTTTTTCTTTGATAGGGGAATAGTACATTAATAATCTTGAATTAATCTATAAGTACTCCCTCCCCCTGAGCCCTGTATTTGGCTTTATATTTCTAGTTCAAACTTTAGTTCCCAAAGCTAGAATCAAGTCTCATAATTACTTGTTGACAAATTCCTTGGTATCAGCAGAACACCTAGAATAGCGTGCCTATATAGTAGGTACTTAATAAATGCCTTGGGAAGAAAGAATTAAATGTAAAATCATCGGTGTTATGGATTAACTGTGGTTTTTAAAATAGCAGTATCTAAAAGACTAAGTGAAATACTCAGTGCTGCTGTGATCAACCCATACAGTAAAATAAATCTCCACTCAAAGTTTTGTTCAGATGTTAAGATTAAAGATGCCACATGGGCATCAAAAGAGTATGAAAAAAGATTTATTACTCACATAATGAGGCTTTCTGGGGGACAGGACAGGCTCCTGAACTTGAAAGAACAGGAAAGAGAGACTAGCTTGGGTTTTATTAAGGGTTAGGAATTGGGGCTGGGTTGAAGGTTCCCTCGCAAGAGCTAGGACTTGAGAGCATAGAACTTTCTACTGGTGCTAAACATGCCTTCTTACTGGCTTGCCCAGATGAGGGACATAACTGGTAGAAGGAGAGGTGGTGCTTGAAAGCTGTCAACAGTCAAACAACAAAAAAGGAGTTGATATCTTGACTACAAATGCATTTTTATACAGTTTGGAAATGCAAGCTTCACTTAAGCAACTATCTATTCATTGTGAAATGTACCGTGGAAATTTACAAGTCTCTGCCATTTACATTCTTTTAGTAGACATGGGTTAAGAACATAAATTGGCAGTTTGGCTTAGCAGAGAAGCCTTGTGATTTCCAGGTAGATATACCTGTTAGCCACTAGCTAACTTCTCAATTTTGGGAACTTATTTAACATCTTTGAACTTCAGTTATTTGTCTAGAAATGGACAATTCCCCTATCTTATAGTGTTGTGAGTATTTGGCTAAATTTTGTAAAACATTTAGCACATGATATGGCACAGAGTAAGTCTCAAATAAATGACATTTAATTGATATTACTATTACAATTATTACACTGTTGCTCAGAGAAGATGTAGAAAGTAAGAAAGGTATTAAGAGAACAAGTTCTGAGTTAATAGAAGAGCTAATATCACAAAAATGTCAATACTTCTGTATATATATTTCCTACATTTTAAATAAGAACAACAATCAGGAGATGCCTGGGTGGCTCAGTCGATTAAGCATCTACCTTTGGCTCAGGTCATGATCTCAGGACGCTGGGATCAAGCCCCTCATCAGGCTTCCTGCTCAGCAGGGAGCCTGCTTCTCCCTCTGCCACCCCCCCCATTTGAGCTTCTTGTCAGTCTGTCTCTCAAATAAATAAAATATTTTTAAAAAAGAATCACAATCAGTTTGGGGAAAGATAAATAAAAGATTTTAGGCATTATGTTAAAGAATAAACAAGTGAGAAATCCCAAGAAAATATTAAACACAATAGTTAATAGGAACTTGTGTACAAGTTGCTAAAAGTTAACATATATCTAATATAATCAAAACAATGTGAATCTGGCACAGTAACTAAAACATGGTTGAATGGACTAGCTGGAGTTTTTAATGTGGATTTCAATATAGGTAATTTGTTTCCTTTATAGTCCTATGTATCTCATTTTATTCATTTAAAAATATTATAATGAGGAAGTTTCTGTAGACTTCATCAGACTGCCAAAAGTGATACCTGGCACAATAAAATTAAATTTAAAAGATTAAGAATCCTCTAGAAACACCAAGTAGAAATCAATGAAGGAATTAGTGATGTATCTCTACATAACTAATTACTTAAAAACTTAGTGACTTAAAACATTAACATTTATCATCTAATAATTTCTGTGGCTCAGCAGTCCAGGTGCAGCTTAGCTGGGTTTTCTTTCTCATAGTCATTCAAAAGGCACTGGTCTTATCTCAGGGGTTATGTGGGTCTGGATCCACTTTTGAGTTCACAACAGTGGCTGTTGGCAGGATTTGACTCCTTCCAGACTCTTAGACTGAGGGCCTCACTTCCTTACTGGCTGTTGGCCAGAAGCTGCCCTTAGTTCCTTACCACATGGGTCTCTTATAAGACAGCCTGCCTCATCAGAGTTTGTAAGCAGAAAGAGGGCTACCAAAAGAGAGAGCTTGTAAAACAAAAGTCATAGTCTTTTGAACCTCATCTCAGAAGTGATGCGCCATCACTTTTTCCATATTTTATTTATTATGTGCAGATCAGAAGGTCTGGCTCACATTCAAGGGGAAGGGATTACACAAGTGAGAATATCAGGAGGTGGGGATCATGGGGAGTCATTTTAGAAGCTGCCTATCACATTGAAATTATCATTCCAATCCAGAATAGATAGAATGATAGATTATTCAGTACATAGGTTAGGATGCTTGGCTAAAATTGGAATATTATAAAGCTGTTTCCTGTCTTACCCATATATAAAAATAAACTCCAGAAGAACAAAGTATCTCAATTTAAACAGTTAAACTTTTTTTTTTAAAGATTTTATTTATTTCACAGAGAGATAGACAGAAGAGTACAAGCAGAGGGAGTGGCAGAGGGAGAGGGAGAAGCAGGCTCTGCACTGAGCAGGGAACCCGATGCGGGACTCGATCCCAGGACCCTGAGATCATGACCTCAGCCGAAGGCAGACGCTTAACCATCTGAGCCACCCAGGCGCCCAAACAGTTAAACTTTTTAAATATTAGAAGAAAATGTAAGTAGTAGATTTGTAACTTTACCATAAGGAGGCCTTCCTAAGAAAAACAGGAAATCTGGGATTGGTTAAGTAAGTGATGGGTTTGATTAGAAATAGATTATGGGAAACTTCTGCATAAATGAGGTCAAGACATAAATGTCACACTGGGAGAGAATGTTTATGATTTTGTAATACAGGAAAGATTAATAACTTTATATATATTGAATTCCTGTAAATAAGGACAACCAGTTAAAAAAAAAAAAAAGGAAAAACTTAATGAACTGCTTATAGGAGAATACAAACAATTGGACCATACTAAGTACTTAATAACATACTTACTTTCATTCATAGTTATGTAAGTTAAAAGTTGAGATAGAATTTTCATTGATCAAATTGGCAAAAGTTATCAAATTAGTAACACATAGTGGTAGAAAGAGCATAGAAAATACATTTTGTGGGGCTGTAAATTTTTTAAAAAATGCATTTACCCTTTAACTCAGCAATTGCATTTGCAGAAATGCTTTCTATAACAGTAAAATTGTTTTTCAGTGCAGCACTATTTGAATAACAAAATTTTTTTTTAAAGATTTATTTATTTGACAGAGAGAGAGACAGCGAGAAAGGGAACACAAGCAGGGTGAGTGGGAGAGGGAGAAGCAGGCTTCCCACAGAGCAGGGAACCCGATGCGGGGCTGGATCCCAGGACCCTGGGGTCATGACCTGAGCTGAAGGCAGACGCTTAAGGACTGAGCCACCCAGGCGTCCCTTGAATAACAAAATTTTTAAAAAATTCTAATTGCCCAGTAATAGGTGATTCTTGACTTATGGTACCTTGATAACATGTGATAATATATATTTTAACACATATATGGAATGGCTTAATGGTTATCCTATTGTGAAATGAAAAATGCAAGTTTCAGATCAGTATCAACAACATGATTTTGTTTAAATGTGTACACAACTCACATGTTTATCTACATATTTCTGTTTCTATATTATATTCAGAAATTAGACTACATGAAATTAAAAAAAAAACAATTTAGAGTACCAAAATTAGTGAGGATTATCAGTGGTTACTTCTCGGAGGAGGGAGAGAGAAGCAGAGTGTGTAGAACCTCCATCATTCTCATACTTAGATAATTTTTTTAAGTTGTAGTTTTCAGAGTGATAAAAATATAATATAAAATACAGCTGCAGTAAGAATATATATAGCCCTTAAATTTTCTCTGAAACAAGGCAGGCAATAAATAAATAAATAAATAAATAAATAAATAAATAAATACCTCAGTTGTTTTTCCAGAGCCTTTACTTTTTACTGAATAAAATTCTAAAATATCCCTAAATTATAAGGCTTATTTGGAATAATAATTATTATTATATCTCTTCCTTTTTAAGACTTCCAACCTCATCACCCTAAAACCTATTCATTTGAATACAGCTTAAAGTGGGTATTCCATGACCATGATTTGGATGAAACTCTCAAATTCTAATTACAGAATTCCATAATACTACTTAATTGCTTATTGCATTCAAGTTTTGTTGTTCTTGGGGTTTAAGCAAAGAGGTTACCTTATAGATGAGGTTCCTAGGCCTGTTCTTTATTTAACTTTCACTTTCTCTTTGATGATCCCACCTTAATATTCCTTTATATCCCTAATTGTTTGGAAGGTAGAAACTATATATTTCCAGGGGTGCCTGGGTAGCTCAGTTGGTTAAATGTCTGACTCTTGATTTCTACTCAGGTCATAATCTCATGCTCATGAGGCGAGCCCCACATCAGGCTCTGTGCTCAGTGTGGAGTCTGCTTAAGATTCTCTCCCTCTCCCTCTGTCTCTCCCCACTGCTTGCACACTCTGTCTCTCTCTCTAAAACAAATAAAATCTTAAAAAAAAGAAACTATATATTTCCAAAATCTTTATTATCATGAGACCACTTATTAAAACCACATCTAACACAAAATTATCCCAAACACAGATTCTCATTTCCTTTTCTCAGGGCATGAGAGGCAAAAGGCAGACAAAGGATGGGGGTAATAAATCTGGGAGACCATTATTTCCTGAAAGTTATTTAAAGTGTTGTCTTTTGTTAGACATCACCTACATTAATTGTGTTTCAACATAATTATCCAAAGTCTGCCAAGTTTTTAATACTTTGATCTTCTATTTCCAGGTATTTGGTAAAACTTAGGCTTCTGCTCATGAAATCAGATTGTTCAGATGCCTGGCCCTTATAGAGTCAGAGAACTACAGAACGTTAGTCATAGTATAAAACTTCAGCCTTCATCTTACCTAGCCTCCTTATTTTATAGATGGGGTGACTGAGGCTCAGAAAATGGAAGGATGCCATACCTTGGAATGGGAGAGGGAGTATTTATAAGTCAGTTCTTCTGACTTTGTTCCACTGGTATTTTTACCACACAAGTTCTGGAATGGTACTATTTTTTTCTTCCTAAGAAATATGACTACATGACTACATGTAAGTACAATTTAAAGAACAGAACAACACAAACATCCTTGTACCCACCAACTAAGATATAATTTATGATCATATCCCAGTTGCCTCCCAATTTTATCTCCCCTTCCAGATAAGCAAGAGGTAGTCACTATCCTGAATTTATAGTTATCATTTTCTTGCTTCTTTATAGTTTTTAGCACTTTTGCATGTATACTTAATCATGGTTTTGTTTTGTTTTGTTTTGAATGTTGAAAAATGGAATCATAGGATACAAGTATGATATGTTTTACTTCTTGACTCAACAATGTGTTTCTGGGATGTATCCACACTGATTTGTGTAGCTGGTGTTTATTCATATTCTTTACTGAGTAATATTCCACTCTATACATATAAAGCAACTTATTTATTCCATTGTTACAGGACATTTGGATTGCTTTCAATTTGGGGGTTGTGTGTGTATATTTTCAAGGTCAGCTGTAATAGCATTCTTCCATATAACTTATACACAAAGGGAAGAGTTTTTCTACCTTACATATATAGTAGTGAACTTCCTGGGAAGTAGAATGTGCATAGATTTCATTTTAATAGGTAATACTGAAAAGTTTCCAAAACACTACCATCATTTTGATGGTTTCATTTGCTCCACACCCTCAATAATATTTAGTACTGTCAAATTCTCTAGTTTTTCCCACTCTCTTTGTACAAAGTGGAATCTCATTGTGGTTTCAATTTGCCTTTACCAGTAATTTATGAAGGTGATTTTTAAAAAAGATTTTATTTATTTGAGAGAGAGAGAGCACACAAGCAGGAGGGAGAGGCAGAGGGAGAGATGCAGGCTCCCTCTGCATGTGGCACTCAATCTCAGGACCTCAGGATCATGATCTGAGCCGACGGCAGATGCTCAGCAGACTGAGCCATCCAGGCACCCCTGAAGTTGATATTTTTATGTATTGGTAAGCCACTTGTACTTCTTTTTCTATAAAATTTCTATTTTCTTATTCTCATTTTCTGTTGTTTTGCTTATCTTTTTTATTGATTTAGGGAAATTGGTTATGTGTTCTATACAGTAATCTCTCAGTTATATGTTTTGCTAATATCTTCTTCTGTTAGTTGGTTTTTATTGTAGGAATACATGTAAATAATTTTTTCTGAGTTGAAAATATCAATACTATTTTTTTTTTTCAGAGCAGGAACTCTTTGTATCAAATGAGAATGTGATGCCATGAAATATTTGGGGAAAATAATGTTCTAAACTAAGGGATTAGGAAGTACAAAACCCTGAGGCAGCTAAAAACAAAGTAATTTTTAAAACCATTTTTGTGTGTAATAAATCATATTTTTTGCACAAAAGAATTGTAAATGCAGTTTGGTTTTCTCTTAGCATTTTCTTGCTCAATAAACATCTTTGAAATGACCACAGATTAATCATAAGGAAACCACTGTAAGTGCAGTTGCTATAACAGTTTACTGCTACCTCGCCACTTCAGTTCAGTACAAGTTACTGAAATCTACTGGGTTAATTGAAATTTGGCATTTATACATTCAATAAAAATATTTAGCCCTGACTCTCTATCACATTCTTTTAGGTGATTTAGATAAAATGGCAGTCAAAATAGGCAGAATTCCTGTTCTATAGATTATACAATCTCATGAAGGACAAAACAGACAAATACACAAACAACTATATAATAATATAAATGATTATATAATCAGTATATAATATATAAATAATTACAATCTCTTAATTAGTAGCAATGTTAGGAATAAGATCTCTAAAAAAAGTTAATGATTGGGTAGTCAGGGATTGGAATGAGTGAGTAGCATCATGGGCATGTGTGCGGACAGAATGTTCCAGGCTGAGTATATAAGAACAAACGTCTTGCGACAGGAGCATGGCAGATGTGTTTGAAAAACAGAGATCAGTAAAGAGTATAAGGGAATGAAGTGTGTGGGTGGGTTATGTGTGCATGAGCACATAAGAGAGAGAGCGAGCGAGCAAGAACATGCCAGATCACATAGGGTCTGCAGTTGTGTACCTTGTCAATTACTTTGGCTTTATTCTAAATATTATGGAGCCATTGGGGAATTTTGAGTTGAACAGTGTTATGATCTGATATACAGTCTTAAAAGTGTTACTCTGTATGTTGTGTGGAGAATATGTGGCAGCATTAAGAATGATATATACTAATAAAAAGGACAGAACAAGAGAAAGATGATGACTATTTGGATTAGGATGGTGGTTAGATGGTGGCAAGTGGTATTACCTGAGGTACAGCCAATTGGGTTTGTTAATAAACTTGATGTAAACTGTGAGAACAAGAGAGAACCAATGACAGCTCCTAGGTTTTTTAACTGAACAACTAGTAAATGTTGGAACCATTTAATGAAACAGAAAACCCTTAGGTATTAGTATATTTGGGTTGGACATGGGAATAAAGAGGTAAATATAGGATATATTCACTTTGGAGTACTTATTAGTAGGTAAGTAAAGATGCTAAGTAGGAATTGAATAGGAGTGTGGAGTTCAGGGGAAAGTGGCGTCTAGAGATTAAATCTGGGATAGATTAGCATAGAGATAGCATTTAAAACCATGGGGTTCAATGAGATTGTCAAGGAAGTGAGTGTGAATTGAGACAAGGACTAACCTCTGGGGTATTCCTGCATGTAGAAATGGGAAGAAAAGGAGAGCCCAGAAGAGGTGAATGAGGAAGAGCAGGCTTCTTATTGTGTCAGAGGAAAACAGAATGGGACAGTTTCCCAGCAGCCAAGGCAAAAAGTCCTTCAAGGAGAGAATGAATAGTGTATCAACATCCCATGCTGGTAAGAGGTTGAGGAGAGTGAGGGCTGGTGAATGGTATCTGAATTTGGCAGTGCAGAAACTGCTGGTGACTTCAATGCACAGGCAAGCCTGACTGGAGTGGGTTGAGGAAAGCATGGCGGAGTGGGGGAGGTGACAAAATAGGGACTGCAGTATATGTAATCATTTTGCAGAGTTTCACCATAAAGGAAGTGGAGAGACTGTGCACATTTGGAAGAGGATCTAGAATAAAGAGGGCATGTGTTTAAGATGAGAGTTACTACAGCAAGTTGCCCTGCTGATGGGAATGATTGGGGTTGGGGATTAATGGTACAGGAAAGAGGATGGCTGGAGCTTTGTCCTTGATTGGAAGAGAGGGGGCACTAGTGGGTCTCCTGCACAAATGGAGGGGCTGCTTTACGTAGGAGCATGAGTGGTAAATCCATTGGGATGGGGATGGTAGACAATATGGTTAGAGATGGAATGGGTTGGGAGATTTGGTAGTGAAAGGGTGAGAGATTTCCCTTCTGATATCTTGTAGCCAAATCCAGCTTGGAAACCTCACTTACCAAAATTAATGAGAAGTTCTGAATGAGCTCTGTCCTTATTCCCCAAACTGGGGTGATACTGGAACTGGAGGACTAAGGCAGGCTCCAAACTCAGAGGAAAGATTTCTGTGTATCTATCCACTGGCCCCAGGCATCACATGTTTGTTTTGCTCATGACAGCACTGGTGAGGGCTGCTACCCCACTGACCATGAGGCTTTGCTGCTCACCCCAGCTGCCTCTTATAGTGGGTTTTTTCACTGACCATAGCAGCATCAAGACCACAGCCTCAGCATCCAGCTTCAGTGTGTATCCCAAGACCATACACCACCTGAAA
Organism: Neomonachus schauinslandi; assembly: GCF_002201575.2. Lineage (NCBI taxonomy): Eukaryota > Metazoa > Chordata > Mammalia > Carnivora > Phocidae > Neomonachus > Neomonachus schauinslandi. The sequence goes on from NC_058403.1 coordinate 169,787,438, forward strand.
TTCTTCTAACGTTGGGCCAGTATCCTGTGGATGGGAGAAAGGTGTCTGCCTTTCCCCAAAACACACCTCTCCACTTCTCTCCTCTGATTGAGCCTCAGAGTCAGGAAACTTTCCTCAGAGCTATAACCTCCATCCTCTGTCCTATCTGGAATGAGGAGGAGATAATACTTGTTTACTTTCCTTGACCCAAGGGGTAGGACCATTTAAAATCTATCTTGATGTTACTTTTAACTTTGTTTTTTAAAAATATCTCTTCTATCTTTGTAAAAATAGAATCTGACAAAACTTAGATTAATAAACCTACGTGGGTGGTCCGAATGATGGAGGGAGAGAACCAACCTTGACTTCCTCTGGTCCTGGCAGCCGGGAATCTTGGACTGCTGCTTTAGGGAGTAGAGGGCACTAGGTGATTAAGAGCTGGCAATGTGCATATTTGCAATTTACATGGAAAGGAGGGAAAGTCAGCTAGGGATGCTCTGTTAACCTTCAGAGCATTAAATCTCTAATAACTCTACAAAAGGAAGTGGGAAGACATATTTAGAAAATCAGCAGGAATCATCTGTAAATGTTTCCTCTTTGTTAGGTTTAAGGCAGAAAGGTATCCTCAACCTAAAATAGTCAGTTGGACCCTCTGAGAAATTGCTGGCTTTTGTCTCAATAGACTTATCAATGTTTAGTATAACTTCCCTTATTTCTCTGGTATGAGAAGATCAGTCGTGAGCAATATATGTTGTACATATCTTGGAGAATTTTCTTGGTCATCAACAATAGTTAAAAGGAGTTTTTCCCCCCCCTTATTCTAGCCCACATTGGAAGCAAGTGCTTACGCAGAAGCACTGCGTTGCAGTATACTGTGTGAATGGAGGCAGCAAAGCCCTTTGTCCTATCAGATAACCATAGATTTACTGCCCAATCCCTGGATATACCATGCCTTGCATTAGGGGATGTTAGCTCCAAGAAAGATGGTGATAAAGGGTCATTATTTCTAATTATTTGATTTATTGCTGGATGGACTTTAATGGAAATTTAATAAATACAAATAATATCATTAGAAGATGTGATTTTTAAAATTGTGTCTACCCAGGCTTTTCTCCATTTGTTCTATGAACCCAGGCTTGTAATCAATCCATAAACTCTGCAACAGCAAAAAAAGTTACACCTCTGGTGGCTAATACTTTCGGGAGTGTATATCTAGGTAGGTAGATAGATACAATTTTGTTTATTATGTTAATCACCGTACATTACATCATTAGTTTTTGATGTAGTGTCCCATGATTCACTGCTAGCGTATAACACCCAGTGCTCCATTCAGTACATGCCCTCTTTAATACCCATCACCAGGCTAACCTATCCCCCTACCCCACTGCCCTCTAGAACCCTCAGTTTGTCTCACAGAGTCCATAGTCTCTTATGGTTCATCTCCCCCTCCGACTTTACCCCCTTCATTTTTCCCTTCCTACTATCTTCTTTTTTTTTTTTTAACATATAATGTATTATTTGTTTCAGAGGTACACGTCTGTGATTCAACAGTCTTGCACAATTCACAGCACTCACCATAGCACATACCCTCCCCAATGTCTATCACCCAGCCATCCCATCCTTCCCACCCTGCCCCCACCCCAGCAACCCTCAGTTTGTTTCTGGAGATTAAGAATTCCTCATATCAGTGAGGTCATATGGTACATGTCTTTCTCTGATTGACTTATTTCCCTCAGCATAATACCCTCCAGTTCCATCCATGTTTTGGCAAATGGCAAGATTTCATTCCTTTTGATGGCTGCACAATATTCCATTGTGTATATATACCACATCTTCTTTATCCATTCATCTGTCAATGGACATCTTGGCTCTTTCCACAGTTTGGCTATTGTGGATATTGTTGCTATAAACATCGGGGTTCACGTACCGCTTCAGATCCCTACATTTGTATCTTTGGGGAAAATACCCAGTAGTGCAATTGCTGGATCATAGGGTAGCTCTATTTTCAACTTTTTGAGGAACCTCCATACTGTTTTCCACAGTGGTTGCACCAGCTTGCATTTCCACCAACAGTGTAGGAGGGTTCCCCTTTCTCCACATCCTCGCCAACATCTGTCGTTTCCTGACTTGTTAATTTTAACCATTCTGACTGGTGTGAGGTGATATCTCATTGAGGTTTTGATTTGGATTTCCCTGATGCTGAGTGATGTTGAGCACT
>NC_058403.1:169790034-170074043 GCF_002201575.2 Neomonachus schauinslandi
TGCAAAAGCTTTTTATCTTGATGAAGTCCCAATAGTTCATTTTTGCCCTTGCTTCCCTTGCCTTTGGCGATGTTTCTAGGAAGAAGTTGCTTCGGCTGAGGTCAAAGAGGTTGCTGCCTGTGTTCTCCTTTAGGATGTTGATGGACTTCTGTCTCACATTGAAGTCTTTCAACCATTTGGAATCTATTTTTGTGTGTGGTGTAAGGAAATGGTCCAGTTTCATTCTTCTGCATGTGGCTGTCCAATTTTCCCAACACCATTTGTTGAAGAGACTGTCTTTTTTCCATTGGACATTCTTTCCTGCTTTGTCAAAGATTAGTTGACCATAGAGTTGAGGGTCTATTTCTGGGCTCTCTATTCTGTTCCATTCATCTGTGTGTCTGTTTTTGTGCCAGTACCATACTGTCTTGATGATTACGGCTTTGTCATAGAGCTTGAAGTCCGGAATTGTGATGTCACTGGCTTTGCTTTTCTTTTTCAACATTCCTCTGGCTTTTCAGGGTCTTTTCTGGTTCCATAAAAATTTGAGGATTATTTGTTCCATTTCTTTGAAAAAAGTGGATGGTATTTTGATAGGGATTGCATTGAATGTGTAGATTGCTCTAGGTAGCATTGACATCTTCACAATATTTGTTCTTCCAATCCATGAGCATGGAATGTTTTTCCACTTCTTTATGTCTTCCTCAATTTCTTTCATGAGTATTTTATAGTTTTCTGAGTACAGATCCTTTGCCTCTTTGGCTAGATTTATTCCCAGGTATTTTATGGTTTTGGGTGCAATTGTAAATGGGATCGACTCCTTAATTTCTCTTTCTTCTGTCTTGTTGTTGGTGTATAGGAATGCCACTGATTTCTGTGCATTGATTTTATATCCTGCCACTTTTCTGAATTCCTGTATGAGTTCTAGCAGTTTTGGGGTGGAGTCTTTTGGGTTTTCCACATAAAGTATCATATCATCCACAAAAAGTGAGAGTTTCAATTCTTTGCTGATTCGGATGCCTCTTATTTCTTTTTGTTGTCTGGTTGCTGTGGCTAGGACTTCTAGTACTATGTTGAATAGCAGTGGTGATAGTGGACATCCCTGCCGCGTTCCTGACCTTAGGGGGAAAGCTCTCAGTTTTTCCCCATTGAGAATGATATTTGCTGTGGGTTTTTCATAGATGGCTTTTATGATATTGAGGTATGTACCCTCTATCCTTATACTCTGAAGAGTTTTAATCAAGAAAGGATGCTGTACTTTGTCAAATGCTTTTTCTGCATCTATTGAGAGGATCATATGATTCTTGTTCTTTCTTTTATTAATGTATTGTATCACACTGATTGATTTGCGGATGTTGAACCAACCTTGCAGCCCAGGGATAAATCCCACTTGGTCGTGGTGAATAATCCTTTTAATGTACTGTTGGATCCTATTGGCTAATATTTTGGTGAGAATTTTTGCATCCGTGTTCATCAGGGATATTGGTCTGTAATTCTCCTTTGTGATGGGGTCTTTGTCTGGTTTTGGGATTAAGGTAATGCTTTCCTCATAAAACGAGTTTGGAAGTTTTCCTTCCATTTCTAGTTTTTGGAATGGTTTCAGAAGAATAGGTATTAATTCTTCTTTAAATGTTTTGTAGACTACCCCTGGGAAGTCATCTGGCCCTGGGCTCTTGTTCATTGGGAGATTTTTTATTACTGCTTCAATTTCCCTAGTGGTTATGGGTCTGTTCAGGTTTTCTATTTCTTCCTGGTTCAGTTTTGGTAGTTGATACATCTCTAGGAATGCATCCGTTTCTTCCAGATTATCTAATTTGCTGGCATAGAGGTGCTCATAATATGTTCTTATAATTGTTTGTATTTCTTTGGTGTTGGTTGTGATCTCTCCTCTTTCATTCATGATTTTATTTATTTAGGTCCTGTCTCTTTTCTTTCTGATAAGTGTGGCCAGGAGTTTATCAGACTTATAATTCTTTCAAAGAACCAGCTCCTAGTTTCGTTGATCTGTTCTACTGTTCTTTTGGTTTCTATTTCATTGATTTCTGCTCTGATCTTTATTATTTCTCTTCTCCTGCTGGATTTAGGCTTTATTTGCTGTTCTTTCTCCAGCTCCTTCAGGTGTAGGGTTAGGTTGTGTATTTGAGACCTTTCTTGTTTCTTGAGAAAGGCTTGTATTGCTATATACTTTCCTCTTAGGACTGCCTTTGCTGCATCTCAAAGATTTTGAACAGTTGTGTTTTCATTTTCATTTGTTTCCATGTATTTTTTTAATTCTTCTTTAATTTCCTGGTTGACCCATTCATTCTTTAGTAGGATGTTCTTTAGCCTCCATGTATTTGAGTTCTTTCCGACTTTCCTCTTGTGATTGAGTTCTAGGTTCAAATCATTGTAGTCTGAAAATATGCAGGGAATGGTCCCAGTCTCTTGGTACTGGTTGAGACCTGATTTGTGACCTAGGATGTGATCTCTTCTGGAGAATGTTCCATGGGCACTAGAGAAGAATGTGTATTCTTTTGCTTTGGGATGGAATGTTTCGAATATATCTGTGAAGTCCATTTGGTCCCGTGTGTCATTTAAAGTCTTTATTTCCTTGTTGATCTTTTGCTTAGATGATCTGTCCATTTCAGTGAGGGGGGTGTTAAAGTCCCCTACTATTATTGTGTTGCTGTCAAAATGTTGCTTGGCTTTTGTTATTAATTGGCTTATATAATTGGCTGCTCCCATGTTAGGGGCATAGATATTCAAAATTGTTAGATCTCCTTTTGGATACACCCTTTAAGTAAGATATAGTGTCCTTCATATTCTCTTATTCTAGTCTTTGGTTTAAAATGTAATTTGTCTGATATAAGGATTGCCACCCCAGCTTTCTTTTGGTGTCCATTAGCATGGTAAATGGTTTTCCACCCCTTCACTTTCAATCTGGGGGTGTCTTTGGGTCTAAAATGAGTATCTTGCAGACAGCATATCGATAGGTCTTGTTTTTTTATCCATTCTGATAGTCTTTGTCTTTGATTGGGGCATTTAGCCCATTTACATTCAGGGTAACTATTGAAAGATAGGAATTTAGTGCCATTGTATTGCCTGTAAGGTGAGTGTTACTGTATATTGTCTGTGTTCCTTTCTGGTCTATGTTACTTTTAGGGTCTCTCTTTGCTTACAGGACCCTTTTCAATATTTCTCATAGGGCTGGTTTCGTGTTTGCAAATTCCTTTAGTTTTTGTTTGTCCTGGAAGCTTTTTATCTCTCCTTCAATTTTCAATGACAGCCTAGCTGGATAGAGTATTCTTGGCTGCATATTTTTCTCATTTAGTGCTCTGAATATATCATGCCAGTCTTTCTGGCCTGCCATGTCTCTGTGGATATGTCTGTTGCCAATCTAATGTTTCTACCATTGTTGGTTACATATCTCTTGTCCCGAGCTGCTTTTAGGATTTTCTCTTTGTCTCTGAGACTCGTAAGTTTTACTATTAGATGTTGGGGTGTTGACCTCTCTTTATTGATTTTTGAGAGGGGTTCTCTGTGCTTCCTGGATTTTGGTGCCTGTTTCCTTCCCCAAATTAGGCAAGTTCTCTGCTATAATTTGCTCCAATATACCTTCTGCCCTTCCCTCTCATTCTTCTTCTGGGATCCCAATTATTCTAATTTTGTTTCATCTTATGGCATCACTTATCTCTCGAATTCTGCCCTCATGATCCAGTAGTGGTTTATCTCTCTTTTTCTCAGCTTCTTTATTTTCCATCATCTGGTCTTCTATATCACTAATTCTCTTTTCTGCCTAATTTATCCTAGCGGTTAGAGCCTCCATTTTTGATTGCACCTCATTAATAGCCTTTTTGATTTCAACTTGGTTAGATTTTAGTTCTTTTATTTCTCCAGAAGGGTTTCTCTAATATCTTCCATGCTTTTTTCAAGCCCAGCTAGTATCTTTAAAATCATCATTCTGAACTCCAGTTCCGACATCTTATTAATGTCTTATTTATTAGGTCCCTGGCAGTCGGTACTGCCTCTTGTTCTTTTTTTTTGAGGTGATTTTTTTCCATTGTCATTTTGTCCAGAGAGTAGATGAATGAGAGAACAAAAATGCTAACAGATTAACAGTGACCCCAGAAAACTATACACTAAACAAATCAAAAGACCTGAAACCAGGGGAAAAGAAAGGGAAAGAAAGAAAGAAAAAAAAGAAATAGAAAAAAGATTTAAAAAAAAGTATGATCAAATATGATCAGGTTGGTGCATAGATCAGTGCCACACACTAGATTTTGGGCGTATTTTGGTCTGTTAGAAGGAAGTGTCTCCCAAAGTTTTAAACAAAGAAAAATTGATATATGTACAAAAATAAGGGTTAATACAATGAAGGGATGGAATATGACTTAAAGATGAAAATTATAAAAGATTTTACAAAAGGAATTAATAAGATAAGAAGTTGGTTGAAATAAGAAAGAAGAGGAATTTAAAAAAAAGTGGGGGAGAAAATGTGATCAGGCAGGAAACTAGAACAAAGCCATACACTAGAGATTTAGGGTATATTTTGGTCTGTTAGAAGAAACTATGCCAAAAGTTTAAAGAGAGAACAACTTATATATATATGAAAAATAAGGTTAGCTACTATGAAGGGATAGAATATGACTCTAAAAATGAAAAATAAAAATGTTTTTTAAAAAAAGGGATTGATAAGATGTTGGTTGAAAAAGGGAAAAAGAAAAATTCCAAAAAAAATTAAAAAAAATAACTTTGAAAGACTAATGAATTAGGGGGGAAAAGGCCATGAATTCTATGTGCAGTATTTCCCTAGTGCTGAGGTTCTGCAGTTCTCATTGATCGGTAAACTTGGTCTTGGATGGCTGTTCTTGCTGATCTTCTGGGGGAGGGGCCTGTTGCCATGGTTCCCAAATGTCTTTGCCGGAGGCGGAATTGCCCCGCCCTTGCCCTGTCCGGGCTAAGTAATCTGCTCGGGTTTGCTCTTGGGAGCTTTGGTTCCCTGCAAGCTTTCCGTACAGCTTTGGAGGCCAAGAGTGAAAATGGCGGCCTCCCAGTCTCCACCCTGGAGGAGCCAAGAACTCGGGGCCCCACCCCTCAGTGTGCCCCCAGAGAAAAGCAGTCAGTCACTCCCATCTCCCTGGTCTCTGGCCGCACTCCATGCTCACCCGGCCTGTGACCAAGCGTTTCTATCTCTGGCACACGACCCTGTGTGGAGTCTCCAAACCCGGCAGGGCCCTGCGGTGCGCTCCCACGCCGCTCCTCCTGGGGGAGGAAGGAGAGTCTCCCTGGATCTGCCACTTATTGGGTTCCTGCTGGAGAAGCAGTGGCCCGACTATGCTGCAGATCACAGTTTATGGCAACCCTGAGCTGAGAGCCCACTCCTCGGCTCTGTCTCTGCAGCCGGCTTCCCCGCTCTGACACCTGGGAGCTCTGCTGCACTCAGGCACCCCTGGTCTTTCTGTAACTCCGAGGGTCCTGAGACCACACTGTCCCCATGAAGGTTCCACCCACCGCTTAGCCACTTGAGTGATGTCCCTCAGCGGAGCAGACTTCTAAAAGTTCCGATTTTGTGCTCCATGGCTCTATCACCTGCCAGAAGTGGCTGACGGAGGCCCCCTCCCCCACCATGTATCCTCCCAAATGTCGCCTCAGATTCACTTCTCCACACGTCCTACCTTCCAGAAAGTGGTTGCTTTTCCATTCATAGAGTTTCTGCTATTCTTTTCTTTGATCTCCTGTTGAGTTCGTAGGTGTTCAGAATGGTTTGATCCCTATCCAGCTGAATTCCTGGGACCAGACAAAATTTAGATCTCCTACTCCTCTGCCATCTTGCTCCTCCCCCCCATAGATATAAATTTGACTATAAATGCATTTGATGCGTATAGACTGTAAATCTTGAAAAAATCTGAATAGGACTTTCCATTTCATCTCCATTTCATCCTCTTTAATCTCCTCATGTTTCCCCACAATGAGCAGCTACTGAAGAACTTTTGCCTTCCTAACATCCCCCTAGTCACACATTCCCCAAATTCAGGCTACCTGACCCTCTTCTTTCTTCCTCTTATTTCCTCCCCCCTCCCAATCTTCTGATTCTCAATTTAAGAAACAAAATAAATAAACAGAAAAAAAGAAAAAATTCAAATACAGAGAACAGACAGACGGCTGCCAGAGGAGTTGTGGAGGGGGATGGATGAAATAAATAAAGGAAATTAAAATTGTAACTACATCGTGAACACTAAGTAATGTATAGAATTGTTGTCTGCCTGCAACTAACACTGTATGTCAACTATACTTTAATAAAAAAAATGAATAAACACAAACACACACAAATATCAAGGAACCAGGCTACTCAAAGAGAATGGCGGGTGGGGGCAAGGGAGTGGACATCAAGAATTCTATTCAGCAGGAAGAGAGAAAGTAAAAATGCTGAGTACCTTCACAAGTACTCAGTACCTCCAAGTCTTTTAGCCCTGTCACACATATGAGCAATAGCTGTAATAAAAGGGAATTAGAAATGCTCAAATTTGCCCACAGATGAAGAGAAAAGAGAGCAGTCTTTTTTGGCTCGGGCAAAAGAAATGGGAGGACCAAGGGGAAGTGAGTAGAAGAGTAGCATTCGTAGTGATGGTAGTAAGAATGACCACAGGCATCATCACCTTCATAGCAGCATCTGTATATTGAGCATTTCCTATATTCCAAGAACAGAACTGGGCACACTGCATATACTGTTTCACTTAATTTTCACAACACATTTAGCATGGGGGGGGAGAGGAAGCTCATGTAACTTCCACATAGCAAGTAAATGGAGGTTTCTAGTGGTTAATTGGTTCACGTTTATGAGCCAGGAAGTGCTAGCCCTAGAATTTGAACTCAGGCTGTCTCAGAAATTCTATGCTCTTCCTGCTAAGGTTATCCTGCTTCCTGAAGTAAGGCCCTAGAGCTGGGCTGGTGTGGCTGAGGGTGGTTATTGTTGGTTATGGCTGCTCAGAATCCCTTTACACCTTTCACAGATTCCCTTCCCTTTCTCTGTGGAAAGGTGTCTTCCTACTCCATATGGTACCTCTGGCTAATAGAGGACCATGGAGCTGTTACTTGGCCTATCATAGTATTCTGTGCCTTAGCAAACGAGCAAATCAGGCCAATCAGGCCTGATAACAATCACTGTTATTTCTGACACTTTTTATTCATAGATGCTGGAAGTAAGAGTGTTCCTTCCTCCAGGGTCACTAAGCTAGGATGATGTACTTCTGGATCTGCTTTGCTTTACACATTCCCCTTGACTGCCCTCCCCCACCCCACCACCCGCCACACACACACACAGCCACCCACCCACCCACCCACAAAAAGAATGATGCTAATCCGTGGGGCAGAGAGGGTAGGAAACAAAACACAGAGCTGCAAGAGACTGGGGAGATAAAGAGAAGAGTCATTATAGTCTGTAGAGCTAAGGCAACACCTAGACCTCAAATGCTGAGCTAAGTAATTTCTGTGTTTTAGTAAAGCTCATTTGGGTTGGGTTTTTACCACTGAGAACTGAGGCATAACTAACACAGCCTTCAAGAATGGGGAGGACTTTGATGAGAAGAATAGTTGAAACAGAGGGAAGGGAAGAGAGTAAAAGGAGATAGAAAAGCTCAGGGTTATTTCAGGGAACAAAATGTTCTAGTTCAGCATTTGCATAAGTTAGTGAAGTGGAGGGGTGAAAGAGACACCTGGGGAAGTAAGTGGGGGGTCATTGGGAGTCCCAAGTTGAGTCCTTAGGAAAGTGCTACTGTTAATACTGAGTGTGTGAAAATCCTAGGTTGAGGCAAAGCACAGCTCAGAGGAATTATGAATGTTGTTGCAATTTAGCTGTGAGCCCACTGTTATGTTGCCTGTCAAATGCTTTTATTATTTGATTGCCTTTAGGCTAGGCACACAGTTTCCGATAGCTGTCACCACTCCTTAATTTCTCAAGCATAACCTGCTCCCCTCCTTTTTATGATCTGCTTGGCCTCCTGAAAGCACCTAAGAAACATTTGTACTTTCTATCTGTTCACTGTCCATCATTCCAGTTGGATAAAGTTAAATTGTATTACTCCTCCAAGTCATTTACATCATGTCCTATGGTGTTTCTTTGCTCAGAGGGTATGTCACTCTTGCACTTCAATAGATTTAGTTATACTTGAGGGTTGTCATGTTCATTTGGACTGAGGAATGCCTTGTACTCTCTCCTTTGTATGTCTAAGTCCCACCTTAACTTGAAAGCCTGCCTTCCCAAGCCCCTAGGTCCACCAGGACTTTCTCTGTTATCTTTCCTTACCTCACCAGCCTCCCCTGACAGCTGGGGAACTACTTCAGTAAGTCAAGTTAATTCACAAATTTAGTGTTTAGTTGTACTTTTTTCAGTTACTTGTTTAAAATTCTTAATTTCTGGGCACCTGGGTGGCTCAGTCGTTAAGCGTCTGCCTTCGGCTCAGGTCATGATCCCAGGGTCCTGGGATCGAGTCCCACATCAGGCTCCCTGCTCGGCAGGAAGCCTGCTTCTCCCTCTCCCACTCCCCCTGCTTGTGTTCCTGCTCTCGCTGTCTCTCTCTCTGTCAAATAAATAAATAAAATCTTTAAAAAAAAAAAAAAAAAGAAAAAATTCTTAATTTCTATTAAAGGAGATTGCCAACTCCTTAAGGGCAGAGATCATGTCTTACAATTTGCTGTATCTTTCCATAGTCTGGAGGACACCATGGGAGCCTCAGTAGACTTACTGGCTCATGACAATAAGCCATGTAATACTATCTGTTAATAAATCTCAAGTGTTCACATGAATCATTTGGAGAAAATTCATCTCCTTCCATCTCTTAGTGTCTTGTCATAATGTTGAGCCATAGTGAAAGAGTCAGATTTTGATCACAATTCAGACTTCTTTTCATGAGCCTGAGATAGAATATTAAAGTGAGCACATCTGACTTCTAATTTGGATCCAGCTCCTCCAAGTCCAGAAAATGGAACATCCTCAGCTTCTGCGAGGGCAAAAAGGAGTTTGAGCCAGAGTGAGGCATAGCTTTGATGTTCCCTCTGTACTCTACAAGCACTCTTTGTACAAGGCTGTTTAAAGAGAAGAACATGAGTTTTGATCTAATAAAATCTATTTTCCCGGGACTTGTATCTGTTCTTTTCTAGGCAGACCTTTAGAATCTATGTCGTTTTCAATTTTAATTATCTTTGAAATGAAAGGGAACCTTAAATACAACATCTTCCAAATAAAAGGGAAGATTTTTAGAGAAACAATCACTTTCCAAGGCACTTGCTCTCTTAATTTTTCCCTGTTCATCCATATTCTGATTTTGAAGGTCTGTAAAGCAGGTTCATGGCTATGACCTTGTCTGTAAGTGTGGGAAAACATACTTTGGTCAGTTAATTCCCATTGCATAGAAAGCTCCCTAGGGTATATTTATCTTCTAAATGGCAGGATGTCTCGAGAGGGGTTGTATGTTAAAATGGCAGGCACTTTCGCACATGCACAGAGAGGACATCACTACTTCGAGGAGCCTCACTCAAGCAGTTATTCACAGAGCTGAGCCCCATGGGGATGGCCACAAAGTAAGCAGAGCTCAGCACCTGGCCAGTAGTCATCCACACACCTCACTGCATCTGTGCAAGTGTGTTAGGGCCCCCAAAGTCAGGAACAGGACTGAACTTCCAGACACCCACAGACCCTTGCCTGAAGGAAGCAAAGCTAACAGTTCATAAGTCCATAATAAGCTTTTTTATCTTAAAGCATTTGCTTCCGCACTCCAGCTATTTTAACAAGGACTATCATTTCACACACCGTTGTCACCAAAATGTGACAGTGTTTGCCCCACACTTAGATGGAAAGAGCTCACAGCTCGTAAGTCCGTAATAGGATCCTGTATTAAAACACGTGCTTCACCAGTCTGGTGATTGCGGCCTTCACCATCATTTCACACACTGTTGTCTTGGTAACATGGCGGTGTTTGTGGAACTTCACTGCATCTACTCTGAGACCCAATCTTGCCCTCCATCTAATAGGGTGGGAATGTGATGGGTATGTACTCTCACGAAAGGTTGACCTGTATGGATTTTTCAAAAACACTGCTTGTTTGCCTCCTGGGAAGCCTTCTGATGCTTTTACAAGGCCAGTGTGCTGTCTTCTCCCATGTAGTCTGAGGTCAAGTGAACAAGATCCTTTGGCAGGCATCGTGGATATTAATGTACTTCCCCAAACTGGGGTGAGGAATGTTTAAATTGGGAGGCAATCAGACAAAATGTGATATTCCTCCCTAGATAACTTACTTCCAAGGCTCTTGTCATTATAGTTTATGAATTCCTAATGTGTGCCAAGCATTTCACGTATAATCTTCTCAACAAATCCAGGAGGAAAGTGATAATATCCCAACTGTTTAGTTAACAAGGTCATTCCTTTAGAACCAAGACTTAAACCTGGGGCTGAGTCAAAAGGCTCTCTACTCTATTACATTGCCTATGGCCATATTTGTTGCTTTAAATCACCAGTTCCTTCCAGAATAGAATCTCAAAGGTAATCACACCTAAAAGGGAGAAGCATCACTTAAATTGTTGAAGAAACAGCCTTGAAAATGCAGCCAGACAACCTGATTTTGCTCCCAACTGACTTTATTATGCTGGACATGTCATTTCACCTCTCAAAATCAATTTCCTTAGCTAGGCCTCTTTTTCTCTTTCATGAAAGAAATAAGTTTGATTAGGCAATTTTTAAGTTTGCTCCCACCTCTCTGAAGGTTCATGATTCTATGAGGTCATTTTAGTTTTCTTGCTAAGGAACAATTTTTTTAACTTGTTGGATTTCTAAGACAAGACCTTTTAGAGCTAGAGATCAATACAGTTTGGTTTCATTTGCCACATTCCACAGAGCTATTTCTTTTCCTTCATTTTTTCTCACTGGCCCAGAGACTCAGTTTTTGACCTGAGGGAATTCATACAGGCAGGAGAGACACACTGCTCCGGTCCCCAACCCCACCTTCTGGTGCATTTGATGACATTCAGCCAGTTTTCCCACTTCAGGGGCACATCTTCCTTTGTGCTGGCCTTCAGTCAATACTTCCGCTCCATTAGTTCCCAGCTAGATGCACTCAGGACTCAGGATCAAGGGGAGAAAGGAAAAAAAAAAAAAGCCTTTTCACAGTGGTCTGACCTTAGCAGATGGCATCTGCAATTTGATCACTATGATCAGCTTATATTGTCCTCAATAGACAAAGTTAAGTTCCTGCCTCCGGACCTTTGCACTTGATATTCTTGCCATCTAGAATTATCTACTCCAGATACCCACATGGTTCAATTCTTTTAGGTTTCAACTCAAATATCTCATTGAGATCTACCCTGTAGGATCTGGCCAGCCAACCTGTCAAAAGTCTAAAGTATCTCTTCTCTTCCCTTGCCCCTAACACCTCTAGGCCTTTCTGTCACTTTTTTATAGTATGCTAGGCATTATATACATACATCTATCTTACATATATTTATATTTAGTCTCCTGTATTGTGTACTATATATTTTAGGTAATTTTTTTTATCACCTGTGTCTCCCACAAGTATGTAAATTCCATGAGGGAATGGATCTGTGTGTTTTGTTTGCTGGTCTATCTCCAGTGCTTAGACCAATGCTTAGAACGTTGCAAGTACTCAGTAAATATTTCATAATTGAATACCCACAAAATAACAACTGTGGAGTTCTATTACCTCCCACTTAAAAAATATCAGCTCCCTCAAGCCACCCCAAAGAAAAATATACATTTATAAACAGTCAATATTTTCTCAATATAATGTATAACATGGGAATAAAAACATCTTTAGTGAACTTTGTTATTGTTATATTCCCTTCATTAAAAATAAATAATAAATCCCCTTAAATAAAAATAAAAATAGCACCCTTGTGAAACAATGTCAGTGATGAGCCTCTTTTTCCTTCAAGACTATAAGCATTATGACCCTCTTCCACAAAAATTCTGGAGCTGCTACTATGAAATGGCATTATTTTCTGTTTTATACTTAACCTTGAAAGGAGAATGAGGAATTAAAGGGGGGAAAAAACCCACCCTGCCACTAAAATACCAACTATGGAGTGAAATAGTATATGAAATTCAGTTTCCTTTGTGTGGGTAATTCATTGAAATAACATGATTCAAGCAAAAATCTTACCCTTTAATTTCCTTATTTGACTCTCTGAGGTGTTAGCAAGGTTGTTCCTACCTAACTTAGACAAAGGGTATTTGACCACTAAGTGCTCAGCGTTCAATAAAAAAATGGTCTTGGTGAACTAACTCCTCACAGTGTGAGCTCCAAATCTTACTCATTCCAAGCAAGAAATTATCTTTTGAAAAATGAAAGCTAAGAGACCTATAGGTGTTATAAATTTTTCAAGAGCTTTAGATAGATAATGAAAAAGGGCAGAATATGTTATGTTTCTCCCTAGTTAGCAGATTCCCCTCCCCAATTAAAGTTATAAAATAAAGAATTACTACCCAAAATTGTATACCAAGTTTTAAGAATAAATGACCATTAAATTTCCTAAGGAAATTGTTAAATTTCTATGGAAATTTAATCATGAATCTTTGCTAATTTTACTAGGTAATACATAAATATCTTTGCCCCCCCCCAACTGACATACTTCACCTATTTGTTCTAATACAGAGTAGATATGTCTTTTACAATAGGTTTTCTGCTTTATAAATGACTCCAAAATCTTAGTGATTTAACATAGTAAAAGTTTGTCCTTTTTTCACATCACTGTTGAGTGTCTAGCAGGGTGAAAGGGGAGGCCTGTGCTCTGTAGTTAGTCAGGGCCCCCCAGCTCATTCTCCTTGTGACATGTCCATGTTACAGATGTGGCTCCATCATAACCAAGAAAGATGACAAAGGAGGAAGATGATACAGAGAGAGATTTAATGGTCCACACCTCAAAAAGGCAAACATTCCAGTGGCCAGAACCTAGTCACATGACCCCACCTAACTGTAAAGGGCTAGAATGAAGCTGAGCTATTGACTCAAGCAGAAGAGGAAAAAATGGGCCATAGTGCTCCCCAGTGATCTCTGCAACAGTGTGATCTCATTTATACCGTTCTAAACCTTTGAATGTAATATTGACACAGAAGTCCGCAAAGCAGTCTTCCTCAGTCTCTATCAGCACATCACATGGCCTAAGGCTCACATAAGAAGAGGTGTAGTAGTCCCTCCTTATCTGCAGAGGATACATTCCAAGACCCCCAGTGGATGCCTGAACTGTATGTAGTACAGAGCTCTCTATATACTGTGTTTTTCCTATACATACATATGATAAAGTTTAATTTGTAAATTAGGCAGAGTTAAAGATTAATAATTAGGGGCACCTGGTGGCTCAATTGGTTAAGCATGCAACTCTTGATCTCAGCTCAGGTCTTGATCTCAGGGTCCAATGCGGGCATTGGGCTCCACACTGGGCATGGAGCCTACCTGAAAAAAAAAAAGGATTAATAATAACTTTTAAAAAAATCAAACAATTGTAACAATATACTGTATAAAAGTTATGTTAATGTGGTTCTCCCTTTGAAAATATTTTACTGTACTGAACTCATTCTTCTTGTGATGGTGTGAGATGGTGAAAAAACTATGAGATGAGATGCAGTGAGGTGAATCACGTACACATTGTGACGTAGTGTCAAGCTACTATGGAGCTTCTGACCATATGTCAGAAGGAGCATCATCTGCTTTGGACTGCAGTTGACTATGGGTAACTGGAACCACGGAAAACAAAACTGCAGATAAGGGGGGGACTATTATACTACATTTAAGATTGTGTTGCCTTAACACAAGTCATAGTGAGAGGAAGAAATAATTTTAAGTAAAGGAAATATGGTTGGATTTAGACTCAAATCCCTAGAGTCCACTAATTTCTGTTTGGATAAGTCAGTTACCTTCCCTGCAATGTTCTAAGACTCGGATGAGAAGATTTTCCATTCTCCGACTTGTAAAAAGGGCCCCTCTTTTCTCCTGACTGCAAATATAGGCTTGTTTGCATTTTCTGTGACACTTGGAAAATAGGTCTGTGACATTGTGGGTTAGGATCTGGCCTAAACACCAGTATAACAAAGTATTTCTCTGCTTCTGTCTCCATTTTATAGCATAAAACATTTCATTGATACGGGAATAACCACTGTGATGAATGGAAACTTTGTGCTATTCCCAGCTCCTTGTAAGCCCTGAATACTTATCCCTCTTTCTTTGGGGTGGTTCTTTCCAGGAGCCCTGAGTAGGTAGCTCTCTCACCCATGTGCACTGTTCCCAATGCTTGCTCAACACTCAAGAGGGACCCTTGGCAGATTCCCAGGATTTCCTCTCGAACAGCTCTCTCGTCTTCAGCACTCTGTCCTGTGAACTCCAGCCATCTTGGTTCTGCCCCGAATCTTAGCTCCATCTCCTTAACCCAGTGTGTCTGTCAGACCCTGGCTCAGTCTCCTCTTCTTGTATCGTGACCTGGAAATCCTTTGGGGCAGTAAGCTGACATGATCCTAAGGCTCAGCTCATATGTTTCCTCTTTGAGAGATCACCATCCTTCATTGCCTGATGTCCGTTATCTTGAAAACCACTTTCATGTATTTTGTCCAGTTTTTTTTTTATTGTTTCTAATAGGAAAGTAAATGCAGTACCTATTATGTCACCTTGGATGGAAGAAGTTCCCTAGGTGCTATTTAAATATGGTGAGAAATTTACCTACCCCTTCAGAATTTAGTGGGGTTTTTTTCTGTATATTGGATATAATATTATTTATAAGCCTGTGTATATTGTCTTCTACCTGGCAGACTCCTCATTCTTATTCACTTTCTTCATATAGGAAATTGTCAATTTGAAACGAAAACATGTCAAACACGTACATTCCCTTTTATTCGTTTTTTCTTTTTAAGAAGACCTGGCTATCATTTCTCAACATACACTTTAGATTGTAACACATCTTTTGAACACATTTATGAGAATAACCCAATAAGCACTTGGATTCTTAAATACACAGTGAAAAGAAAGATAATACACAAAGTTTTCTCACTCAAGGACACCCCGTGTGCAAGCACAACATAGTTAATTCTGTCTTCAGTCTGGACAGCAAACAGAGGCCAGAAATAGCATTAAAGGCTTTTCTGAGCCAGAGAAAGTTAAAACTGACTGGAGAATGTGATCTACGATGAGTGCTTTTTTGCCTGAATCACCAGTTGTTTGGGCTTACACCCAGAGAAATGTGTTCTTGACATAGACAACCTGGCAGACAGACCATCTTGATCAAAGACATAGTCATAACATTTACTGCCTTCTTGTAGCATCTTGAGACAGTACTGACAGAAAAGAGTGTCCCAGTTTCCCATGACAGATAGAAATCCGCTCCTTGACAATTTGGAAATAATCACACAAAACACCATCTTGGCAAAGTGTGCTCAAGGCGTTTGTTTTTCTAACTGATAAAATTTTAACTAAATGGCCATTTGAACATAATCTTTAGACTCAAAATGATTTCATTTCTGCCAAGTCAGAATTGCTATGGGACCCATTTAGTTTGCTTAGAAAACTGTTTTTGTTAGGTTGGTTCTCAGGTTCCTAACCTGGGAGACATGCCAGTTACAGACACACAACTCCATCCAGAATTGGGGTCCACGTTTTGTAGTGGAAGAATTTGAAGACCTATCAGGAAACCAGCTCTTTAGCTCAAAGGTGGAAAACTTTGACACATACTTTTTTGCAAACCGCTTTTCCAGGAATATTCCTCTGATCTACAGAATAGTGTTTTTATTCAAGGTTTTCCACACCTGAACTCAAACCTACCCAAAAGCATGTTTCTTTACACATGTCTAGTAGAATCAGATAGACATGTAAAAATGTCTTTTGCTATTGAAAATAGAAAATCTGGTATGGCTGATTGTAACTACCTAGCCCTCTCTTATGCCTCTTTCCTGCTAAGAAACAATTTCCCTCCCTAGTCAAGACCAGGGCTAGGAACTGTTGTACCCATTTCACAGAGAGTAGTGATTCCTTTGTAGATGGACATGCGACACAGAGTAGGCTAATTGGGGTCTCTCCTCATTTCTCTTCTAAGGGGAATGTCAGAGTGTTTTCCTTCTCTGTCTGGTAAGAGATTGAATAAAATACCCATTCACTGAAGGAGCCTGTCCATAGATTGACTGAGTGGAGTTGGCATGTTGAAGAAGGAAAGAGACCAAAAAAAAAAGTGTGCAAATGGCAGTTCAGTCCTTGTTTTCATCCCTTATCCTTCTAGGAGTTTGGAAATAGGAAACAAAAACCTACTGAATCTTACAATGTTTGACATTGAGTATTTGTCATTTGACTATATATGAGCATTCTAAGTAATACAAACAGATGGGTTTTAAGCTACTAATTTATTGGGCGCCTGGGTGGCTCAGTTGGTTAAGCGACTGCCTTCGGCTCAGGTCATGATCCTGGAGTCCCGCATCGGGCTCCCTGCTCGGCAGGGAGTCTGCTTCTCCCTCTGACCCTCCTCCCTCTCATGCTCTCTGTCTCTCATTCTCTCTCTCTCAAATAAATAAATAAAATCTTTAAAAAAAAAGATACTAATTTATTTTTTCATCTTGATTAAAGGCATCACTAATACTTTAAAAAAATTTTAAGCAGAGAAAATCTTATTACTCATATATGAGAGATTTGGTATGGTAAACAAGAGAGATGGTTAAACAATTTTAGAATTTTATTGTAAAAAAATAAAACACATGAAAAATGAATAAAAGCCAAATATAGTATTTTCCTTATGAATAAAAGATAAAAATATCAAATAACTTGTTATCACATAATGTGGTCTAACCATTTTATCTTCTTTTAGTGAAAGTTCTAAAATGGTCTATAAGAAAACAAAACTTGCTAAGAGATATTCTCTTTGCCTGAGGTAGATATAAAAATGAAATGAAGAGCCATAGAACGTCCAAGCTCTAAAGGAGGAGAAACACACCCTGTGGGAAATTCAAGGTCATGTCTGAGATGTCTCAGGGATTTTCAAGGCCACATTTCCAATTTTTCTCTTTTCCTTCCTTGCAAAGCCCCTTTGCTCCTACCAGCCCCATGTACTCCAGCTGCAACAGGCAGCTCATTGCCTTCCCAGACCACCATGGTGGCTGTTTCTTCAACTCAGAGGAATCCATGATGCCGATTTTCTCAGTATTAGCTTTAAAGTAAAAATATGTATTGAGTTCCCTATTATAAAAGCATGCCCAAAGCACGCAAAATAAGTAGAAAAAAAAATCATTCATGGTTTCCTATTCCAGTGATAACTGCAACAGTTTGGCTTATGTATATCCTTGCATAGGTTTTATTACTCTTTTATGTTGTAATCTTATGGTACACAAGTGTGCACCCCCTCCCCACCCTGCCTTTCCTCTAAACATTGACTCAGAAGTATTTTCTTATGTTATCCTTAGCTCTTGATGCCTCTATTTTATTTGCTGGCTGAAGAATAATACTGAATAATATTTCCACTTTTTTATGAGTATAAATAATCACATAGCTAGGTAGTTATCTATGTATATAAACATGTTCTGTTAATACTACCTCCTAAAAGTTTGTATATAAACTTCTAGAAATAAAATTGATACAGAGGAAAGCCTCATAACATCAAATTTCTTCTACATGATAGAAAATCTAAAGAGAACAGCATAAATGAAAGACTTATTTTTAAAAAAGTATTAGAAAATATCTTTGGATTTAAAAAAAAGGACAAGAAACTTAAAAAAAATACTGACCAAGCTTTCTAAGTGCTATAGAAATGAAAGTATTCTTACTCTAGTAGGCTTTCTGAATTTCAAAATTTAAAAAAAAATAATGTTATTAAAGGTAAGGAAAAAAATCGGAGTGGCGCCTCAGACTGCTAGAATTTTGTGTTTCAGGTAAGGCGGAATTAGGAAACTATTCAGAAATGATGATTAGAAATTCAATTTTTATTTAAAAATAAATATATCAAAAATAGGTTCTAGATTGGTTAAAAATTTTTAAGTAGCAAGAGATCATCTAAAAGATGATTTTAATATTGGGCAGGGGATTAGAGGAGAGCTGGGAGTCTCAAGAAGACAATGATTTTACTATGCAAAAATTATCAATTTTTCCATGATCAAAAAAAATCCCATCACAAAGTAACAGGAATAAAAGCACATATTTATAGGATATATGACTTGGAGAAAGTTAGTATACTTAAAATATAATAAGATGGTATCAATCAATAAAAAATGAAACCCCATCCCAGATGAAAAAAGGACAGAACAGATATGCTGACAGTTGTGACAGAGGGAGAAATAACCAATAAATATTTGGAAAGATAAACCCAGATAAATATGAGAACATATCTTTAACCATTTGTTTAGTAAATGCCTTCTAAAATGATATGGCCAGAATAATGTTTCCCAAATTTAAAAAAATGAAGATTCCTAGGCTCAGTCCATTTCAATTATTATCAATTAGGTTGACTGTGAAGCCCACTGATGTTCCTGTGTATACATCTAAGGATGAGGGTTATACCAAAACCCTATTTTAAGAAATACAGGCCTAGAGGTTTTAATAGTGAGAATAGGCCCTCTTGTGTGATCTTGGTGAGGTTGTTAATTTCTTATAACTTTCTTGGAGGGCTGTCTGGCAATACGTGTTAAAATTTTAAATAGGCATACTCTTTAATCCAGCAGTGTTACTTAAAATTTTAAAACAATTTTTGTTGAATATTTAAGGAAATTGTCAGATAATTGGGTCAAGATATAGATAATGTAGTGTTTCCAGGCATTATTTATAATAGCACAAACCTAGAACCAAACTAATTGTCCACTGGAAGAGGATTGGTTATATTAATGTACAGTCATCCAGTAGGATACTAAGCTACCATATAAGGAATAACGTAAATCTGCATGAAGTCAGACTGCAGAAATAACCATGATGTGCTAACTGTGTGTACCTTGGTGGAGGGTAGGCAGTATAGAACAGTATGTAAGATTTGATTCAAAGTATGTTTATGTGTTTAAACATGCATAAAAGTCAAGAAAGTTAAACACAAAACTTAATAATGGCCCTTTCTTGACTTTTTTTATGTATATTTTACACACTTGAATATTCTATATTTTTTTAAAAGTACGTGTGAGTGAAAAAGCAATAAAAATATTTGTTTTAGGTATTTCCATTTAAAAATAAAGTAAACCCAGGAGTGCCTGGGTGGCTCAGTTGGTTAAGCTTCTGCCTTCAGCTCAGGTCATGATCCCAGGACCCTGCCCCCCATTGGGCTTCTTGCTCAGCAGGGAGCCTGCTTCTCCCTCTGCCTGCGCTACCCCCTGCTTGTGCTCTCTCTCTCTCTCTCTCTCTAAAAGAAATAAATAAAAATCTTAAAAAAAAAAAAAAGATAAAGTAAACCCAGATTCTATTCACATTTGAAAAGAAACATTTGGGTAATTAACAAGTTTGGATAAACTTATCTAATGTAGACAGAGTCAAGACAAATTTATGAGGAATGATACAAGCTTGCATTGGATAGAGTGGTATTAGACAGTCGATATTTCAAAATAAACACCTCACAGGGGCTCCTGGGTGGCTCCATCAGTTAAGCATCCCACTCCTGATTTCAACTCAAGTCATGAGCCCCTCGCAAATTAATACGATTCTTCTAGAGATAGACTTCCATCAGATTTTTTCAATGAATTTAGAATGTCTCAAAGGGGAGAAATACTTAGTTGACTAGAACTGTAAAGCCTAAACCAAAGTTTATCAGAGATGAGACTAAAACATGTATTATGAGGAAATACCTAAGCAGAAGAGAAGTTTCACTATGACTCTAATAAAAAGAACATCATAATAAAGCAAAATTAAACATTGATCATCTCTTTCAAAAAAAGATAGGCAGCATGGTAAGATGTAGAAAATTTATTAAAATTTTTAAAAAGTGCTGCAGATTTCATTAAAAGCTACAGCTCTAAGTTCAAGAGCAGAAAATGTCTTTAGCTTTTAAAATGTAATTTGGTTTATTATGAAGGAAATAATTAAAATGTAATTTGAAATCACTTTCATTTTCTTAAAGTCAAACAGGAACAAGATGGCTTGAGGGAAATATCAAGTCCAAGAGGCAAACATCAGATAAATTATTAAGGGCTTATGAACTCATAAAAATTAACCTTTCTTGGGGAATTAGGAGGTAACTCCCATTCCAAAGATGAGCAGTGTTGAATTTAAAATGGTAACTAAATACACAGGATAATGTGCTTATTTCAACGTATATTACTATCACAAGTAGAGTTGGGGTAGTAAGGTCTCATTCAGTTGCAGGTGACAAATATTCAATTCTAAGTAAATAAAAAGGAGGAAAGAGAATTTATCATTTCATATAAGAGGGCAGAGCTTGTGGCTTTTAACAGTTGGATTTGGGTACTCAGATGATGTATTCTAGATTCTTTCCTTTGGCTCTGCTTTCCTTCTTGCTGTTTTATTCTCAGATGGACTTTCTCCATGTGGAGGAAATCTGACTACCAGCAGCTCCAAGCTACATGGTACCCCTAGCTCCTGTTATAGCAGAAATGCTTTTGCTCAATAGCTTCAATCACAAATCCCAGAAAGAGCTCATATTGGCCCATCAAAGTATCATGTTCTGATTTAATTGAAAATAAGAAATACATATTTAGTCTTCATACCTTTTCTTCTGGCACAGAACTCCTAAAACACTTGAGATTTCCTAAGTGATGAGGGTAATAAAGGTGTCTTTTGTTATGTTAATGAGTTGACATTTGGAAAGCACCAAAGGCTGAGGGAGGTTGCCAAGGGAACCAACCCTGTGATTAGAAGGTTGGAACTTTCAGTCCCTTCCCACCCCTCCCAACTTTGAGGTGAGTTCAGTCACCAATGACTAATGATTTACTAATCATGCCTGCTTAATGAAACCTCCATAAAAATCCAAAAGGATGGGGTTTGGATGGCTTCCGGGTTGGTGAACAGGTTGGGGAGGCTTGCGTCTGGAGAGAGTGGATGCTCTTTGCCCTTTCCCATACCTTTCCCTAGATACCTCTTCTATCTAGCTGTTACCAAGTTATATCCTTTTCTTATAAACAAATAATCTAGTGGGTAAATTGTTCCTCTGAGTTTTGTGAGCCTCTCTAGCAAGTTAGTCAAACCCAAGGAAAGGGTGGTTGGTACCTCCAGTTGATAGCTGGTTCCTCAGAAGTATAGGGTTGTGATTGCCATCTGAAGTGGTGGTGGGGGGCACAATCTTGTAGGACTAAGCCCTTAACCTGTGGGCTCTGACGCCATCCCCAGGAAGATAGAGTGAAAACTGAGTGAATTTTAAGACAGCCAGATGGTGTTGGAGCATTGCTTGATATGGAGAAAACCCCACACGTTGGACTCGGAATCTGAATCAAAATTGTTACATGTCTACTCCAGAGTTAGGAAACCCAGGACCACAAGAATGACAAGCTCCCACCAAGAAGAGAAGGGAAAGCTTCCCAAATGAGAATTGACTAGGTATTCTAAAAGTAACAGGAGTCCACAACATCTATTAATGTTTATATCTTAAGGAATTCTGTATACTAGACAGTCTGCTAAGCACCACAGGAAAATAGCAGAGTGTGTTAGACAAGCTTCAGGCATTTGCTTCTTAACTTTAAGGTTAACAAAGATACCTAAGAATGTGCAGATAACAAGTGCTAAGGAGATGAGAGTTTGAGGAAGTAAGATTTAAACCACACCTTGAAGCATGTATAGTGCTTGAGTAAGCCGAGAAGAGGCAAGAGCCAAGTTTGGGAGGTAGCAAAAAATACTTTCATTAGCTTTGAGCAACAGCGTTGACCGTTGAGCTTGCTCTTGGGTGAGACTGGCCTCTGAGTGCAGATTTCAAGGTCAGTTATACTGTTCAGGACCATTCAGGGACAAACACTTTAATATGAAGAATTGCATGCTGGTGCAAGAATAAACTTCTCTTCTGGAAACTGTTGACTATGTGTTTCAACAGGGGTTTTTGTTTGTTTTGTTTTATGTTTTTTCCCTTAATCCAGTTACTCTACTGTTAGGAATCCATCCAAAAAAGAATCTGAAATGCAGACAGCTGCTTGCACATTTATTGCAGTATTATTTATATTTTGAATAATTTTAAAAACCTTAAATGGCCAATAAGGGGGAAATATGTAAATTATATTACATTTCTATAACTAGAATATGCAATTATTTAAAAACGCCTTTCACCAAAAAAAGAAAAAAAAAAACTTTGAAATGGTAAATTGTTCATGCTCTATTACCTACAAAAAACAGTATGCAAATTTTCATGGGCCTTCATGAAGTTTTATTGAATGAATTATGTTCATAATTAAATGGATGTATGTGTGTGTGTCTCTGTGTGTAAAGAGACCAGGAAAGAGAGAGAGGGAGATGCGTGAGGAGAGGGGGGAAGGCACGAGGGAGAGAGGGAAGGAGGGAAGAGGGGAAGAAGAGGACTGAGAGTCCTAGTAATTACTAATTCTTTCCACAACCATTTATCAAGCATCTCTTTGGCAGGCCCAGTGGGCATAGTGGTTGGTGCTAGGGTCAAAAAAACAGCTTCACAAGGAAAGACATAAAGAAGTGATGAGAGAGCTGAGGAGCTCAGTCAAGGAGAAATACAAGGTGCACAGCAGTGGCATCAGGGAAAGCTAGGCAAGCCTGGGAGATGGGGTAGCGCCCCTGAGGAAGCTGTGATCATGCTGAGAATGAGAGGCCTGGTAGCTGGAGGGGGGAGAGATGCAGGGTGGGAGGTGGACAGACAAAGACTAAGGGTACCTCAGGTAGGAACAGGAGGTGAGTGAGAGCAGAACACTTGGAAAGAATTGAAACAGGGCTCTTATGCCTGTGGAGTCCGTGGGGAGCCTATGAGATGGAGAGAGGAATATGGACAGGGGCCAAAGCTTGCCGAGGCCCAGCTGGCCAGCGTGGTGATCACTGCCTTGTAGGCTTATTGGTGTATTTCTCTTCTAATTTTCAGACTTTTCAGTACATTTCACAATTTTGGTATTGAGTATACATGCTTCTATAATTAGGGGGGAAATAAGTGATTTGGAGAACAGGGCCCTGAGGAGAGAAGAGTCTGTTGGGAGGCTGTGCTGAACCACTTTTACAAACTCCCTGGGCACTGGGCTCTTCATCCGTAAAATGTGGGGACTGGCAGCTGAGTTCCAAAAGTGCCTTTGCCTCTGCAACTCTTTTCTCTTGTGGATGCCAGAATGGAGTGTGCAGTAAGCAGTCTCCAAGAGCCCATGTCCTGACCTGCCTCTGTCTGTGGCATCACTGCCCCTAGCCCTCCCCGAACAGCTGGGAATTTCCGTCTCACCATAGCATTTCATGCTATAGCTTCCTGTGTTTGAGAATGGCGCCTCTTTAGCTACTTACAAAAATTAACTGGTAAGGCAAACCTGGAGTTGAATGAAAAGAGAACAAAGGGGGAGAAAAACAACAAAGCAATCATTTTTGAGTATTTCCTATTTAAAGAGCACTCTAGGTACTATGAATGATAAAGGTTTGGAAAGACAGGGGTCCCTGCTTCAAAGAGGTTGATAGTCTAAATAGCAAGACAAGTTAGAGATATATCCAACATTAGTAAACATACCAGCTGGGGGAGAGAGGCTGTAATCAAGAGAAGCAGAAAACACGGGGTCATCTCCAAAGCACATAGGCTTTAGAATGAAATTTAAGTGGCTAGACCACTCCCAGCTGTACTAAAATAAGGACAGAATGGCTCCTCTGAGCAATTTTTTTGGTATTCATTCTAAAGAGAATAATGCCTTCCTCTCATGGGGTGAGGCTTAAAGTAGATAATACACACTCAAACACTTGGCTCTTAGTGGATATGTAGTAGACGTCACCTCCCCTCCCATGGGACTTCAGAGAAACCTGGGAGCTGGATGGAAGTCGAGGAAGTTTTCCTAAAGATAATGGGATTTGAAAAGACTTTTTTTTTTTTTTTTTTGAAAATTTTAGATGGATGGGCGCTGGGCGCTGGGTGGCTCAGTCGTTGGGCATCTGCCTTCGGCTCAGATCATGATCCTAGGGTCCTGGGATCGAGTTCCACATCGGGCTCCCTGTTCTGCGGGAGGCCTGCTTCTCCCTCTCCAACTCCCCCTGCTTGTGTTCCCTCTCTCACTGTCTCTCTCTCTCTGTCAAATAAATAAATAAATAAATAAAAATCTTTAAAAAATTTTTTTAGATGGATCGTGAAGAGGATGGAAGATATCATCATCGAGGATGGGGAAAGAAGGTGGGGAAGGAGAGGCAGCAAATATTCAGAGGACCCTTATCAGGACAGACTGTCCGGACTGAAGTTTTAGTTCTTTGCATAGTGGGTGGGAAATGAGGCAAAGGTTTTGCTTCCATGAGAGGTCTAGAACCTAAGCTTCTATGCAAGATGGCCCAGCAGTGGAAAGTTCTATTCCCTCCTGTGTATTCACCTCATTACTTTTATTGGTCCAGGAGTGATTTTTATAGACCTTCAGGAGAATCTCCTTTCTGCTTCCAGAGGAACATGGTTAAGTAGCATGATATCTGATACATGGAAGTAGGAATTCCTCACATGTTTAAGCTGCACTGAAACAAAGCTTAACAGATTTGTTGTTTGAAAAAATTGCATTAAAAGTGCTATTAAATTTTTAAAAATTCATTTAGAGAATTAATAAGTGTAATTAAAGTTTTTTAAAGATTTTATTTATTAGAGAGCGAGAGTACAGGAGCGTGGAGAAGAAGAACAGAGGGAGAAGCAGACTCCCCGCTGAGCAGGGAGCCAAAGCGGGGCTCAATCCCAGGACTGAGATCATGACATGAGCCAAAGGCAGACGCTTAACCAGCTGAGCCACCCAGGTGCCCCAAAATTTTAAAAATTTAATTCATTTAAAGAATTTAATGCATATACCCCTACTTCTTGGTGCTTATATATTTAATTCTTCACTTTCTAGAAGTATATTTGTATAACAGGACTAAAAATAACTGTGTTTAGCCTCTTCATTTCACAGTGAGCCTTCCAGAATACTTAAATAATAATTGAGAGAAGTGTATTAGATGTGCACACTTTTGGCAGCATTCCCTAGCATTAATTTCTTTTCAGGCAGGCAGCTTCTCAGTGTTCAGAAGAGTTGTGACATTACACAGCCTTTTGTGAAATTGCTTCTTTTCCATCTTGCTTTAGATTACATCTAGAAACTACAGAACATTATGACTGTTCCCACAGGGTTTCCATGGAATGGCAGTCAGTAACTCCACTGAAAATACTAGAAGTGCCACAGTAGAGTATACTCATAGTCTAAGGTTTGGTTTGGTTTGGTTTCCACCCATATTTTTAAAAATTACTTTTAAGGATTCGTATACCACATCAACTTAGGGATAGTATGTGAGCCAGGCTATGTGTACAAATGTCTCTGAACTATCTTCATGGTCTTAACTTTCAGGATTTTTCCAAAATCTCCAGAGCCTGAAATAAATCTCTCTTGGTTCTGCTGTGACCAGAAGAGGACCTAAAGCAGAAATGTCTAGATTGCTTTTCTTCTTTTTCCCCTCATATTAGCATGAACATGCTGAGCTCTGGGGCCTGAGAGAAACATACATTAATCTTTTCCTTCTTACTGTGCTGGGGCCAGTGATAGGTTGGAGACACTAAAGTAATAAATCTGAAATCCATGAGATGGCTTAGCTGTGGGGTAAAGTTCTCTTCAGAGATTTTTAAATGGAGAATATGAAAGGGAGAATAGTAGAAAAGAAGAGAGTTTGTATAGTAGGAAATATGATTAATTATAAGCCCTTCCAAAAACCCGCAAATATAATTTTGTTTTCCATTAAAGAGGACACTGAACTTAAATTTTTAAAAAATCCATTACTTTCAAAGTGACAAAATTGGAGAGATGGAGAATATATCAGTGATTACCAGGGGTGAGGGTCATGGGCAGGGTACAGCTATTAAGTGGTAGTGTGAGAGAGATCCTTTGTGGTGATGGAACAGTTCTGTATCCCAATTTTGGTTATGGTTATCAGAATCTGCATATGTGATAAAATGTCCTAGAGCTATATATCCTCAGAAGGAAAGTGTCTGAAAAACCTGACAAAATCTGAATATGGTCTGTATTTGAGGTAATAGTATTTTGCCCATGTCAGTTTCTTGGTTTTGACAACTTAACTGTGGTTCTGTAAGATATTATTGGGGAAACAGAGTGAAGGGTACATGGGAACTTCTTATGAGTCAAACTGTTTCAAAATAAAAAGTATTTTTGAGAAGTCCACTATGATAAACTGTAAAGCTCAGTTGTCACCCACATTTCTGAGGAGGAAACTGAGCCCCATGGCAGATTTGAGCTGTTTGGAATCCCTTAGAGTTCTCAGCCTATGCCTGCATCAGATGAGTCTGTCAGCTCATTTTTGCAACTCAGGAGATTGACCTCTGACATCAGTAAGATGGACTCAGATGATGCCATTTCCTCCACCACCAAGGGTAGGGGATGGGATGATAGATGGGAGGCAGTTGCTCTCATTTGACAAAAGATAAGAATGCTTTTTCATGTTCCTTTTTTTTTTTTAATTTTATTTCATTATGTTAGTCACCATATAATACATCATTAGTTTTTGATGTAGTGTTCCACGATTCATTGTTTTCGTAACTTTGCTAGGAGACCCAGAATTGAGGATTATAGCTGCTCTTTTAGGGACTTTAGGTGATTTAGCCCCCAATCAATAGATTGTGCTTTCTCTAGTTTTTCACAAAACAATGGGCAAGATTTGCCAAAGGCCCTTATGAGTTTCTTCTGCTCTACCCCATTGTGTGGCACAGTGCCTGGCAAGCAGAAGATGTTCAATAAGTATTTGAGAGGCATATGTAATGGAAGCTCCGTGAGGTCAGGGGATTTGTGTTCTATACTCCAGAATCTCCAGCATCTAGAAATGGGTCTGGTATGTAGTAGGTACTCACAAACATGTTTTGTATGAAGGATTGTATTCTGTTCTTTAGATTCTATCAGCCAGACTGCTTTCATTCTGCCTTTGGAGTGGCTCTTAGAGAGACTGGAATATTAACTTCAGGGAATCACAAAAGAAAGAAACCACAGGAGCCAGCCAACGATCAATGAGTAAGTCATGGCTGTGATTTTTCACTAAAACTTGGGTCTAACTATTAACCACACTAACTACAATATAGAAAAAGAAAAAAAAAAAAAGACTTGAAGCTGCATATACAATATGGCTGTTCCCAAAATCTGAAGGAAAATACAAGGCTAATCCTTCACAGGGGTCACCTCAGAGTCAGACCCCCATTCTTTGTCTTACTTCACTGTTTTAAGATCTATCCTGTCTAGATAGCCCCTTCCATTCTCTCCTATCCACAGATTCTCAAAATGGAAACTTCAAAAGCCCAATCTCTGTGACTTCATTTTTCAGAGGACATTAGCTCCTTTTTTACCTGACAAATCAACACCATGTTTGGGAACATCATTCCATTTATCTGAAATGTTCCTCCAGGTGTTGGGCTAAGCAGGAGACCTGCCCATCATTGGTGTGTATGCTGCCTCTTCCCTAGAATGCAGAGCAGGTCAGACAGAAGTATTTTAGGTGTAAAACAGCATGGAAAAGAACATGGTATGATTCACAGATAAGGAGCTTGAGTTGGAGAATGCTTTGTGGGGAAAAATGGCAAACGAAGTTCATGAGATAGAGTTGGGTTGGAATATCCATCAAAAGAGAACAGGAGCAAGTAGTTAGAAGCAGGACTAGTAAAGGAGACCAGCAGCAAGTAGTTAGAAGCAGAGCGTGCCAGCCATGCCACCGAGGCAGTGTCTTGTCCCAAGCCTCCCTTCTTTCCAGCTTCCTTGCCCTATCCCCTTGGCTCTCTGCTCAAGCAACACTGGGCTTCCTTCACTTCCTACTTGTCAGACTTTTGCCACTACATTTTTTCATTATCTAGTTAGTTCTTTTTGTGTGGGGGGAGGATATAATTCACATACTAGAAAATCCATCCACTTAAAGAGTACAACTCAGTGATGTTTAGTATATTTACAAAGTTATGCAACCATCCTCGCTGTCAAATTTCAGAGCGTTTCATCATCCCCAGAAGAAACCCTGTAGCCATCAGCAGTTACTCCCCATTCCCCCCCCACCAGCCCCTGACAGCCACTAATCCACTTTCTATCTCTGTGGATTTGCCTATTATAGACTTTTTACAAAATGTAATCATGTGATACGTGGCCTTTTATGTCTGGCTTCTTTCACTTAGCATAATATTTTTAAGATTCATCCATGTTACAAGATGAATAAGTACTTTATTTCCTTTTAATGACTGAATAATAACATCCCATCATGGGACTGTACCACACTTTGCTTATTCATTCCTCAGTTGATGGACATGTAAGTTATTTCCATTTTTGGCTATTAGGAATAATTCTGTTATGAATACGCATGTGCAAGTTTTTGTGTGGATATATGTTTTAAATTCTCTTGAGTATTGCTTGGTTTACTCTCTTTTTTTTTTTTTTTTAATTTTTATTCTTATGTTAATCCCCATACATTACATCATTAGTTTTAGATGAAGTGTTCCATGATTCATTGTTTGTGCATAACACCCAGTGCTCCATGCAGAATGTGCCCTCTGCTTGGTTTACTCTTACTCTTCAGACCTGAACCCAAGCTCTCTTTCCTCAGCCTCTGAACCAATGTGTTATATTCCTCCTTCCAATTATGTGGCCTTGTGCCATCTTATGCCTTTTCTTTAGTTATCTGTCATCACTGTGCTTTACATTATTTTGGGGACTTATGATCAATATCAATCAATATTTGTTGGAAGTGTAGACACTGGCTTGCCCTGTTGAACAGACTCTTATTCACACAAATTCTGATTTCTGATGATGTCTCCCAAAGATATTAGCAGTTCACCACAAAATTAACACCGGTGTAGAGGAGTTACTTATCTGAGACCATCTGTAATCCAGAGTTTTCCCCACTTTTCACTGGTGTTATTATTTTTTTAAATTTTTTGTCATTTGGGGGAAAAAAAGCTTATAAATGGGGAAAATTAACCACCTACATAATGCTTTTCACACTATTGAATTTATTTGAAAAAAATAGAAATTAAATGTTA
Source organism: Neomonachus schauinslandi (assembly GCF_002201575.2). Classification (NCBI taxonomy): domain Eukaryota; kingdom Metazoa; phylum Chordata; class Mammalia; order Carnivora; family Phocidae; genus Neomonachus; species Neomonachus schauinslandi. Next base: position 169,819,084 of record NC_058403.1, read on the forward strand.
TTATAATGTGTTCTTGACAAAGGCATTTATAATAACAACACTGTAATTTTCAACATTCACATTTCTCTTGGGATTGGAAAAAACATCGGAGAAAGTTAATGCCAGTAAAAATACAAAAAATTTTCTATAAATTTTATATCTCAATAAGTTCTGCATAATAAAACTGAGCAATGAAAATTTCCCCTAAATGCTCTGAACATAAATTGGCTGCAGATAGAAACTTTGCCTTTTAATTTGGATCCTATCATAGCCCAACTTACTGATCATCTGAAAGAACTAGTTAAAATTGTTTAAATATTAAAAAGTAATCTGTCACAGACCTGTACCCCTGACACAAATAATACATTATATGTTAATAAAAAAAGTAATCTGTGTACCAAGTATAATTTTATTTAGCCACTTTAGGTATCTAAAGCCAAAAAAACCTTGGAAGCTTTCTTTTCCTATAAATTATTACAATGTGTGGGTGCACATGTATGTGTATTGAGTTCTCTATTGTTTTTTTCTTTCCTCTCTTCAGACCCTTTGTATCTGTCATGTTCAGGCAGTGGCTCTTGTACTAAGCCACAAATGCTCACATTTGTCATGGCTTACTGCACATGACAGCTGACATTCTCTTTAGAGACATTCTATGGGAATACCTCCATTTCGCTGAGACTTGGTTTTGTTACTGTTGCTTTGAAGTTTTTATTTTTAAATGATTGCAAATTCACAAGAAGCTTCAAAAGTAGTACTATATTTTTAAGTCAAAAATTTGGTTTTGAATTTTAACATTTCATTAACATTTAAAATTCTGTTTTTCTAGGGAGGTATCTGTGATTTTGTAACCATTTAATGCATATTTGAGAAGCACCTACTTTGTGCCAGGTGTCACTTTTCTAGTCAATAAACATATAAATAGTGAACAATTTAACCTCCATCACATACACTATTAAATTTTAATTTCTTCAGAGTAGAGTCGATTGGTTCTCAAAAATCCAGTGAGCTACCCAGGTAGTACCATATTCTTTTTAAAGATGTACAAAATAGGACTCTGGGAGGTTAAGGGGCATGTCTCCATCTACTATCTAAGATGGGACAGATCCAGGAACAGGATCCAGATGTCTTGACTTGTAGGCCAAGTTCCTAACACAGCTGAGGCCTTCACAAATAACTATTTGCTAAGCAAAGCAAGAGTGCAAGAAAGTTTAAAGGTAAACATTTCCCTGATTTGGAGAAAGAAACAAAACAAAAATTTCCTCTGTTTTCAAGATTTTTAGGATCATTATTTAAATAAAACCAGTGAAAGATGATTTAGAAATTATGTTGTTGGGGCACCTGGGTGGCTCCACTGGTTAAGTGTCTGCCTTCAACTCAGGTCGTGATCCCAGAGTCCTAGGATCGAGCCTTGTGTCAGACTCCTTGCTCAGTGAGGAGTCTGCTTCTCCCTCTCCCTCAGCTTCTCTATCTCTCTACCTCAAACAAATAAATAAAATCTTTAAAAAAAACAATGTTATTCTATTTGTTTAAAAAGTGTCCGTTTCAGGAAATATTTTGTTTAGACCCAGTCCCTGTGGATGGGTGCTGAATGTATGGATATATACAGAGGGATTTAATCCAGTTCAAACTTTGTGTACATTTATTTATTTTTCCAAGATTTTTAGTCATTCAGGCTGGCCTACATCCTAATGATTTGAGAAATAGTAATGCTTTGTATGTTTCAGAAAAATTGAGTGCCTCGCTTGGCTTGCCCTTTTATTTGACATTAAGAAATGGGTGGACATAAGAATAAGGCTAAGCCAAATGAATTCACCTAGTGATAGGGCAAAGTAGTTTCCTGCAAAATAAGAAAGTCTTAGCAAAAAGGCTGAATTACAGCCTGGTCACTGGAGTGAGACATTTTCTGTTCAGCTTTAGTGATATAATAATAGTCACTACCCGAGGCATGGCTAAAATACTCTGGCCGAGGAGCTGTCAGGGAGTTTACAAAGTCATGAACTTCATGGGTAAAAATTTAAATAGAAATTAAAATCTGACTCAGCTAGGAGTTGAATTGTGTCCCACTAAAAACAATATGTCAGAGTCCTAATCCTCATTCCCTCAGAATGTGATCTCTTTGGGAGAGAGAGTTTTTACAGAGGTAATCAAGTTAAAATGAGGTCATTCTTGTGAGTCCTAATCCAACAGGACTAGTGTCCTTATAAAAAGAGAAAATTTGGACACACACACACACATATCTATGCACAGGTAGGATGCCATGTGAACATGTAGACAGCCATCTACAAGCCATGGAGAGAGGACTGGAGCAGATCTTTCCCTTACAGCCCTCAGAAGGAACCATCCCTGTGAACACTTTGATTTCAAAATTCCAGCCTCTAGAATTATGACAAATTTCTATTATTTTAGCCACCTAATTTGTGGTACTTTGTTACTGCAGCCCTAGAAAACCATGACTCTAAGATCTTCATGCTTGCTGCCTTCCATCAGATGACCCATCAGTAAGCATGTATTTAATGAAACCCTATTACATGCACACCTCTGAAGTCATGTCAAAGAAATATTAAAGAAATGAAATGCATAGTCCTTACTGCCCTGAAGCTTTATGGTCTAGTGGGGGCCAAAAGATAGAACCTTAGGAAACACAAAGTAACAACACAAGACAATATTTGATTAAGTTAATGCAGAACTGTACACTAGTGTCCCTCAAACCCAAATGATAGATCTTTCTTTTTTTGGTAGATTTTTTTCATGGCTTTATTGAGATATAATCCATATATCATAAAATTCACCCATTTAAGTGTATAATTTAAGAAAAGAGTAAAGTATACAATTCAGTGATTTTTCATTGTGCAGAGCTGTGTAACCATCACCACTATCTAATTTTGAGATATTTCAAGACCCCAAAAAGAGACTTCTTTGTACACATTAGCAGTCACTCGCATCTCCAGTTTTCCAGCCCCAGACAACCATTAATCTACTTTCTATCTGTGTGGAATTGCCTTCTCTGAACATTTGACATAGATGGAATTATGTAACATATGGCCTTCTGTGACTGGCTTCTTTCACTTAGCATAGTTTTTTTTTTTTTAAGATTTTATTTATTTATTTGACAGAGAGAGACACAGCGAGAGAGGGAACACAAGCAGGGGGAGTGGGAGAGGGAGAAGCAGGCTCCCCGCAGAGCAGGGAGCCCGATGCGGGACTCGATCCCAGGACCCTGGGATCATGACCTGAGCTGAAGGCAGTCGCTTAACCAACTGAGCCACCCAGGCGCCCTCACTTAGCATAGTTTTTAAGGTTCATCTATATTGTAACATGTATCAGTACTTAGTTCCTTTTTCTAGGCAAATAATAGTCCATTGTATGATTATACCTCATTTTCTTAATCCATTCGTCAGTTGATGGACATTTGGGGTGTTTCCACTTCTGGCTGTTATGAATAATGGTACTGTGTATATTCATGTATACATTTTTGTATGAATGTATATTTATATTTCTCTTGGATACATACCTAGTAGTGGAATTTCTGGGCCATATGGTAACTCTATGTTTAGCATTTTGGGGACCCCTTTTAAAAGAAAAAAAAAAAGTATTCCTTGCCCTTAGTGCTGCCTTATGTTATTTTTATTATGGTACTCTGCTTAAATATGTTTAAACATCCATCCCAACCTATCTGAAACAGCCCCCTCCTCCCACAGACACTGTAACACCATGGTCCTGCTTGATCATCTTTATGGCATTTATCACTATCTGAAACTTGCTTACTTATTTCTATCACCAGATGTTTATTTATTGCCCATCACTCAACCCTCACTAGAATATGAACTACATCAAAAAACTTGTCTATCTTGTTCATTTCTCTATTCCCGATCCTTAGGATTGAACCTGGCACAAAGTAATTGCTCAGTAAGCAGTTAACATAGAATAACAAAATAAAAACTTTTCCTGGATAACTTGAGGATCCTAGGGATTCTTGGATTCTAGTTTGAGAAATTCTTACATGGATAGTATGTGCAAGATAAGAGGCTCCCCCAAAAATGAAGGAAAGAAGCTCATGGGAGAAATGGACTTGAGTTGGACCTTAAGACTTAAATGGGCAGTAGGAGAAGGGTTTCAAACAGGGAGAGGAGCACGACCAAAAGCTATAGATTTGGGGCGCCTGGGTGGCTCAGATGGTTATGCGTCTGCCTTCGGCTCGGGTCATGTTCCCAGGGTCTTGGGATCGAGCCCCACATCGGGCTCCTGACTCAGTGGGGAGTCTGCTTCTTCTTCTCCCTCTGCCTCTCCCACTGTTCATGCTCTCTCTCTCTCTCTCTCTATCTCTGTGTCTCAAATGAATAAATAAAACCTTTAAAAAAAAAGCTATAGATTTGGAGTATTCAGAGCCTCACTATTGTATCCTTTTCAGATAATAGGCAAAATATGGATTATTGATTAGACCTCTTTGGGTTGCATATCACAGATTACATAATCAAATTTACTGAAAACATGTTTGGGTGATAGGACTATGAAGTATGGGGTTAACTAAATCTCAAGCCCAACTGGACTCAGAGAGCTATATGACATCTTCATAGGTTAGAGTCTTTCTCCATTTCTCAACCCTGCTCACCTCTACATGTTGACTTCATTTTCTGGCAGATTATTTCCATTTATAGAGCTATAGGGCACTGGATAATCCCAAACCTACCTGGTCATGATCAATGATTAAAAGGAAGAAACAGTGTTTCTCTAAGTACCTATATTACAATCTCAGGGAAGCTTGTAATTGACAGTATAAGTCATCTGCCCATCCCAACAATCAGAGGAATAGAGTATTGTGGTTGGCTGGGCCTGAGTCCCAATGAGTGTGGAGCATACCTTGCATGTCACATGGCATTGAGGGTTGAGCCTCACCCAAATCAGATGGGATAAGTTTCCTATGGAAAAGAAGTATTCTTTTCTCAGAAGAAGGGTGGAGGGTGCTGGAAAGACTAATGATAACAACAAAAATAAGAGTAATAGTAATGATAACAGAACAATTCTTTAGTGAAATAGGCACGTAAAATTCTTCTGGGCTAGAAAATCTGGATTTTTAAGACTCATAGAGGATGACATTTATATGTGTGGTAATGCTAGGAAACCCTTCTTTAGGATTTCTCTTTTAAAAATAAGGATATTTCTGAAATCCAGCAGCAAGGTTTCTTTTTGAAGATGAAAAGCCCTGCATATGTGTTGCAAATTTATGATTAACTGAGCATAGAATTTGGTAAGGAGTCCTATATTCATTTTGTCTATGCTTTTTTTTTAAATGGCAGTATCCCTAAAAGGATTCATTTTTGTCTCACTGGGTCCTTAACACAGGAACATCCATTTCTCACAGGAAGAATTTGTGATTGTTTGTCCATAGTTACATCTATCTGAGCATTGCTTCCTGAAGGAAGCTGGCGTCTGAGAATCTAGACTGCTTTCCACTGTGTCTGGCTATTTTAGGTTGTTTGTTTTTCTTTGAGAACCAAAACAAGAAACACCATTAGTGGGAGTACCAATTAAGAAGCCCAGTGAACAAAGCAAGATTAAATAAAATAATACTCGTTCTGAACATTTACTTCCATTAGCCCAATTCTCTCTCCAAACCCTGTTCTCTACTGGAGGTTAAATAGAAGGACTGTTATTTTAGTTAGCGCAGTGAGCAGATATTGATAAAAACTAAAAAAATACATAAGTAAACAAGATCTGAATGTTTTCTCTAAGGCTTGTGTGGCTTTGGAATTCAGTACCTTTAGTGGTAAGCAAGGTAACAGTACTTTGGTTATGGATCTATTACCTTCTTTATTTCAAAATGAATTCATTAAATCATTAAAAACATGTTGAGCACTACTCTGCTTTTCATATTAAGGGATGGGCACAGGGTTTTTCATTGCTCAGATTTTGTTTCAAGGAGTATACAAGTAGCAGGGGAAACTGACAAGAAAATGACCCAAGTGCAAAATACAATTTCTAGAACTGTGTTAATAGATGTAAACACAGCATGATGTAGGAGACCTAGAGTATATAAGAATGAACATAATAATTTTGTGACAGGAATTTAGGTTAAAGCTTGGTACAGTAGGTTGCTTTTAAGCTGGGATTTAAAAGATGAATAGGTTTGAAATAGGCAAGAAGTGAATGTGTTCTATTTTTCAACGTTCTACTCATTTATTCCTAAACTCTAAGGTGCAATCATAGAGGAGTTTTTTCCTAAATCCTTACAAACCAGTTTTATATTTTAAAAGTGCTGCTCCACCAAACTTGGTGACTGTTCTCTTAATAGACCAAGGTTCATGGGTCACATATGGCAGCCTTCGTGGAATGAGAGCATCTCACCAGGTGTCTCATTCCACTGCACCTGCCCCTGCAGGTCAGGCACTAGCAACAGAACCGAGTCAAGGAGCCTTTTGTCTTTGTGTAAATAAGGCTCCAGATGTGTCATGACACTGCAAGGGCAGCGTTTGACTTGCAAGTCATAGGGTGATATCAGTCTGTCCTGACTCAAAATTCTGAAGCAAGAGACTGAGCTCATGCACCATGTCTTCCCTCCTTCCCCATCACCGCCAAGACTGCAGATGAACTGGGCTGGGTGATCTGCACCACAAGCCAATTGTCAGCAGATCATGTTAGAAATTACCCTTTATGTCCCCTTTCCTGTTGTATCAGTACAACAGTGTAGAGACTTAGGGCAAGGAGAGAATCAGGCTGAGGTAGTCCAATTTCCACTGAGAGGCTTATAACTTGAGACGTGTGTCGTTGTGAGGGAGAATGATAAGCTTCAGAGACCATTTTTAGTCCAACAGTATATTCAATCTGGGCCACACTGTATTGTCATGAGTGAGGCTGTGTGCCTATAAACTAATATTGTTTATTTGTTTCAATATTAGGTATAGGAGCCCATGACTTAACGAAACTTAAAATTCTCCATCTCTGCCACTCACGGGCTTGTCTTCTCTTCTCTACTTAGGTCTGTGTACACATGCATTTTTCCCCTGGTTGTTGGAAATGACTTAAGATGTTCATATGCGGTGTGTCTTCTAGTTGTGCAAATGTTTTCTTTTTCTTCTTTTTTTTTTTGGTGGGGGGTGGAGGGAGGGGGTGGCTGGGTGATAGACATTGGGAAGCGTGTGTGCTATGGTGAGCGCTGTGCAAATGTTTTCTTGTGTTCCTCATGATTAAGTGGCATGCGTGTGCCCGATAGAGTCTGTTGAATTTCTAAGGTCACGATAATTGGCAGATGGAAGAAGTTCCATGCTATCAACTTTGAGAAAGGCTCTGGCTGCCTTCCTGCCTGATGGAGCAGTGAGAGAGATGAGTTCTGCTGAAACTGACAGCAGGCTGCATAACAAACAGCGTGAGCCATCAGCTATGTTATTTTTAAGTAACATGCATTATTCCCTTTGAAAAGAAAATTTCCTCTTGATATTTTTCTTCCTCCAAAGAGTGTACTTTCCTCTCCCTGGAAATGGCTCCTCTACTTCTCTGGACACTCAGTGTAGACCGTTACAGCCCCAAGTGATGGATGAGTTCACTCTCTAGCAGCTCTTCTTGGCCTCTCATCAGCATCTCTAGACAGTCTGGCAGATCTCTTCTGGTCTGTAGGGCTCTCACGGGCCTGCTGCTGGCTCCTTGCAGCTCAGCTGGAGTCAGTCCTCTTGAATCTACTGACCTGGCCTCAACCCTTCTCTCTCCCTGGCAATTATCTCTCCTTAGCTCCCCTCATTTCCCTGCAGACTCCATTTCTCATGAAAGTTTTAGGTGCCCACTTTGGACCAGCTGCTGCTTCCATGTGATTACTCATCAGAATCGTGGTTTTTCCATAGTTAGCCCTACCAAAGTGGACATTCTGTTCCTCAGTGGAGCTGCATTCTGTAAAGGAACTGTGTTCTCAGTTCTTATATAAAGAACAAGTACCATGTAGAGTCAACATAGCTTTGAGAATCTCACACTGGAGACCACATACCACTCTCAGTAGGTCCAAAGCAACCAGATTGCCCTCCAGGATTGGAACATATTGCCATTTCCTCATTTGGACACCAGATGAATTAATTTGTTTGTTTTTTAGTAGCCATTGTATGATTTCACACCTGGCCTGACAAGAAGCTCACAGTGTAAGAAACAAGGGGTAATGAACTCAGCTGCAAATACCAGATTATGGATGTTTCACCACCTATGTTCACCTAGGACGTGAGCTCTTGAGGTGGGATGGCCATTGAAATTACCTCCACTAGTATCTCTCTCAATCTCTCTCTCTGTCTTTTTCTCCCTCCTTCTCTTCCTCCTTTTCCCTCTCTCTGGCTCCATCTGGCATCTTCTCTTTCTTCTCTCTTTCCATCTCCATTTTGTCCTCCTCCCCTCCTCCACCCCCTCCCTCTGCTCTCCAGCACATGTACAGGAACCACTGGATTTAACTCTAAAATGTATTCATGTACACATATTAAAAGGCCAAATCATCCTGTTGTATTCCGTCTCAAGTTCTTAGTAGTCACCAGTGAAAGCTTGGCCTTTCCCACTCCTGTGTTTACCTGCCACAGTCTCCCCTTTCTGCCTGTGATCCACCCACATCAGTCTTACTTGTCCATCTTTACACTCAGAGGGCTTGATCTCCTTTTCCATTCTTTTTGCTATAAAAACACTGACTGACAAACCTGAAGTAGGTTATTAAATGATTCTAGAGGACAACTTGTTTTCTGCGCCCCACCACCCCTGTGTTACATTCTGTTTGACGAATACTGGCTGAGCATCTGGAGTGGAGGAGGCCTTTCTTTTCAGCAGAGCTGAGTTCCTACTCCCTTGGTACTCTGGTAGAACAACACCCTTCCTCCACTCAACACCTCCATCTGCTTCAGATATGTCCCAGCCTTCTATCCCTTAGAACCTAGCCCTTGTGTGGTGCTTCACAGACTATTACTCCCAAAGATGACCTCCTAATATTATGCAGCCATCAAAAACAAACAAACAAACAAAAAACTTGCAATGTGCAATGACGTGGATGGAACTAGAGGGTATTATGCTAAGCGAAATAAGTCAATCAGAGAAAGACAAGTATCATGTGATTTCACTGATAGGAATTCTTAATCTCAGGAAACAAACTGAGGGTTGCTGGAGTGATGGGGGTGGGAGGGATGGGGTGGCTGGGTGATAGACATCAGGGAGGGTATGTGCTATGGTGAGTGCTGTGAATTGTGTAAGACTGATGAACCACAGACCTGTACCTCTGAAACAAATAATACATTATATGTTAAAAAAAAAAAAAAAGTAGACAGTAGGAAGGGAAAAATGAAGGGGAGGAAATCGGAGGGGAAGACAAACCATGAGAGACTATAGACTCTGATAAACAAACTGAGGGTTTTAGAGGGGAGGGGATGGAGGGATGGGTTAGCCGGGTGATGGGTATTAGGGAGGGCACATATTGAATGGAGCACTGGGTGTTATACGCAAACAATGAATCACGGAACACTACATCAAAAACTAATGATGACTAATGAATGGTGACTAACATAATAAAATAAAATTTAAAAAAAAAAGATGATCTATAGGCTACACTGATGGTACCTTTCTTAATTTTTTTCCAGCTTGATCCACCTAGTCTTATTTTCTTTGTCACTAGAAAGATGTCCTGCTCATTCCTGCTAGTCAGAGCTTCATCACATACATATTTCTTCTTGCCTAAAATGCCCCCCTGCCTATCTGATACTGTACTAACCTCTTCTACTAAACTTTCTCTGACAAAATCATTAATTCCTCTTCTCAACTTTCCCAATATGTGAATTTTATATTTAACACTCGGTGATTATTAAATGGTGTTATTTATTCCACAGGTCCCAATGTATCCATGGGCCAGATTTGCTTATCAAATGAGCTTATTTTCCTAATACCATGTTTTAAAACTTTTGAATTAGTTTCTGTTATTATAAAATGGAATGACTGCATATTGAAATCCTGATTTCCTGTTTCTACCCACCCCCAGAAAGGCATATCTGCAACACTGGATCTGCATCTCCCCCACTGGGAGAATGGTGGCTCCTCCCCACCCCAACTCAGCTGAGGGAAAGCTTTCCAGCATCCATCTGTCCATCCAATTGCCTTTCTCCTTTATTTATCTGGTCCCAGCTGTGAAAAGCACTTAGTACAATGCCTGGTAATAGCTGCTGCTGTGTTTATGGTTCTGATTATAATGTATCTTGAATTTGTTACTGATTCAGGTCTTATTTTCCAACTCGACTATGAGTTCCTTAAGAACAGGGACCGTATGTGGATAGATGATCAAATACCATTTTTCTAGGGGTGCCTGGGTGGCTCAGTCATTTAAGCATCTGCCTTCAGCTCAGGTCATGATCCTGGAGTCCTGGGATGGAAACCCATGAGCATGGGACTCCTTGCTCAGTGGGGAGTCTGCTTCTCCCTCTCCCTCTGCTGCTCTCAGTCTCTCTTAAATAAATAAATACTTATTTAAAAAAAACAATTAAAAAAAATACTATTTTTCTGGAGGAAGATTGGGGAACACTGAGATTGGTAGGAGATTTTCTAATGGGAAAATAATGTTCTTTGAGCCTTTAAGAGGGAGACAAGGATGAGGAAAGTGAACATGCTCTTGAGGGGAGGGATTTAGGAACCCTGGTTGCCAAAACAAGAGAAAAAGCATATTTACATGGTACTCTTTCCCAGAAGGAAAACCTAGAAGTTAAGTAAATGAATGTGTTTAAAATCAGACCTAGTTCCATTCAATGTTGGTCATTCAGTCAAGGAAAAGTCTCTGTTATGTGGCATTATATGGCAGTCATTGTGCTGGGTCATGGAGATGTAAGGGTACATAAGACTTAAAGGCCTTACACTTCTTTACTAAAAGTTGAATCAAGGAGAGAAGGAAAAAACAGGATTTATTTTTCAGGCTTATTAGAAATATCCCTTTTGTTTATATTATTCATTCTTATTTCCTTGGTTACTACCAGAAAAAAAGAAAAATACACTTCAAAGTTAGAAGAGATAAATAACACAATGTGGAAGCAAGTAGACAATCTCATAGTTTCAGAGCTAGAAGACATCCCGGGGATCACTGAGGATTCCTTCCTCATCTTAAACATGAGGAAACGGACAGAGGCTGAAGGTGATAATGTGCCACTCGCATCTCCCTCTGAGGGAAGCATAGTTGATGGGCATTCCCAGCCACTATCTCCCAGACTTACCCCACGTTCATGCAAAAGCCATGCTTCCCCAGGCTGCTCCCAGCTAACATCTGAACCAGAAGGTGACACTAGTGAGAGTCCATTCATCTGGGGTGTGGGACCCCTCTACCAAGTGCCTGGGCTAGAGGACTCCCCTTCAGCCTAGCCTAAACTTTCTTGAACCCAGATGCAATTCTCCTTCCTTTCCCTTATCCTTTCATAGATGTCAGACTTGTATTGAAGACTCTCTCTACCTACTCATGCTTCTTCCCCTTTAATCTGCATAGACATTTTCCCCAGTAAACCTCTTGCATGTCCACCTCTGTCTTAGAGTGTTTCTTGAAGGACCCAGTCTGATACACTGAGCAAGATCATGTCACTTGAGCATGTTCACACAGCTAGTGAGTGGCACAGCTGGTGCCTGGACCCACTTTGCTTGACACCCAGTATTACAGTCTTTCCATGAAACATCATGAAACCTCAGTTTTGCCATGATTCAGGCAGAGAAACTCCTGGGTGGAAAAGATGCTGAAGGAAGGAAGAAGAAATGGCTCCTCTAACAGCTGCTATGCCTAGGAGAAAATAAAACTGGATCCTGAGAAAGAGGCTAGACCAGAAGCATTTCCTAGGTTTTGAACTAGCATGTGTCCCCTGGGTTTTGCCCACCATGTCCTATTTCTTTACTGGGGGGAAACAAAGTATGGTAGGAATAGCAACAGCTTTTAGAGACTAACAGACCTGGATTAGAAGTCCAATTGTTATTTTTATTGTTGATACTTGAGATGATAACTAAAAGTGAAGGAGGTATTGACTAGCTGAAAAACTGGGGGTGGCAGGGAGTGCTTCTGACAGAAGAATCTGCATGTGCGAAGGCTCCAAGGTGAGTGGGAGCATAGCTCCTTCAGGAAGCTTAAAGAAGGCACAGCAGCTGGAGCACAGAGAGTAAGGGTGAAAGTGGCATGAGATAAAGCTGAAGGAGTAGACAGGAGCACGAACCTGCAGGGCCTCATAGGGTATGGTGTGGGTATTTGTTATCTTAAGAGCAATGGCAGAACATTATAGGGCTTTGAACAAGTGTGGGGGTTAAGGGATAGGGAGAAGCATAATGATCCAACTTACCACTTGACACATTACTTAAGCTTCAGTGAGAAGATCAGGTGGACAGGGCCAGAGTGGATGCTGGGACATGTCTTAAGAGACAGAGGCAAAGAAAGATGGTGGCTTGATCTTGGGTAGTGATGATAAAGACAGAAGAGGGTTGATTGGCAAGATGTCCAGGAACTTAAATCAACAGGATTGTGGATTGATAGCAGTCTACCTTACCCCTCCCATATACTAAGTTCATAACTGATAAAACTCCATCACCTGTTGTGTTTGGTCTTGTGCAGTGTATATGATAAGTGTTTATTGAATACTTGCCATTTGACGGAGGTATGAACTGGAGGCTTTTATCCCACCAACCCTGGGAAGAAGAACATTTCTAATTTGCTTCACCTCACAGAGCTGGCAGAAAAGGAAGAAGCAGGTGTGTGCCCCAGAGCAGAAGCAATCTTTTTGGCGAGCAAAGACATTAAAGTGGGGCTCCAGATCCATCTTACTGACCTTATACAATATGTTCTCCTGAGCAGAAGGAAAGAAATAAGGTCATGGGATAAAGGCCAGAAATGATGTAATGACAAAAATCTCTTCAGACACCAGCTCTACACTGGCTGAATGCCAATGATCAGAAAGTAAATTTGAAAGTCAAAGAACAATTTATCTTTTATCACATTCCTATTTCTAAAATTTGGCTTAACCACAAGCCAAGCTCTTTTATTCAGCTATATTTGTTGAGTGCCTACTCTGTGTGCCAGGTACTATGGAGCTGAGTTCTTGAGAGAGAGAGACATTAATCAAATCTTCACACAAATAATATGTATTGCAAATTTTGATGAATCTTAGGAAAGAAAGGTAAATGATACTATAACAACATCTAGGGGAATTCTTGACCTAGACTGGAGGGTCAGGGATCAGAGTTCTAAAGAGTAAGTTGGCATTAATTAGGTGAAAGGGATGGAAAGCGCCTAATGGAAAAGCATTGAGGAGGAAGAAACAGCATAAGCAAAGACCATGTGGCATGTATTATTAGAACTTGCCTTTCTAGCACTCTTCTGCTTGCTCCAAATAATCTTTCAGTTAGAAAGGCAACTCAGTGAGGTGAGACCATAGAAAGCTGTAAGTGAATAAGAGTGTAGGATCAAGCCTATGAATGAACAGTGGCTTCACATTCTGCAAAATGTTTCCATGGCCAGTGAGAACAGAAGAACATCATGCTTCATTCCATTGTGTAGTAAATCAGCAAGGACTGAAATTATGGCTGATTTTCTTAAGAGGGCACAGCATGAGTGATGTGAATGTTAATAATGAATAAAGGCAAACATCAGCAGACTTTATTCTGTAGTCCAAGGTAATATAGCTATTTTCCAACTAATTAGTAAGCTCCCTGAGGAAAGAGACCGTACTTGTTTCCTTGATTTGTGACTCTCAGTCCCTAGCAAAATATCTGACCCATAGTTGGTATGTAATAAAAGTCTGTTTTGTTGATATTCTGAATTTTTATTATTATTTTAGTACAAATGAAATTAATTAAAATCTACAGAGCCACTAGAAGTCACTTCTTACTTCCATTCTCTTTGTGAGGTTATTGTAGTGGATATACAAGTCTTACATCATTCAACTATTTATTGAGCATTTGATATATGCCAAATTCTATGCAGGGCACATGAATACGATGTAATAACTGAGACAGGCCTATAGATAAGTAATTACAATAAAACATGGTGAGGCTTTCACAGAAGGAACCAAAAAGGGAAACTTTCTCATTACATGTAGTCTTTGCTTTGCATAGTTCCAATATGCACAAATTTTTGTTATCAGGTTTACTTAAATAACATAAGTTCCCTAATAGCATGATTTACATTTCAGTTATCATGGTATATTAACAGTGAGTAATTGCATAAAGTGCAAATTTTGCTGTTAGATTCTTTGTCCACTGTGTAAATAACAGATGTGCAACATGGTCAGTGACCAATCATGTCTCTTTCTCAAAGTCTGCCAGTGATTTGTCACTGAGCATCTGTTATTCAGTCTGTGCACAGACAGCAAAACATGTAGTTGAGTTGCCTCCTTACCTTCAAGTGATGAACCCATGTGACATTTTATGAAAATGGGTGTTTAAAAGAGAGAATTGGCCAATGTAGAGGGAAGTGTGGTAGAGTAACTAAAAGTAATAATGCCAGAAGTAAAATTCAAAATAAATATCAATGGAGTTATATAAGAAAGCACTGACCCTGAGAATATTGACTCGAGAAACATAGCCAGAGGAATCTAGTGAAAGCATGTTGTCAACATAAATGAAAAAAGGAGTTGTGATGAAGAGAGAGACAATGTTCCAGGAATGGGAGAAGATATTTGCAAATGACATATCTGATAAAAGGTTAATATCTAATAAAGAACTTATAAAACTCAACATCCAAAAAACATAATCCAATTTAAAAATGGGCAGAAGACATGAACAGACATTTCTCCAAAGAAGACATACAGATGGCCAGCAGATACATGAAAAAATATTCAGCATCACTCATCATCAGGGAAATTCAAGTAAAAACTGCAGTGAAATATTGCCTCACACCTGTCAGAATGACTAAAATCAAAAACAAAAGAAACAAGTATTGGTTAGGATATGGAGAAGGGGGAACCCTCTTGCACTGTTGGTAGAAATGCAAACTGGTGCATCCACTGTGGAAAACAGTATGGAGGTTCCTCAAAATGTTAAAAATAGAACTACCCTATGAGCCAGCAATCACATACTTGATATTTACCCAAAGAATAGAAAAACAATAATTCAAAGGGATACATACACCCCTGTGTTTATTGCAGCCTTATATACACTAGCCAACATATGGAAGCAGCCCATATCCATTGATTGATGAATGAATAAAGAAGATATAGGTACACAATGGAATATTCACCATGAAAAAGAATGAAATCTTGCCATTTGCAATGACATGAATGGAGCTAGAGAGTATAATTCTAAGTGAAATAATTCAATCAGGGATGGATACCATATGATTTCACTCATATGTGGAATTTAAAAAACAAAACTAGCAAAGGGAAAAACAGAGACAAACCAAGAAACAGACTCTTAACTATAGAGAACAAACTGATGGTTACAAGATGGGAGGTGGGGGGGGGGGATGGGTGAGACAGATGACAGGGATTAAGGAGAGCACTTGTCATGATGAGCCTGGAAGATTAAAATAAAAATGGGAAGGAAGGAGGGAAGGAAGGAAGGGGAAGGAAGGAAAAAGAAAGCAAAGAGAAAGAGGAAAAGAAAAGAAACGAAAAGAACCTCTCAAAGGTATTTCACAAGATACTTGGAAGCTGATCCGAGCTTGGAAAAGAGTAGACAATTCACCAAGCCATAGAAGAGATGCTTGCTCTGTATTGTAAATTATAACATAAGAAGGTGTCATGTAGTATTCAAACTACTCTACAATTTTTCTATTGTTTTAAATTATAGTATACTAAATAAATATTAATGTTACTATTTTAAAATTCCCTAATACATTTACAACCAACAGTTAGAGAGTGTTTAATGTTCTGGCCAAAAAAAATTAAAGTCACAGAATAATTGTAATTTTTTCCATTGATTATTTTTTTGATTATACAGTTTTAGCTAGTACTGTCATTTTTACAGTTCTGTACTAAAACACAAAGTGGGGCGCCTGGGTGGCTCAGTTGGTTAAGTGACTGCCTTCGGCTCAGGTCATGATCCTGGAGTCCTGGGATCGAGTCCAGGATCGGGCTCTCTGCTCAGCAGGGAGTCTGCTTCTCCCTCTGACCCTCCCCCCTCTCGTGCTCTCTCTTTCTCATTCTCTCTCTCAAATAAATAAATAAAATCTTAAAAAAAAAAACACAAAGCGAAGAGTGCCTGTAATTTATTCCCCTCTATTGGCTTTTTAGTTATCCATCACTTTATTCTTCTTTTAGTGATCACACTAAATATTACAGCACTCATATTGACTTATTAGAGTCTAATATAAATTGGAAACTTTGATTTATCACACAATGTGAGGGCCTTTACCCTTTCCTGACCATTTGTACTATTGTGTTTTTTTTTTTTTAAGATTTTATTTATTTGACAGAGACACAGCGAGAGAGGGAACACAAGCAGGGGGAGTGGGAGTGGGAGTGGGAGAGGGAGAAGCAGGCCTCCCGCTGAGCAGGGAGCCCGATGTGGGGCTTGATCCCAGGACCCTGGAATCATGACCTGAGCCAAAAGGCAGATGCTTAATGACTGAGCCACCCAGGCGCCCCACTATTGTTTTTATGGACTTCATTCTAGAAACATTCTAAACCCCATAGAACATTACACTTACCACTTTATTATACAAATTACCCTCATATGAGATTACCCTCCTATTTACCCTGTGTCTCTCCATTCCTTCCTATGTGTTTATGTTTCCATCTCAGTTAATTTTCTTTCTCTTTGAAGAACTCCCCTTAGTATTTCCTTCTCCTTAGGCCTGATGGTGACAAATTCTTCCAAATGTTGTTTGTCTAAAAATGTCTCTTTTTTTAAATTTTAGGGTTTAAATTTCTGTGTTGAGATTTCTTTTATTTTAGCATTTTTAAAATGTCAGTCCGTTGTCTTCTAGCATCTTTTGTTTCTGTTGAGAAAGTCATATATTAGTCTTATCATTCCTTTTTTAAAGGTTAGATATTGTTGCTTTCATAACTGCCCTTAAGATTTTTTTCTTTCTCTATGGTTTATGCATAATTTTACTGTGATATGACCAGGTATTTATTCTACTTTGGGTCCCCAGCACTTCTTGAACCTATGGAGTTCCAAGCAATTTTTGATGTATTTTGTCTATTTGGGAAAAATCTCAGTCATTACTCTTTTCAATTACTATTTTCTCTTCTCATGTTATCTCCTACTAAAATTCTAAAAATGGATGTTACATTTTACTGTATTCTGTATATCTTTTACACTCTTTTCTTTATTTTTTATTCTTTATTCTATCTGTATTCCATCTAGGCATTTTCTTCTTACCTATCTTCTAGTTCACTAACCCTTATTCTCCTGTGTCTAACCTGCCATGAAACCCACACTTTGAGTTCTTAATTTCTGTATTTTTTTATTTGTAGAATTTTTATTTGACTCTCTTATAGTGCTTAGTTCTAAGCAGAAATTTTTCACTTTTTCAGTGTTCATAAACAAGTCTTTTTCCCGGTATGCTTAGTTATTTTTGAATAAATTTTGAATATTGAATATGAAAAATGACAAAAGTCTTTTGAGATTTTAAGTGATGTTATATTAATTTGGAGAGGAAATAAGAAAGGGCCAGAGGAAAAATATCAAAACCAGAGAACTCTGAGTAAAAGGTCTTACTAAAAATGACAAGTGCGTGATTAAAATAATTTCTTAAGAAGATAGAAAGATTTAAGTGGTATCTAATAGACTTTAAGATCTTTACTCTAAGGAAAACACTTTCTGTTAAACAATAGGGCTCCTAAGAATATTAATGGCATTATCCCATGGCACTTACACAGGGAAACACAGATAAAGATATTTATTTCAAAGAGATTTCTGAGTGTGTTTTTTTTTTAATTGAATGGTTTATAAATGTATACACAGAAAGGTCACCATGCTTTTAAAGACATCATATCAGCTGGTGTTGAAAAGGAAAGAGCACAAAATAAATAGCCAGAAAGTGGAGCAAGAATCATACTCAAGTGTAAACACAGGCCATTTCTTATAAAAAGGGAAAGATTACTAGAAAGTTAAACCAAGAATCTAGGAGAGTGAAGATCCCTGGAAAATAGTGGAGCCTAATTCAAGAAACTGGAAATTTGTGCCTAGTTGAATTTCAAAATTGCTATGGACCAGAGACTGCTTCTACCTCCCATTTGTCCTCTTTCTAAATAGGAGTACTTATAGTGCTTATCCTATACCTGTCCCCAGTTATATGTTATATGGGGAGGGAGGGGAGATGTTTAACCAATCTTTAGTTCCTAGGGTTTCAAATCAAAAGGACCCATATTCACGGATTATATGTAAGGACCCTTCTTCTAGACCTGAATCACATGACAAGATCCTGGACTTCATATTGATGTCACAATAAGAGGAGACTTTAGGAATATAGGTCGAGACAAGTGTCTATTTTGCCAGTGGGGGGAATGTAAATAATTTATCTCAGAGGGAAGTCTTTTTTTAAATAGTCACAAATTCTTTGATAATCCTACCATTGAATGGTAGGCACTGTGTCCCTTCCTCATGAGTCTGGGCAAGTTTGTGACTACTTCAGCCAACAGATTGTAACAGAAGTGACCTCTGTGGATAGGCTAGAAAAGAGTTTGCTGCTCCCACCTGGTTCTGTTGGGATAACACTCACTGTGGCAGAAGTGATCTGCCATGCAAGTCTATCTGCTCTGATGCCGCTATGCTGGTGAAGCCCATAAAAGGGTTTTGCTTAACAGCCCCAGCTAAGCTCCCAGCTAGCCATCAACCTCAACTGCTGGCCATGTACGTGAGCAGTACTGAATGTCCAGTACACTTGATCCTTCAAATGAGTGTAGTCTCAGCTAATTCCAAACATGCAGGAAACTCTAATTGAGAACATCCTATCTGAGCCCTTCCTCAATTTCTGACCCACAAAACAGTGAATAAAATAAAAATTTAAGCCACTGTATTTTGTGATAATTTGTTATGCATACCATCAGATGAGGTGTGGGGCCCAGAAATCTGCATCTTAATAACTATACATAAATGATACCTTTGCACACAAAAGTCTAAAATTTTTACCAAGGATTATGTGTGCTCACTCAAGTTTCTTTCCCTTCTCCTTAACACCCTAATAGAGGTGGTCAGAGAGCAAAGACATCATCCCAATTTTACCTCTGGAGGTGAAACACAAACCATCCAATATTGGCTGAGGAATAATCTCATGACTAATGGAGATTGTGACACCAGACATGCCACAATTCCTTGATTTAATGTTCTGGGAAGAGATGATTTCCCCTCGCAGATGGGATCCCCTGCTGTTATCTTGAGCATAAAAATCTGACTTTATTTCTTTTCATTCCTGCTGCTATCTTGAGCCAATGAGAAGGCAGGAAACAGGATTTGTGTCATTTATTATCCAAAAGCACTGCTGTGCCTGTCTCTGAGGAAAAGGCATTCATGAATGCAAGTTGGTATTAAAATGGTTTCCCAGATACATGAGAAGTTAAGTTACATTAGCATTTGCATGCAGAAAACTCAATATTTTTCTAATGTGTTATGTTGGCTATTTACAATTTACATTTCTAATGTGTTACGTTAGCTATTTACAATCATATGAATTGTGTGTTACAATCCTTCATTAGTTCTTTTTAATGAACTAGCACACCTGGTACCTCTCAATCCAATCATTGCTCATACTTGCTTTCTGCCAGTCATTAGAGATGATAGGGAAACTCAAGAGAAAGTGTGTGTGTCAAATAGAGACCAAATGCAGGTGGTGATGAGATTTGAGTTACACACCTGGGCTCATTCATCTCCTTCCTTCTTAATTTTTTTTTGGGGGGGTGGGCAGGGGGTGGGGAGCGTGGTTAGTGGAGGTGAAATATTAAAGGCAGTGGTTCTTTTCTAAATCTCTTCTCTAATTGTCTGACCAAGTAATGATTTTCCTGAATGACAGGAGAGTAAGCAGGATGGGAAGGGAACTGTGGATGCTAACAGTATCCACTATCTTCAGTGTAATGTCCTTACAGTGAGTTATTTGCTATATTTAACTTTCCGTCTGTAGAGACTTGAGTATGTATGTATCTACTAAGCTACTTAAGTTCTCAGCAAACAACTTAGATTCTTTGAATAGCACTGATCATTTAGTTTAACAACTCAGGTGTGGTTGCGTTTGTTTTTTTGTTTTTTATTTTCCTCTTTTTTCCTGTCCCAAATTTAGGCTTGTCATAATTATACAGAGAGAAAGGATATGAAATTGGATATAGAAAGAAAAAAATCTATGTTGGTGGAGCATAAGCTTTTTAACCAGTCCAATATGCAGGAATAACCCTTCACTATCTACCTTATGCGACCCTGAGAATCTTTAAGCATAATTCTGTGAGTTAAATGATTCCTTTAAAACTCTTTCTCATGTTTACATTTAAACTTAAGTATGATATGTCAGAATCAAAGGTTGGGGGAAAATGCTAAATTTAGAATTTCTTTTAAAAATTCTTGTTTTTCAATGTTATTAAATATAAATTATAGATAATATTTAAAATAAATATAAACAATTGAATATGTCCTACATAGTTAAAATATCAAGTCAAGAAATAGATGACTTTGCTAATTAGTTATTAAACAATAAAGGGAGGATTATTACAACTTTGGGGATTTTGCCCCTTTCCATAACTTGGCATTTTCTTATTAATAAAGATATTTGTCGGGGCACCTGGGTGGCTCAGTCGTTAAGCGTCTGCCTTCGGCTCAGGTCATGATCCCAGGGTCCTGGGATCGAGCCCCACATCGGGCTCCCTGCTCTGTGGGAAGCCTGCTTCTCCCTCTCCCACTCCCCCTGCTTGCGTTCCCTCTCTCGCTGTCTCTCTCTGTCAAATAAATAAAATCTTAAACACACACACACACACACACACACACACACACAAAGATATTTGTCCAGGATTTTCCAAATCAGAGTTACTTAGTAGGCTCCAAGCAGTGTCACAAATCTGCCCATATGTATGAAGGTATTAAGGAAATTATTTGCTTTCTTTTTCCTTTGAGCTTTTTGATCTACACCTATAATTATCTGTTTGGATCCTGCACAAAAATAGAAAGAAAATGAAAGAGTAATTATGTTTTGAATAGACTAATTAAAAAGTAGAAGATAATTCCACATACATAGAAAGCATGTAATATGTGAGGAATATCCCTAAGATTTAGAGAAAAGGAAATTGGATCACTGATAAATAGAAACCCCACCTGATTCTATACCAGTGGTACAGGTAGTATGCTGTAGGAGGAAGACCGCTGAACTGGGAGTTGGGACACTTGAATCTACCTAGATCTAACTGAGTGACCTTGGACAAAGCACTTCAACCCCCTGAACCTTGGAGTCTTTAATAGGAGACTACCAATTTCAACAACATAATCTCTTCAATAGATTCTCGTAATACTGATCCTAAAATATGAAAGTTTAATTGTATGATTATTTAGTTTGCAGGACATTTTGTAAATAATTATAGAAAGCCAAATAACAAATCTAATTTGGATACCCAGATTGAAGCCAGCTCAAACGGGGACCCTAAGGATGTGACTAAACAATGGATTGTAATCGGCATTCATTTTCTATTCATCTCTTGATTAGCGTTGGATGGATGCAGAAGCCAAGCTCACTTGCCAGGATTAGGATAGGGACATATGGCAAGCAAGTTGTTTTGGGGGATGCTATAGTTATATATCTCATTCATCTATACAGTAAAACCACATATATTTAGACTCTCCAAAGTTCAGAACATTTGATAATAAATAAAATGTTATCAATACTTGATATCCAATAAAAACCCCACTGTAAGAATGAATAGTTTAAGAAAATTCATTTATAAAAGGGAATGTTTACATAAAGGAAATGATTTTCATATACTTTAAAAACCATCTATTTGCTTGGCCATAAGATAAATTTTTCTTAATCATAATTTCATTCAGTTTGTTCAAATTGAATGGAAGGTCTATTAGACCTGGCACCACGATAATTTAGTTGGTACATTCTCAGCATCTAGCAAAACAGCTGACATAAAAATGTATTATATGTATTGAGAAGGATTAATTCTGCATGTCTTCTTTAACATTACAGTTTAAACATATTAAAATACTAATAAATGTAGTAAAATTAGAATTGCATATAGATATAAAACTGAAAAAAGGAAAGTCCCCCCCCCCACCATCATCCACATTTCATGGGAAATAGGACTGTTAGCATTTCTAGGTATAATTGTATGCAAATACTAGTATGTATACATGTTTCTGTATGCTTATACTGCTGTCTATTTATATCCTTAACAAAAATGGAATTAATCTACTTGTACTTGACTTTCATGTCTTGGAGAAATTTCTCTAAGAGTATATGGATCTACCCTGTCCTTTGTGATGGTTACAGAGAATTCCACCACATGGGATATACTTTATTTAAATATTTCTGACCCATTGATTCTTTTAATCAAAAACTGGAAACATTGCGCTAAACACCTTTGCATATTTATCCTGTAGACATGAGGATAAATTTCTAGCGATAATTTTTTTGAGTCCATCAGATATAAGTTTAAAGTTGTTTTAGTGTTAAATTGCTCTCCAGAAAGGTGTCACCAATTTGTATTTTTCTGAGGATGCGTGTTTGTTCTAAATTTCAACTCTTGGCTTTATCAAACTTTTAAATATTTCCTAGTTTGATATTTAAAAGGAATATCTCACAACAATTTCTGAAGCTTTTGTGAGATTCAAGACAACTTTCCTAGTAGTCATTTAGGATTGGGATAAGGTTGTAGAGGTTTATTTCAGGTTATTGTTACCTAAGTGAATTACCTTTTGGGGAATCAACCTTATTGCTCTGGTCCTTGATCGCTCTACTCTAAACCATGTAAGGTTGTTAAAAATCTAAGCTCTACTGCTCAAATTTGGCACAAACTCTCAGAACAAATGGTGTCAGTGCTCTGCTCACCTCCTAGGATTCCTGCCTTTGCTTAGATTTAGACCTGATAATTCATTAATTTCTTGTCAGTTCTATATTTCTTTTACAAAGATTCTTAAAATATTCATTTAAAATATTAATATTTTAATTGTTAGCAAAAAGTTGATCTAAATACCTAGCTGATCAAATTAGCAGAAAGAGGAAATATCTTCTATGTCTATTAATCTTTATATTTGCCATTTCTTGCTATATGCTTCTTTTGTGTAAACAAGAACTGGAACCCTTTTACTCCAACATTAGGAGATTAAGGAACAGTTGAAGAAATAGCTCAGGAGACTAAGGAAAAGCGACTAGTAAAGTGGAGTGATAACCAAAAGCTGGTGGTGTCCTGTAAACAAAGGAAGGAGAGGAGTGATCAGCTCTGTCAAATGCTGATAAAGAATAGGATAAAGACAGAGTTGATCAATGAATTTGGCAACATGAAGGTCACTGGTTATCTTGAGAAGTTTAAATAGAATGTTGAGGGCAAAAGCGTGATTAGAATGGACTGAAGGGAAAATACGAGGAGAAAGAATGGAAATAGCAAATATAAAAAATTATTTCCAGGGGTTTTGCTGCAGCAAAGCTAAGACATAAGGAAGTAGCTGGCTTGGCAGTGGATATAGGGCTGAGATGGTTATTTTTTTTTTTAAAGAGGGAAAAATAACAGCATTTTTAGATGCTAATGGAAAATATCTAGTGGAGAGAGAAACCATGATGTGAGAAAGAGGGAAGAGAATTGCTGAAGTCATTCTTGAATAGACAAGAGGAAAAGGTTTGACATTGAATAACATCATGGGTAGTTCATCTGAGTTTGGGAGGCAGGGGCTTGAAGGTGGGTAGTGTAGTGGTGGAGGTCTGGAAGTTCTCATCTGATCACTTCATTTTTCTCACAGAATAGGAAGAAAGATCTTTAGCTCTGGGTGAAGCTGATAGAGGAAGTGCAGAGTGCTTGAGAAAAAAAAAAAAAGTCTGAAATGATGCTCTGGTAGAGAGGGAAAGCACATGCACCAGAGAATAGGAGCACTAAAAAAGGTGGCCTGAAACCATACAAAGCCAGGGAGATATGAGGATATCAATTTAAATATCTTAAGAGACCTAGAGAAATGGGGTCCAATCCAAGGGGTGAAGAATGTCAGATAATACACTTTTTGAAGGAATACAGCCTCATCACAACTTGAGAATTTAATATTGGATGACTTGAATCTTAGGTACATTGGCTGCAGACCAGCTCATTTAGAGAGGGCATGAACTTGGGTTTTCTTTTGGCCTAAAAATTTTTACACTGGGCTTCCTTTTTTCCCTTATAATCCTAAGAAAAATTACCTTGGGTCTCTGAAGCTCCAGATCTCCCAAATCTCTGGTCATTATTCATCTTCAGTCAGCTGAAATAATATCCCCTAAAATTCTTCTTGGTTAGGCTGTCCCAAAGGTGCTGGGATTGACACATTGCTTCCCTAGTAGAAAAACATGTTTAAATTCTGTGGGATTGTAAAATTAAATGTAGAGATGATGAAGTAAATATATTCTAAAATAGCAATGCTTTTGTTTTAAGGATTCATTTGCATGAATCTGGCCTAGTAGCATCATAAACTAGCCTTGTGCTTACAATAAAATGTTTAGTTGAATCATCTATTGATCTGGAATTTTGATCATAAGCAGAAGTTATAATAAGATCATTTGGACCATTGGTAATAGGATATGACTTTACACACTTAAAAATTTAACTTGTGTTTATAAGATTTAGTTAAGAACTCAAGATGATTTCATCTGGTAATAAGATTTTCAGGATTCTAAAAAATGTTCAATATATCAAATTTATAAATACAGCTTAAAATGTTATGAAGTCTAAGCTTGTATGCAAAAACTTTCTTAAAATGTATTGATTTAATTAATAGACTAACAGGATTATTTTAGGTTTGTCTTAAAAGCTTCAGGAAGAACTATGTTTTTTAATTAGTAACTAAGATTAATTGATTATCTTTTTTAAAATCAAAGAACTGATGATTCAGTTATTCTGGAAACCATATTTATTCTCAAGGTCATCTTAAAATTCACATTGACATTTTTATATGTCTTAAGAGTTTTTCTCTAATATCTTCTTGGTTCCCTGGAATTTATTTTGAAGTGAAGGAAAGATGCAGTATGTTTTTCTACTTGTTTAAACAAAGACCACACCCATCTTTTCATACCTGACTTGAAATGCCACTTTAATCATGTGCTAAATTCCTGGATATGTTTATTTATTGATTCTCTCTTTTATTGTTCAGCTTGTTCCTTCCATAGTATATAACTATTTTAATTATCCCATTCTATTATTTCATACTCTCTTGTACGACAAAGCCCTATTGTTCATTTTATAGAACTTTTCTGGATATTTTCACATGTTTATTTTACAGGTGATCTTTAGTATTACTTTATTAAGATAAAGTATATAAATGGTAATTATTTCATTGGGACACATTAAATTCATAATTTACCAAGCACACACTTAAATCAGGAATAGTGGTTGAATTGTGTCAGTTGACTTTTTTTTTAAGAGTGGGAAATGAAGAGGGCCAGAGGGAGAGGGAGAGAGAGAATCTTAAGCAGGCTCCACACCCAGTGCAGAGCCCCATGTGGGGCTCAATCTCACACCTCTGAGATGATGACCAGAACTGAAATCAAGAGTCAAATGTTTAACTAACAGAGACACCCAGGCACCCTGTCAATTGACTTTTTGATATTTAGTGAGATGATTATATATTTTTCCTCTTTTGGCCTATTAATATAATGAACTATATTATTACATTTCTTTAGGTTCAATTAATCTTCATTCCTGAGATAAATCTGCTTGATTGAGAATCATCATACTTCAAATTTAATGCTGAATCCTATTTGCTACTGCTTTGAGATTTTTGCATCCTTGACAGTCTTCTAAATTATATCTATCATTATGGGTCTGTTAAACTTATCTATTTATTTATTATATTTTACTGGAAAATCATTCATTTTAGCCAGATATTAAATATTTTTTTGCTTAGAAGTTTAAAATATATATGTCATTCTGTTTGCATTTTATCTTAGGCCATTTCTCAAATTGATATTTTCTCTTGTTTTAAAATCTTTGTGTCCCAGTGGTGTATTTCATTATTACTCCTCTCTGGTCATTGTTATTTGGTTTGGTTTAAAAAAAATAGTTCTTGGAGTTGTTTTTTTTTAAAACTCTGTTCTTTCTGAATTGTCTTCCTCTCTAGTTTCTTCTTTATATTTAAAAAAATTTATAACTCCTTTATTTTTGTTTTCACCAGGTTTAGTTTGTGACTATTTTTCCTGAGTTTTTAATGCTAAAAACTTCATTCTTTTATTTCTTTTTGTTCAATAATGTTTTTGTCTCTAATTTTTCATCCAAGCATAACCTTATTTGTATTCCTAGGCTTTGTCTTCCTTATTATCATTATTTCCTACATAGTCTTTAATGTTATTTCTATTTCCCCATTGAGTCCAGAGTTAAGTGAGAATTCTTTGCATTTTCCAAGTGGTTGTTTGGTAATATTTTATTCTAAGAGAGCAATAATTAAACCTTTACTGATTTATGATCCTTACTCCTAATTAATGAATATTATAATATGCACAAAACTTGTGAATTAGTAGCACAGATTTTATGTCTACATAATACCAACATGAATGTGATTTTTAAAAAAAATTAGAAGTGAAATATTTTCTCCACCTGCACAACATATCTTGAGTTAAAATCCATTTGTGTAAATTGGCCACTCTTCTTCAAAATTTAATGTGATTTTTCAATGTAAATACAATTCACAGTTCTAAAGCATTTGCAGGATAAAAATATGTATCGTTGGCCACAGGGCAAGTATGGAGATTGGATTTAGCAGAGCTCTGGACAACTACTTCAGAGAGGCCATATTTGACAATTTGACATTAGACTTTTTCCTTCCAGAGCCCTCAAAAGAGTAGAAAGCTAATGTGACAGCCTGAATCCTGTTATCTCTAATTTTTAGCCACAGTACCAATTCTTTTCACTTAATCTTTAAAATGCTACCTCCCAAACTTATATGTTAAAATATCAAAAGTTGGAAGAAAGAAAAATAAACTCCCATTTTTCTACCATCCACAGATAATAATTTTAACATTTTAAAGATTTGATTAATAATATATGCATAGTGTTTCTAACAAAGAGGAAAAATCTCTTAAATCTTTGTCTCTTTGTCTCTATACTTTTCAAATCCAGTTATCTTATTCCTTCTGGATGCTTCTAGTCACCACTTTCTCAATTAGAAAAATAAATTATTATAAATGTTTTCATTTCTCTGGGACTTTAAACAGATGAAATTCAATTAATGCCTTCATATTCTACAGGCACATAGTAAAAAGCAGATCTTCCCTTTCTGATCAGTAGCTCCATGCTGTATGCCAACTTCACTGAGCTTTGGAAGGGAGAGGTCTGAGGACACAGAACCAGGAAGATCAGAAAACATTAAAAGACTGAAATATTTTCAGTGAGATTCTTTCACTTGAAATAATGGTCATTTTGACATTTTTATCTGAGCTCCGATATTTCTTCTGACATTACTAAAATAGATTACAAAAATTAGAAGCAAGTTTTAGTAACTACAGCTCTTGAACAATGTTCCAGCACAGCTAGAGAGATATATTTGGAAATATTCCATAGTGACCAAGTGTTCCAAAAGCAATATGCGACTTCTCAGAAGTCAGGGTCAAATCACAGGAAAACTGCTCTATACCAAGGTGAATCGTAACAGGACTTCATCTCCTGTGTCCAAACTTATCATCTGCTTAATATAGCCATAAATTTTGATCAGGTCAAGTTGGCAAAAAGTTGGGGAAAAATCTGTTTGACTGGGCTTGTATTTGATCAACAATAGGATGAAACAAGGCAATTTGAAAAAAAAAAAAAGATTGGGTTGGTATTGAGTAAAGTTGTTTCCATCATCAGAAATAATTATAGACTATTTTAGGGAGGCCAGACAATTAAATGGGCAAAACCCTTTTGCACACCCATGCTTTGAAGGAGGGCAGAACCTTCTGAAGAGTAGAGTGGCAATAATGGGAATAACCCTGCATATGGCAATATAGCTTATATTTACTGTGCTTTTACTATGTGCTGGGTATCATACAAGTTTTTTATCTTAAATATCTCATTTAGTTGCATACTACTGTGTATGTTCTGCCTGAGGTACAAAGGTGTTAACATATAATTCAGTATCAAGCAGTAGCAATGTGTGACATATTGAAAAGATACCACAAATGACATTCTTCAAAATATAGACTAGAGCAAAGGCACAATGCCTTCAACACTGCATCTCCCATGTGGTATTAGCACATTTGCATTCCCACCATGCACACAGTTTTTGTCAGACTGTGTTAATCTCAGTTCTATGAGAAACATGCACCCTGATGCCATTAGACATGCAAGATATTTCCCAGGGTAAATGTAAGGGAAAATGGGAAGGGAGACTAGGAAAGACAGATGATGATTCAGGTCAGACACTTGTGAAGGCCAGAGGGAAGAAAGGTTGTATGGTAGTTTGGCAAGGCCTGTGGGGAGTCCTCTAGCCATTCCCTCTTACAAGAGGAGCTCTGCATCTCCCAGGAACGGGGCTGCATGAGTGCCCCCGCCGTGCTCTGTCATTGCCAGAAAACTACCTGCTAGAGGCATGGCCTGGATGCACACACAACGAGGGATTTCAGAGCCCCGCATCTGGGATCTTCCATCAGTTGTGCTATCTATTACTCTTAGTTAAGAGGCACATTTTCATAGTGACTACAGAGACCAAATGTAGAGACCAGCTTGGCGTTTTCCACAGACTAAAAGATAGCACAATTTATCCATGCAGGCATTCACTCATTCTCTCATGTGTTCAATAAACATTTATTGTGTATGTATGTACCAGAGACAATGCCAATTTAATAGAGTCAAACATAAATAACAGTACAATGTAAAATTATACTGTGATAAGTGCTAGGAAGAAGTTTCAGAGATATGACTGTATATAGAAAGAAATCTACCTCATCATAGAGTTAGGAAAGCCTTCTCTGAGGAAATAACATTTGAGTTGAGGGCTGAAAGAGGAGTGAAGCAAGTGAAGAAGGAATAATAAGCAGAGGCCAGAGTAAGCAAAGTTCTTGTGGCAGGAAGAAGAAAGACAAACATGAAATATGTGGCTGACTCTGAGTCCAGTCTTGAACGAATTGAGTTGGAGGCATCTTTGAGACACTCAAGAGGAAATGTAGAGTAGAATCTGGTTGTTAGAGGAACAAGGAGACTGTAGATAAAGATTTGCAAGTCATCTGAACATTGGTAGTAACTAAAGCTGTTAGCAGAAAACAAAGTGGAATCAGTTTACTGTGTGTATTTATATTATATATATATATTTTTTTTTCAACTCTGTGTTGTAAAACCAAAACCTTTCGTCCTGTCTTTGGATGGAATAAATTCCAAACTTTACAACTATTGTCAATTTTTTAGGTAAAAAAATAATACAGAATTATTTTTAAGCTACTCTTTTCTGGAGCTCAAGACATCAGATACCTCTTCACAGATATTTTAAGAATTTTTTGATGGTGAAGAACTTTCTTTAATTCTTAAATAGTTCTTTATCACCATATAATTTATGATAACCTTTTGGAATGTTTTTCTATAGTCCACACTATGTGAATAAAGAGCAGCCCAATGAGAAACACTGTATTTTTAAAAGTTGGTAGCAAATTTCATTTTGGTGCCTTGGTTCTCCCACATTTTGATTTTGTTTTGAAATTTCCTGTGCTGAGTTCAAACATGGAATCTCATTCTGGTAGATAAATAAAATATGAATGATGACTACTTGCACTTTGATAAATTGTCTATATCTAGGGATTTCATAATGAAAGCCATTGTCACCATTTTAATGTATAAAGGGACAGTTATGTGCAGATGTATACATAGTCATTTCCTCAGAGTAGAGGAGCCTGGGGTAAGTTGATTCGTGATTTAATGATTTTCATCAGAATGAAATAAGCATTTGATCTTTGGATTTGATCAACCTCTCTCTGCAGCTGTGCCCCAACTAGCAATTATTCCTCCCTGGGCTCTTTGCCCAGGCAAATGGGGTTCGTCCTTGTTTCATGTCTCACTGACTTCACTGATAATAGACATAGTAACTGCTTGAGCTATTGCCTGCCTCTGAACTGCATAGTTCTGAAAACTTGAGAAAAGGGGTTTTCTCCTATAATTTTTTCCTTATCACAATAAAATCCTTCCTCTAATAATACACTTTAGGGGCCAGTTAAATATCTTACCATCAAAACTTAAAAGCAAACTAATGGGATACAACCTACTCTAACAATTTTATCTAAAAAGAAAAATTCAAGATCACAATGGTGAGGGTAACCCTCTTGGCTGTTTTTTTTTTTGCCTCTTCCTTACTGAGATTATTCCAGTAGGCATGCTATATGTAGTTGACATAAAACATTTTATCCAGCTGCCAAGCATGTATTGCTTAAGGCAGAAACCAAAAGAATTTTCCTACTCTTATTCCTTCCATGATTTCCTCTTATTATTTACTGCTTGGTAATTAACAGCACTGTTTCTCTTTTACAGTGTACCATTTTCTCCTTCTGTGATTGTTTCAATGTAATTGTGAATGAAATAGAGCCTACAACCAGCATTTTTCAAGGGTATGCAGTGGTTTCTGATTTCAAATGGAACATATTGAATAGATTTAGCTTTGCTGATGGAAAAGTTAATAAGATACATGCAGTATTTATCTTCCCTATCCATGTTCGCTAAAGCCCATCTATATTCTGAATAGTATAATTTCCCTACCTTCCTCATTAAAAAGATCGCATAATTAAAATGATAACTACCCAATCACAACAGATACATTTGTTGCCAGGGTAAATCTTTTTTTTTTTTTTTTTTGCCAGTGTAAATCTTATATGTAGTTAGTAAAATGATTTTTTTTACCAAATCTTATTAATTTTTTGGAAAAATTCTCCTTGCCCCCCTTGTTGTCTCTATGTAGTTAGCAGATTAGGGTCTGGGATCTTTAATCCCAGAAAATTAAAACTGCCTCTGATTGTTATATTGATGGACCATCTGTTGTTCCAGGTGCTTCCCTGGTTTTTAAGACCTGTGAGGTCGGCTGTCTCACAACTCACCTGCATTGTTGGGAGTCATCATAGAGATGCTGTGCCTGAGGCTCCAATTTGATATATTTGCAAACTTGCAGGGAGACTGTGAGCCACACAGATATATCACATGTAGGGATTACCAGTGTTTTAAATATATGCAAGGTGGGATATAGTTGTCACCAACCCAAACAGAATAGTCATTTTAATATCCCAACAAGCCAATGGGAAAACACAATTGGTAGGCCAAAGAAGTGTTTCATAGATCTGAAGTTGGACCTCTGATCAATAAATATTTGATTATTGCTGATAAGTTTTATCTTGGCAAAGGGCCAACTTGTGAATTTTATTAAATAATAAAGTAAAAAAAAGGGTTTTGAGGTCTTATTCAGGACATAAAGTTTGAAATTTCAGGTTCAAGTACTCCATTATTTTTTTTGTAAATAAAGTTTTATTTGAACAGAGCCATGCCCATTTGCTTACATATTATGATTGATTGCTTCTGTGACAAAGGCAGAATTGAATACAGTTGACCCTTGAATAACACAGGTTTGAAGTGCATGGGTTGACTTATACACAACTATTTTATAAATACAGCACAGTACTGTAAATGGATTTTCTCTTCCTTATGATTTTCTTTTTTTTATTATTTAGAGATGTATTTTATTTAAAAAAATTAAATGAAAACAAAGGAATGATTAACACAAAATTTAGGATGCAGGTTACCTCGAAGGTGGGGGGAGGCAATTTGGGAGGGGACACAGGGACCATCTAGAGTGTTGGTTATTCTATTTATTTTATTTTATTTTATTATGTTAATCACCATACATTACATCATTAGTTTTTGATGTAGTGTTCCATGATTCATTGTTTGCGTATAACACCCAGTGCTCCATTCAATACATGCCCTCTTTAATACCCATCACCAGGCTAACCCATTCCCCCACCCCCTCCCCTCTAGAACCCTCAGTTTGTTTCTCAGAGTCCATAGTCTCTCATGGTTCATCTCCCCCTCCGATTTCCCCCCCTTCATTTTTCCCCTTCCTACTATCTTTTTTTTTTTTTTAACATATAATGTATTGTTTGTTTCAGAGGTACAGGTCTGTGATTCATCAGTCTTACACAATTCACAGTGCTCACCATAGCACATACCCTCCCCAATGTCTATCACCCAGCCACCCCATCCCTCCCAACCCCCACCACTCCAGCAACCCTCAGTTTTTTCCTGAGATTAAGAATTCCTCATATCAGTGAGATCATATGATACATGTCTTTCTCTGATTGACTTATTTCGCTTAGCATAATACCCTCTAGTTCCATCCACATCCTTGCAAATGGCAAGATTTCATTTTTTTGGATGGCTGCATAATATTCCATCGTATATATACATTCTTTATCCATTCATCTGTTCATGGACATCTTGGCTCTTTCCATAGTTTGGCTATTGTGGATATTGCTGCTATAAGCACTGGGGTGCATGTACCCCTTCAGATCCCTACATCTGTATCTTTGGGGTAAATACCCAGTAGTGCAATTGCTGGGTCATACGGTGGTTCTATTTTCAACTTTCTGAGGAATCTCCATACTGTTTTCCAGAGTGGCAGCACCAGCTTGCATTCCCACCAACAGTATAGGAGGGTTCCCCTTTCTCCACATCCTTGCCAACATCTGTCGTTTCCTGACTTGTTAATTTTAACCATTCTGAATGGTGTGAGGTAGTATCTCACTGAGGTTTTGATTTGGATTTCCCTGATGCCAAGCGATGTTGAGCACTTTTTCATGTGTCTGTTGGCCATTTGGATGTCTTCTTTGCAGAAATGTCTGTTCATGTCTTCTGCCCATTTCTTGACTGGATTATTTGTTCTTTGAGTGTTGAGTTTGATAAATTCTTTATAAATTTTGGATACTAGCCCTTTATCTGATATGTGATTTACAAATATCTTCTCCCATTCTGTCGGTTGTCTTTTGGTTTTGTTGACTGTTTCGTTTGCTTTGCAAAAGCTTTTTATCTTGATGAAGTCCCAATAGTTCATTTTTGCCCTTGCTTTCCTTGTCTTTGGCAATGTTTCTAGGAAGAATTTGCTGTGGCTGAGGTCAAAGAGTTGCTGCCTGTGTTCTCCTCTAGGATTTTGATGGACTCCTGTCTCACATTGAGGTCTTTTATCCATTTTGAGTCTATTTTTGTGTGTGGTATAAGGAAATGGTCCAGTTTCATTCTTCTGCATGTGGCTGTCCAATTTTCCCAGAATCATTTGTTGAAGAGACTGTCTTTTTTCCATTGGACATTCTTTCCTGCTTTGTCGAAGATTAGTTGACCATAGAGTTGAGGGTCCATTTCTGGGCTCTCTATTCTGTTCCATTGATCTATGTGTCTGTTTTTGTGCCAGTCCCATACTGTCTTGATGATTACAGCTTTGTAATAGAGTACTCCATTATTTTAATATAAAATTTATCAAATTATATACACACACATATATGTAAAAGTACACATAAGTATGCAGCTCAATGAATATTTACAAAGTGAACATATCCAAAGAACCTCAGGAGCCTCCTCAGACCACCTTCTTGTCACTAACCCCAGGCATAAGGTTAACCCCTGTCTGTACTTCTAACAGTATATTTACTTGGCAAGGGCAGGAGGGGTAGAAAAAATTTTTGAATGTTTAATTGAATTATGACATATGTATATGAAAGTACACAAATGATAAGTATATAACTTGCATTTTCACAAACTAAACACACCTATAAATCCAGATGAGGAAACAGAATATTACCACCATTCCAGGTCTTTTGTGCCCCTAGCAACTACAGCCTCTCATTGAGGATAATCATGGTCCCTGACTTCTACCAGTGTCACTTAGCTTAGTGGTGCCTATTTTTTTAACTTTACATAAACTGACTCACATGATATACACTCTTGTGTCTGACTTGCACTTCTGATATTAATCCATATTGTTGCACCTTGTTGGATAATCATTGGTTCATTCTAATTCCACAGTGTGTCTATACCCCAATTTATGGAGCTGTTTACTGTTGGTAGGCATTTGGGTGATCACAAATAGTGAAAACTCCATTCTTAACCTTTCTCTAAAATCAGTATGAGTTTTACTCTATGTATTTTCTAATAACAGAGAAGAAAAGATCTTTTCTTGTGCTTAAAATGCTCTTGTCAAACTGAAAGCTGTTGTTTGTCCTCTATAAACTTTATGAATCTTTGGTCCCCAGTTATAATAAGGTCTGCTATTCTGATTTTAGGGCTTGAGAAGAGTTAAATATATTTCTCTGGACATTTAACTGATGAATCATCAAATGACTGTAACATTTTAGAGCCATTAACTATAACTCATTTGTTAAATCAGTTCAATTTTGTAAGATTTAATCAGGAAACACCTTGAACTTCTCAATTATTGTCTTCAGTAATTGGCTCTTTCTTCCCTACTCTTTGACCCCAGAGTTTTCTCACACAGAGAAATTAAAAACCCTGGTCCAGTCTAAATCAAAACTTCAATCTCTCAGACAATTGAAGCTTCTCCACTTCCCCCCAATACCCAGAGCAAAGTTGGAAGAAAAAGGGGTCTGTCTGTTCTTTCATGTTCCTTCCTTGCTCAACTCTCTTTTTTTTAGGCTCTAGATCTTCAAAGATTGGTTTAATAGGGTTTTTGGAAAGGGGAAAGGAGAAGACAAAGAGTGAAAGAAGGATGAAAGGAAAAGAAGTAAAGGCTTATCTACTCAGCTTATTGTGTCTGTAGTTCTCTCTCACTTGTCAAATTCTGTCTTGGCAGTCACCCAAATTCTGGTTTTTGTGGGATTCCTGAGTGTGCTTTTTGGAGATCCCAAAGGGCACTTCTGACCCAATTGATAGATCCTCCAGCTGACCTTTAGAACACCCCCTCCAGTGGTATACCCACAGTTTCTATCCTCTGAGGTCCCCACACTTAGGCAGGCAGATATTGACTAACATTTTCTCAGCATGGATGAGTTCACTTGGTTATCAAGAATTCACTTTTGTCTGCCTCCCCAAATGGTGCAAAAATAAACTGCTGACCCCCTTCCTTCTATAAGATACAATGGGCAGTTCTAGTCAATAAATAAGGTGCCCTTCTCAAAGATGCTTCAAATACTAAGAAAGAATAGCAAGTAACTCCCTCCAACCTTTCTCCCCTCACATGAATTTATTTCATAAAACCCCTTCCACCAGTCTCTAGCCTTTTTTTTTTTTTTCCAGCTTAGATGGGGGAGGTAGTCCTAGATTTTTTTTTTTATCTTTTGTTAAATTCTCACAGAAAATTATCAAGCATCTCTCTTTAGAATGTATGCTTATCCATTGATCTGGGTATTGAGGACTTAGTCAAAATTTGTACAGAAAAAGACATAGGTTACATTTTGTTATCTAAAAGCAGAGACAGGTTTAAATTAATTGTATTTATGGAATGTCTATATTGCCTGGAGCCACCTTAAATACTTTTGGAAAATAAAATGGGTCTAGCTATCTGGTTAGAGGGGTAAAAAAATTCTTTATCCCCAACACTGTTCTATGCCATATGACAAATACAAAACTTTTGAGCCTTCAGGGAGCTCCTGATTAAGCTAAAAGGCAAGATTTGCATTCTTAAAACTATTAGCTCATTATGATTGTGTTCTCTAAAAGGGTACATGTAATGTTAACAGATAAACTGTTATCCAGAAGTTAAGTTGAATCCAGCAGAGCATTACCCATCTTGCCTTCTCATTACTGAGGAGCTGCTGCTTTGTACCTTGAGTATTGCTCCAAATGGCCAGAACAGCTGAATGGGAACCATCCCCCATCAGGGCAACACTCTTCCCCGTATTGCAACATCAGGAAGCAAATGATCAACACAACAGGAGAAGAGCAATATTGAGTTCATGAAGGAGAACCTTCCGTTTTTCTGATTCAATCTGTACCATTTGGGATTGTTTCTTTTTATCACTTGTCTGCTGCACCTCAAATTTATTTGCCAAATAATCTGTAAGAACAAAAAAGTGCAAAGTATTGATTGCCCCTCACAGTACTGGAGACTTAGCTTACAGTGGGCTAACATAAATCTGAAATGTCTTTGACAGCATTTATTTTATTTTAAAAAGTTATGATGTTTACATCCAGTCTACCATTTGTCTCTGATTGCTTTAATTAAACAAAAACAAAAAAACCAAGGACCTAAGTTGTTTGCCATGAAATAAGGCTGTAGCCCTGCATGCTGTACCCACAGTACACTTCCATATAAGGATTTTGCTTACTCCAGATCAAGAAGATAAATATTTTTGGGGGGGGTCAAGGATAAGTTTCTAAGCTACTTTTAAATCTAACTAATACTCTCCATGAAAGTTATAGAACTTCTTTGCTTTTAAAAGTTAGCAAAGGCACCTTGGTCAATATATCATGCCCAGAACAATAATTAAATAATAAGACATGTAACAATTATTATCTTGTGAAGAATAATATCATAATATCATCTGACATTAAACATTTTCACCTTTATTGAGATACAAGTGATTAATAGAATTGTAAGATGTTTAAAGTACACGTTTGATACATATACAAAGGATTCTCCAATCTAATTAGGCGGAAATCAGAGGGGGAGGTCAACCATGAGAGACTATGGACTCTGAGAAACAAGCTGAGGGTTCTAGAGGGGATGGGGGTGGGGGGATGGGTTAGGCTGGTGATGGGTATTAAAGAGGACATGTACTGCATGGAGCACTGGGTGTTATACACAAACAATGAATCACGGATCATTACATCAAAAACTAATGATGTATGGTGATTAACATAACATAATAATAAAAAAACCCACCTCCATCACCTCACATATTTATCTTTTTATGTGTGTGTGAGAAAATATAAGTTCTCTCATCAGATTTCAACTATACAATGCAGTGTAATCAGTTACAGTCACCATCTTATACATTAGATTCTCAGACTTTGTCTTACAATTGCATGTTTGTACCATTTTACCAACCTCTTCCTATTTGCGTCCACCAGCCTGACAACCACTTTTCCATTTTCTCTTTCTGAGTTTGACTTTTTTTCAGATTCCACTTAAAAGTGATACCATGCAGTATTTGTCTTTCTCTATATGACTTATTTCACTTAGTGTACTACCTTCAAGTTTCATCCAGGTTGGCACAAATGGCAGGATTTCCTTCTTTCTCAAGGTTGAACAAATCCTATTGTGGAAGGGTATGTACATATCACAACTTTATTGGTTCATTGACAGACACTTTGATTGTTTCCATATCTTGGCCATTGTGAACAATGCTACAATGACCATGGGAGTGCAAATATCTCTTTGATATCCCAGTTTTAATATTCTTTGAGATAAATAGGTATAGGAATTGATATACAGTATCAGGTTAATTCTTGCTTAGTACAATGAATTTGAAAATATTCCCTCTTCAATTTTTTTGGAAAAGCTTGAGAGGGATTGTCATTAATTCTTCTTTAAATGTTTGGTAGAATACACCAGTAAGGTCATGTGGTCCTGGACTTTTGTTTGTTGGAAGGTTTTTGCTTACTGATTCAATCTCCTTACAGGTAATTGATCTGTTCATATTTTCTCTTCATGATTTTATTTTAAACATCATGATTCATGATGTTCATACTGGTCCCATATGATCCTTTGCATTTATGTGGTGTAAGCTGTAATGTCTTCTCTTTCATTTTTATTTGACTTTTCTTTCTTTTTCTTGGAAAATTTAGCTAACAGTTTGTCTATTTTTTTTATCTCTCCAAGAAATTAGCTCTTGGTTTTATTGATCTTTTCTATTGTCTTTTTAATTTCTAATTAATTTATTTCTGCTCTGATTTTTGTTGTTTCCTTCCATCTATTCACTTTGGTTAGTTTTTTCTTTTTTAGTTCCTGGAAGTGTAAGGTTGTTCATTTGAGATCTTCCTTTTTTATTTTTTAAAATTTTTATTTAAATTCCATTTAGTTAACATACTAGTGTAATATTAGTTTTACGTGTATACAGAGATCCAGTACTTCCATACAACACCTGGTGCTCATTACAAGTGCACTCCTCGGTCCCCATCACCTGTTTCACCCATCCCTCCACCAGACTCCCCACTGGTAACCATCAGTTCCTTCACTATAGTTAAGAGTCTTTCTTGGTCTGCCTCTCTTGCTCTCATTTTTTCCCCTTTGCTCATGTTTTGTTTTTTAAATTCTGCATATGAGTGATATCATATGGTATTTGTCTTTGACTTACTTCGCTTACATAACACTATCTAGCTCCACCCGTTTCATTGCAAATGATAAGATTTCATTCTTTTTTATTACTGAGTGATCTTCTCTTGTATTTATATACCACTTATTTTTTTATCCGTCAGTCAATGGACACTTGGGCTAAGCAGTATCGAGATTCCTTAAAAATAGAACTACCCAATCGCCATGTTTCAAGGGCAGCAGTGTTGGTTCTGCGGCAGCGTGGGCCGAGAACTGAGGCAGTTCTGGGAAATAAGAAGAAAACTTGGTAGTTTTATTTGGGAACAAGACTAACATTTCTGATAGAGAAGCATGATGAAGTAACACCAAATGAAATAAAGGCCTTTAGGGAAAGCAATGAACTAGCAACAGATCAGGAAAAAGAATTATCCAAAAGCACAGAAAAGCATTTTATAAGGACTCCAGTTACAGAGAAGCAGATGTAATTCCCTCCTCAGAATTATCCAGTGAACAACATGGTAACAGCTACATGACTTTATTCCTGGGAGCTCAGGATATTTGGCATACCATGTTCAAAATGAAATTAACATGTCTGCTATAAAAAACAAATTGAAGAGAAAATGTTAAGTTTAATTGTCTTTATATGTAGGCATTTTTTCTAAAATATTACCAAAGATGTGCACAATTTTGCATTCTCCCCTTTGGGACGGGGGATGAGGAAATGGGGGAGAATTCTGTTTCTTTCTCAGAATGTGTCTTTAGGAAATTCAGAATCATTCTGGCTCCATGATTTGACATTTGGGCTGGATTTTCCCCCCAGCTTGTAATGTTATGTCCACAAATCCTGAGTACACAGTTGTTATGGAGTAATTGTCATTGAAACACTTCATAAGAAGTCTCAGTCTCTCTCTCTCTGTCATATGCTCTTTTGGCTTTAACATTCTATTAATTATACATGTTTTTCTAGGTTCAATGCTGTGAATACTAAGTTTAATGATTCTGGTCATCTTATTTTGATTTTAAAAAATTGGAATGTTATTGTTCTAAATTACTGTTTTTGGCTTGAAAACTATGGAGTAAAACATTTTAATGATTCAGACTTCATGTGTGGACAGTTCCTAATAACATGTACCAGAAGTGATTTAATGTAAACAATGCTATATCATCTGAAATGAGCCGTCAAGTCAATTTAGAATTACAGTGCTGGAAAGAACCTTAGAGAACAATGAGGAAGTGAAGGCCTTCAGAGGGTGTT
Source organism: Neomonachus schauinslandi (assembly GCF_002201575.2). Lineage (NCBI taxonomy): Eukaryota > Metazoa > Chordata > Mammalia > Carnivora > Phocidae > Neomonachus > Neomonachus schauinslandi. The sequence goes on from NC_058403.1 coordinate 169,858,553, forward strand.
TTGCCTAGGCTGACTAACTGGGGGCCAAATAAGGACTAGAACATGACTGTCTTGATTTTCCAAGTCAGTTCCTCCCCACTGTCTCACATGGTATATCCTGTAGCCTGTTTCAGATATAATTGACAGCAGATCTACAAAGGGGACCAGAAACCAGCCAACATGCTTGGCTCATTTTTTAAAATAATGATTTCAAGATAGCAATTTATCTTTATTCATATGGTCATGCTATATAGAAACTGGTGGATTTATTACTTTATATACATGATATATTTTTTGTGAAGCTATCATCTTTTTAAAACTGTACTTTCTCCTAAGAAGTGCATACCAACTGTAGAATTATCTAAAGAAAATGCACTTTTGAAAAGTGTTTGGATCGGCGGCACCTGGGTGGCTCAGTCATTAAGTGTCTGCTTTCGGCTCAGGTCATGATCCCAGGGTTCTGGGATCAAGCCCTGCATTGGACTCCCTGCTCAGCTGGAAGCCTGCTTCTCATTCTCCCACTCCCCCTGCTTGTGTTCCTGCTCTCGCTATCTCTCTGTCAAATAAATAAATAAAATCTCTAAAAAAAATTTTTTTAAAAAATAGAACTACCCTACGATCTTGCAATTTCACACCCAAAGAATATAAACATACTAATTCAAAGGGATACATGCACTCTATTGTTTATAGCAGCAATTTCTACAATAGCCAAATTATGGAAACAGCCTTTTTTCTTAATGTAAGCATTTTTTGCTGTAAATTTCCTCTTGGAACTATTTTTTCTGCATCCCATAAGTTTTGGTATGTTGTATTTCCATTTTCATTTATCCCAAGGTATTTTTTTATTTCTCTTTTGACCTATTGGTTGTCCACTGGTATATTGTTCAATCTCCACATATTTGTAAATATTTCAGGTTTATTCTCGTAATTGATTTTTAGTTTCATGCCATTGCAGTCAGAAAAGATGCCTGATGTGATTTCAGTCTTCTTAAATTTATTAAGGCTTGTTTTGTGGCCTAACGTATGATCTGTCCTGGAGAATGTTACATGTGCACTTGAGAAGAATGTGTATTCTGCTGCTTTTGGATGGAATGAATTTTGGGGGTCGCCTGTTTGCATCCATTCTATGCCTTTTGATTAGTGAATTTAGTCCATTTACATTTGAAATAATATCAATAAATAATTATTAATAGGTGTGAACTTACCATTATCATTTTTTCATTGCTTCTGACTGTCATATAGTTCCCTTCTTCTCTCCTTCTCTTTGTCTCTTGCTTTTTGATTTGATGATTTTCTGTAATGGTATACTACTTAGATTGTTTTCTCTTTATCTTTTGGGCATCTACTATAGGTTTTTGCTTTATCGTTACCATGAGGCTTGCATAAAATATGCTATATTTATATTAGTTTATTTTAAGCTGATAACAACTTAACTTTGAATGCATATTAAAGTTCTACATTTTTACTACCCCCCCCCACACACACATTTTATGTTTTGATGTCTCAGTTTACATCTTTTACCTTGTGCTCCCACTAACAACTTACTGTAGTTATGGATTTTTTTTTTTAAGATTTTATTTATTTGAGAGAGAGAATGAGCAGGGAGAGAGGCAAAGGGAGAGGGAGAAGCAGACTCCCCACTGAGCAGGGAGCCTGATGCTGGACTTGATCACAGGACGCTGGGATCATGACCTGAGCTGAAGGTAAACAACTAACTGAGCCACCAGGCACCCCTATAGTTATAGATATTTTTAATACTTCTGTCTTTTCACCTTCATACAGCTTTATAAGTGATTTACCTACCACCATTATGACATTAAAATATTGTGAATTATCTATTTACCTTTACCAGTGAGATTTATACTTCTTTTTTTTATGTTCAGTTAGTCACTGTATAGTACATAATTAGTATTTGATGTAGTGTTCAATGATTCATTAATTACACCCAGTGCTCATCACAGCACATGCCCTCCTCAATACCCATCACCCTATTACCCCTTCCCCGACCCCCTCCCCTCTGAAACCCCCAGATTGTTTCTTGGGGTCCATAGTCTCCCATGGTTCATCTCCCTCTCTGATTTCTCTCCCTTTGGATTTCCCTCCATTCCCCTATGGTCCTCCAAGCTATTGCTTATGTTCCACATATGAGTGAAAGCATATGATAATTGTCTTTCTCTGATTGACTTACTTCAGTTAGCATAATCCCCTCCACTTCCATCCATGTTGATGCAAATGGTAGGTATTCATCCTTTCTGATGGCTGAATAATATTCCTGAAGAACTGAAGAATTACCTTTAACATTTCTTGTAATGCCAATCCATTGCCAGTCCATAATGCCAGTCCAATGAACCCCTTTAGGCTTGTTTGTTTGTTTGTTTGTTTAGAAAACTCTTTGTCTGTCCTTCAATTCTAAAGGACAACTTTATTTGGTAGGAGATTCTTGGTTGTCAGTATTTTTCTTCCAGCCCTGTGATTCTACTTCCAAGTACTTCTGCTACTCCCTCTGGCCTGCAATGTTTCTGCTGAAAAATTGACTAAGCCTTAGAGGGATTTCTCTATATATAACAAGTTCTTTTTTTATTACTACTTTTAAGATTTTGTCCTTGGCCATAACTTTTGACAATTTAATTACACTATGTTTCAGTGTGGGTCTCTTTGGACTCATCTTATTTGCAACCTTCAAGGATTCATGGATTTGAATGTCTTTCTCAAGGTTAAGGAAGTTTTTAGCCATTATTTCTTTGAGTATGCTTTCTTCCCCTTTCCCTCTCTGTTCTCTTTCCGAGACCCCTATAATGCAAATGTCAGTCAGCTTTATGGTGTCCCATAGTCCCTTAAGCTATCTTCTCTCTTGTCTATTCTTTTCTTTTTGCTTATCTGATTGGATGAATTCTACTGCCATGTTTTGTAGTTCATTGAGCCTTTCTTCCACTTGATGTAGTCTAATGTTGAACCCCTCTACTGAATTTTTTTTAGCTCAGTTATTGTATTATTCATTTCTATGATTTTTGTTTAGTACTTTATTATATTTTTTACCTCTTTGTTGAAATTCTCACTGTTCATGTATTGTTCTGATCTCAGTAAGCATCTTTATGGCCATTGTTTTGAACTCTTTATCAGGCAAATCACTTATTTCCATTTCATTAAGGTTTGTTTCTGGAGTTTTCTCCTGTTCCTTTTTGGGGGATAAATTTTTCTGTTTCTTCTTTTTTCTTGACTTCTCTGGGTTGATTTCTATGCATTAGATAGAACAGTCACTTCTCCCAGTCTTGATGGAGTATTCTCATCTAGGATATGATCCTTATCTATCAGCCCAGCCTGAGTTCTTGGTTGTCTCTCAAACCTTTGTGATTTTCCAAGCCACTCTTTTTGTTTTTAGTGACTCCTAGTATTTGAGGGTATGCCGAAATCTGTCTTTGTCTCAAAGGGGAGGATCACATTCAGAACTTAAATGTACACTGGTTGGAAGCTGGATCCTTAGGCAGCAGCGGGAAAAGTATGTAGTTAAAGAAGATACTCAGAGAGGTACTTTTTGTCTGCCCCTCTGTGATGGGCCTGTGTTTATAGCAACAGAGGGGTGCTCCTGTGCCTATTAATGTGTTTTTCTTTGTTTCTCATAATACTGTGGGACTAAGGGATGCAAGCCCTATTGGCTATCAGAGCCAAGTGATCTAGGGGCCTATCTGTTGGGCAGTGACTGCAAAACTGTAAAGCACCCACAACTTTCACATGATGTAACTGTGATTATCTCCATTTCTATCACTAACCATGTTAGACAGCAATATTAAAGAGGCAAGGGCTGGTCAGAGAATGGTGTGAAATAAAACCAGTCCTGCCAAGGTATGATTTTGGCTCACACTGGGAACATTTTTCTAGGTGAATAACTAAAAATTGAACTTACCTGATATACCAAGCAGTTGCTAAGTGTTTTGCATCACTTATTTAATTTCATCCTGTGAATACATTAAGAAATAAAGAGTTAAAAATATTAAATTCAGGGTGCCTGGTGGCTCAGTTGGTTAAGCATCTGACTCTTGATCTTGGCTCAGGTCTTAGTCTCAGGGTCATGAGTTTGAGCCCCATGTTGGGGGCTTTAAAAAAAAAAAGTTAAATTATTTACCTATGTCCACACATCTCTTAGCAAAGACCTGGAATTTAAACCCAGGCTTCTGACTCCAGAGACCTCCCTGGGGTGCTACAGGGTATGCACCTGTAGCATTAGATTGCATAGATCAGTTGACATTTGGTAACATTTTTAAATGTACTTAACTGTGATATATAACATATATATTGAAGATACATAAAAATAATTAAGATTAATAAATTATTATAAAGGAAAAACTTATGTATCTTCTACCTACATCAAGAAATGAGTCATTGCTTCTTTGCAAGGGGACTTGGCACAAAATTGTAGCAAACCAACAGCTGCAGTTGCCAGTGTTCTGTCTTCAGCTTCATAATGTTTCCCATGGCCAAAAATGCTCTAAGTTGTCTCTGAGTTCGAAGCATTCAGCAAACAATGGCAAGGCAGAGCCACCAGAAACAGACACCTGATTTCTCTGACAAATGTGATAAAACTGTATAATCTAGTCGAGCCATTTCTGTGTTACTGTGTGGGCATATACAGCAACACAAATTGAAACAGAATGAAACCTGTCCCTGTTGGCAGAATCACCCCAAAGGAATGGAGAAATCAGTAACTATCCCAGCTGGTATAAAACTGAATTGTTTCAAAACCTACTCATACTTGATGCCAAGTAAAAGCACTGTGTACCCATTAAAACACAGCATGATTGAAGAAATAAAGTACATTTGTGAAACTTAAAAAAAAGAAAGAAATGGAACATTGTCACTATTCAAGAAGCCCTTTGCTTTCCCCTTCTTGCTCTCCCCAACGTAATCACTTTCCTGACATTTATTGTAATTATCTTAATAGTTTTACCATGTAAGATTGCATCAACTAAACAGTGTAAATTAGGTCTACCTGTTTTTGAACTTTATATAAATGGAATCATATTGTATATAACATTTTTGTCTGGCTTCTTTTGAACATATCTATGAGATTCATCTAACTTTTAGTCCTGTAACTAGTTTGTTCATTTTTTTTTTTTGGCTATATATTCATTGTAGACCTATATCACCATATTTTTGTCTATTCTACTGTTAATGAACTGTTTACAGTTAAAGACTTACAAAAATATGCTGCCATGAATATCCTTGTCTCTGTCACTTTTTACATTCATGAATTTCTGTGAGTATATGTTTACAAATAGAATTTCTGGGTCTATAGATATGCATATGCTCAACTTTGGTAGATATCACCAAACTGTTTCCAGAGTGGCAGCACAAATTTTATACCTGTACCAGCACTATGTAAGCATTTCTCTTGCTACACATCAATTGGTATTCTTTTTAATTTTAGCCACTCTGATAAATTGTGTAGTAGTAGCTCACTGTGATTTTTTATTATTAATGAGACTGAGTAGCATTTCATATATTCAAGGTCATCTAGATATCCTCTTTTGTCAATTTCTTCTTCAAGTATCTTGCACAGCTTTTAAATTGGGTTGTAGATTGTTGTATGACTGAGACTCCTTATTTTGTATATTATTCCTTTTTAAGTTGTATATATATTTTTAAAAGATTTATTTATTTGAGAGAGAGCATTGGGGGGGGCAGAGGGAGAAAGCGAATCTCAAGCAGATTCCCCTTTGAGCACAGAGCCCAATGTGGGACTCAGTCTCATGACCCTAAGATCATGACCTGAGCCAAAATCAAGGGTCAGACTCTTAATTGAATGAGCCACCCAGGCGCCCATCAGTTATATATTTTTAAAATCTCCTCTCTCACTCCATGGTAGTCCTCTTCTATGAAGTCATGAAGATAGTGATCTGAATTATCTTCTAATTACTCTGCAGAGTAATGGGGAAAGATAGTATTTCAATAGTAGTGCTAGGATACCTGGATACAATGTGGGAGAAAAAAACTCTTAACCTCTATCCCATACCATACACACACACATATACAAAACGGTTATAGTAGATTGCTAATATAAATATGGAAGGTAAAACTATAAAGATTTTAGGAGATAATTTAGATGACTATCTGCATGACCTCACAGAAGGGCACCATTTTTAAATAAGGACCCAAAAAGCACTAACCAAAAAGAAAATGTTGGTGAGTTGTATTACATTAAATTAAGAAATTATTTTCCTCAGAAGACACTAATTCCCTTTTCAACTGGGTCTAATCTGTTAAATCTTTCCCCTGAGTCCTTAATTTCAGTAGTTCAGTTTTTCCATTCTAGAATTTCTATTTGGTCCTTTTGAGATCATCTCTGTCACTTATATAGTATCTCATTATCTGTCAATATATTTTATCTTTTAGCTCCTTGAAATAGTGAGCATAATTGTTTTAAAGTCTAGCTCTAGTATCTGAAGATTCTGTGGATAACTTTTTCTTTTTTGTTTTCCCCCCTGGTTAAGATCTTTCATGCCATTTAATTTCCTTGTGTGTCTTGTTATCTGTGCTTCTGTGCCACCCATTGTTTCTAAGAATTATAGCAATAATTTGTGGTCTGTGGCGATACTATCTTCCTCCATAGAAGATATTTGTTTGTTTCTGCCACATGTGGTGGGGCTCTATTAATCTGGGATTACTTTAATTCAGTTTTAGAAGTGATTATTTTTCCAGATTATCCATATATCTCTTAGCTGAGATCAGCCTATGTGAAAAGCATTTTTTTCCAATTTACTCTTCCTCCTACGATACAGACATTCAGGGCCTCAACACAAATTTCAGGGAATTTATCATGATTCCCCCTTAGCAAGCCTGAACTTTTGCCCTTCCCTATAACCTCCTAGAAGCACTGCTTAGACTCTTAGATTCCTCCATTAGAATAACAAATTCTTTACACTACATCTTTCAAGTATCACCTTCTCAGGTTTTGGCCCAATAAATCCTCCCTCCTTTATTAGAATCCCAATACCCTTATTTTATTTTTCTGTAGATTTAATAGTTATCATCATCAAAAGATTTGGTCCATACTGCCTGCCAACAATTATCAGAAGTCAAAGGCTCTATTCCTCACCTCTCATATTATAGGGTAGGACTAATTTCATGGAGTGAATTCAATTATTTGATACTTTCATGTTTTCTGATTTCCAGGTGAAAAATTCATTAGGTTCTGTCCAAAAAGAAACTTTTGGTACCATTTCAGTTTTAGAATTCATGGGTCTAAATTCAATAGCATAATCAATAAAATTATGCCTGTATTTAAGGTTCCCTTTATTATAATATAAACCCAATTCAAACTGACTTTTTGAAAATGAGCAATATTTGTTCACTTAATCAAGAGGCATATTAGCTTCAGGAGGGGCTTTATGCAACTGCTCAAATAATCTCACCAGGACTGATTTCAGTCTCTCTCTCATTTCATTCTTTAGCCATGTTGGCAGAAGTTCTCAACCATAGTGGCTTTTGGAGACTCATCATTTATATAGTTAGTATCTTGAAGCAAGAGAGATAAAGAAAAGTGAGAGAGAGAGAGAGAAAGAACGAGGGGAAGGAAGGAAGGAAAGAAGGAAGAAAGGCCCAAGAATCCTTGAAATTGTATTTATGTCTCACTGGCTCTGTTGGGTCATAGGTCCATTCAAGAACCAATCAGCATGACCTGGGAAATGAGAACCATACCTAAGTCAAATTGTCCAAAGCAAAAAATAAGTGTGAAGCCCAATCAGAAGCATAAGATCTGAAACTGGCAGAGGGCATGCTTTGCTGAGAAAAAGTCAGAAAACCATTTTTGGTAGAAGTGGAATGCATCCTGGGCAAAAGAAAACAACAGAATGTCCACTACTCCAGCCCTCTACAAATCTATATTGTAGTTTCCTTCTGTGGACTGTGTCTCCCAGTACCTTAGAAAGCATTTTATTGTTTAATTTATTATGCTGTCACAAGTGTACAAAGATTCCCATTGCATCTCAGATGTGCTTGATGTGAATCTCTTTTGCCTATTAGTTTCAAAAGATTGTTAAGACTTTTGTGCATTTGGGCAGTGGAAAGGAGCAGTGCTCTACCACTAGTTGATATCCAGAGAAGGAGCTTAATCTAAACACAATATGCCACCTTGATGAGTGTCCTAGGGGAATAAAAGGTTAGAATGGAAAACAAGTATAGGCGGTCAGTTTAGGATCATGCCTCAGAAAAAGGCCTGGTGTTATCTGTTCTGAAACTCAATGAAAATGAATTGATGAGTGGACAATAGCCCGGGTGTCCAGCTGATTGATCTGTGCAGCCCCGAGCATCCCCAAGCTGTTTGGCAGCAAGCCATCTTTCTTCTGTTCTTTCCTTATTAATTCAGGCTATGATAAATGGTCATGCTGACAGCCCACTACAATGAAAATAAAATCCCTGTCAGGGAGTCTTCCATCTTCCAAGAAGCAAAGAAAAACTTGTCCATAACCCTCTTGTGGTAGAATTTTCTCACACAATCTTAGTAGCAATGTGTGTGTGACCGCCTCTATGCATGTGAATATGTATATCCTGCTGAATGCTGTGAGCTCATGTCTAGAAGAAAAGCACAAAAGTTTATTTTTAAAAAGGCCCCTGCAAACAGAAACCACCCAGTTATACTTTGTTCACCATAAGCAAACTAGAGGAAATGTAGAACTCTCAGCGTTCAACAACACAAGGAAGAAGAAAATTAATGCTTTTTCCCCCTGGTGGTTTTATAAATGCAAGTATCAGTTGCAACATGGAGAAAGAAGGAATGTAATGCTTATCACCCATGGCTGGGGATATTTTACACGAATCACTTTACCTTCCCTAACTTCATAAACACCTCTCTTTGTCCTGATCTGTATTGTGTGGTACTTTGTGACACACTGCAAAAGCTGGCATGCATTTAGTGTGATGTTTTCTTTATCAACAAAGGTTTACATTTTCTAAATTTGCTGAAACAGGATGCTGTATGAAGAGAGCTACAGTCTACAAAGTTATTATGGCCCCTGGAAATCATCAGATGAGGGGACTGAGACAAACATGATGGCAATTGCTATATGCAGACCTTTATCCCACAGATACATTCACATGCATATCAAAGGATAAGCATATCTTTTGCAGCATTGCTTGTAACAGCAAAAACTCAGGAGCAACCTCTATGGTCAGCAGTAGGTAAATTAAGATAGAGGAATTCAGTAGAACAACCATTAGAAAGAACAAAGAAACTCTATATGTGTCAATGGCAACAATTTTCAGAGTAAAGATGTCACAGAAGAGTATATGATATCATTTATTTTTTTAAAGCAGGGAAGAAGAATATGTATACATGTTTGCATAGATTTCTGGACAGAATAACTGAGAAATACAAAACATTGGCTGTTTCTAGGGAAAGACAGTGGGAGCTTTGGAATAAATGGGAGAGTCTCATAGATATTTTGTGCCCTTTGAATTTTGTTTTTTACCATTGTGTGTGTTACATTTTCATAAAAATGTAATATCATTTAAAATATGTTCCTTTCGTTCCGAGGCAAGTATTGCACTTTGCCAGTCTGCCTTCTGAAGGTGTATACAAATGCTACATGGTTATGGGCTAAGATGTTTTGCTATAGACACCTCCAGATACTTCTCCATATGCTGACACTTGTTCCAGGGTCACTGGGGCAGAAGGCTTGCACTTCTCCTCAGTGATTCTCTGACATAGGCTGCAGTGTAGCTCACCTCGTTCTCAAGTTCTAGCATGGATAGGAAGCACTTGGAGATTTCAAGTAAATAGATTCCTACTCCCCTTCTCCAGAATCCAGTTCAAAATCAATAGCTCTGGGTGAGGCCTATGACACTGCATTTTTTTCTTTTTAAAAATTTTTAATTAAGTATTTTAATTCCAGTATAGTTTACATACAGTATTGTATTAGTTTCAGGTGTACAATATAGATTCAACAATTCTACACATTACTCAGTGCTCATCATGGTAAGTGTGCTCTTAACCCCCTTTACCTATTTCACCTATCCCCCCATCGACCTCCCCTCTGGTAACCATCAGTTTGTTCTCTGTAGTGAAAAGCCTGTTTCTTTGTTTGTCTCTCTCTCTCTCTTTCCTTTGCTCATTTGTTCTGTTTTTTAAATTCCACATATGAGTGAAATAATATGGCATTTGTCTTTCTCTGACTAACTTATTTCTCTCAGCATTATATCCTCTAGCTCTATCCATGTCTTTGCAAATGACAAGATTTCATTCTTTCTGTGGCTGAATAATATTCCATTATATATGTATATATTTTTTTCTTTATCCATTCATCTATTGATGGACACTTGGGCTGCTTCCATTGTTTGGCTATTGTAAATAATGATGCTATAAACACTGGGGTGCATATATCCCTTTGAATTAGTGTTTTTGTATTATTTGGGCAAATATCTAGTAGTGCAATTGCTGGATCATAGGGTAGTTTTATTTTTAATTTTTTGAGGAAACTCCATACTGTTTTTACAGTGGCTACACCAGTTTGCATTCCCACCAATGGTGTACGAGTGTTCTTTTCTCTGCATCATTGCCAACACTTGTTTTTTTCTTGTAGTTTTGATTTTAGGCATTCTCACAGGTGTGAGCTGATATCTCATTGTAGCTTTGATTTGCTTTGCCCTGATAAGTGATGTTGAGCATCTTTTTATGTGTCTGTTGACCATCTGAATGTCTTCTTTGGAGAAATGTCTGTTCATGTCGTCTGCTCATTTTTAATTGGATTATTTGTTTAAGGTGTTGTGTTGTATCTCTTCTTTAGAATCCTTTATCAGATAACTCATTTGCAAGTATGTTTTCCATTCAGTAGATTGCCTTTTAGTTTTGCTGATTTTTTGCTTTGCTGTGCAGAAGATTTTTATATTGGGGCACCTGGGTGGCTAAGCATCTGACTCTTGGTATCAGCTCAGGTCATGATCTCAGGATCATGAGACTGAGCCCCATGTCAGGCTCTGTGCTGGGCATGGAGCCTGTTTACGATTCTCTCTCCTCTCCCTCTGCCCTTCACCCACCACGCGTGCATGTGCATGCGCGCATGCGCACGCGCGCGCGCGCGCACACACACACACACACACACACACACACACTCTCTCTCTCTCTCTCTCTCTCTCTCCCTCTTTCTTTCTCTCTCTCAAAAAAGGAAGGTTTTTATTTTGATGTAGTCCCAATAGTTTATTTTTGCTTTTATTTCTCTTGCCTCAGGAGACATATCTAGAAAAAAATGTTGCCATGGCTAGTATTACAGAAATTACTGCCTGTGTTCTTCTCTAGATTTTTATGGTTTCAGGTCTCACATTTTGGTCTTTCATCCCTTTTGAATTTATTTTGTGTATGGTGTTAAGAACATGGTCCCTTCTTTTGCATTTGGCTGTCCAGTTTTCCCAGCACCATTTGTTGTGCCTTAGTTTCATCTTGTAGACTGGGAAGAAAACTCACCTTATTTTGAGGATTTTCATGAGACTCAAAAAAGCATTCGTAGAGATAAATTGCAAATTATAAATCACTATACAGATATTTGTGACTTCATTTTTAAATTTTGTCTGCAAAATGGAGACAGCATTCATACCTGCTGAACAGGGTTACACTAAAGATTAAATGAAATAGTACCAGATAAAGAAAGCCTTCTCTCTGGTTCATAGTAAGTTTTCATAAAGGTTAGCTACTTGTTTCATTTTGCACAAGCTGGGGCAACTACTCTGCAATGACTACTGCGGTGTCTTCATGATTCCATTACAGAGAATCCTCAACAAGGGCCCCAGCCAGACTTCCATCTACTTCTGGGACCCCTTGTTGTGAACCTTGCACATCCTGGAAAAGCTGAACACCATGCCTCCTACTCATAATCAAGGAGCCCAGTGGGGTTTACTCTGATGTGGCTTATCCCAGGTCAATGTGGGAAGAGCCCCTGAGGTTCCTCAATCATCTGTTTCCTGTGTACTTATACTGTCCTTATGCATCTAACAAATTAAATATGTAATTGTGGTGAACTTTAAGTTAGCTTAAGTGTTCCACTGCCACATAAAAATATAGTAAGATTTCAACTTGAAATCCCAACTCTGTATCAGCTGCTCAATTGCATATATTATAGTGGAATTATAAGGCTAACTAAATGGGACAAATTCTTTTAAATATTATAATTATGTAAAATACCAAATAATATAAAATTCCAAATGCACAGACTCTTTTACTCAAAAATATTACTACTTTGGGTCATATAAACATTTCTGTATTTAATTCAAAATCTCCCAAGAGCTGAAATAAGCTGAATAAGTTTGCATAGCAAACTTCTAAGGAAACTATAATCTTATCCCATGCTTTTTGGAAATTACTCAAGGTAGCAAAATGATCATTGATTTCAGCTTAGCCACTAAGTGAGCTCTGCGGGTAATCTTAGATGAACAGCACCAAACACTATGATAATTGCTCCAATACTCTGTAAGTCAAAAGGGAGAATAGACATGTAGCCCATGTGTCTCAATTCAGGTTATATCCGACCTGGTACTTTTTGACAGATAAGTCTAGAGCGTACCCTAACTGTTCACTTCATTGGTTTTAGCATTTCTCTGCTATTCTTTTGATTGGTATTTCCATCCAACTCAGTAGACTGGGCACCAGGTAAAACAGTGCATTTTCTTTTATTCTTAGGACCATACAGTTCTTTTGGCTATCATAATGCCTAGAAGATTTTGGCTCTCTTGTGTGGCTCCACTTGACCATTTGGTCACTGTTTCCAGAGACTCTAGGCAGGTGCCCTCTACCCCAAGCCAGATGTTCTTGCAGTTTCTCTAACTGCCATTACGCATTCTTAAATCGGCACCATGCTCATACTGTTCTTCCTCATCTGGGAGGCCTCTGTCACTCTTCCCAATCAATAGAAGGGTTTCATGAGAATCAGTAGGGAACTCTTTTGAAAAATTACATTCTGATCTGGTAACTCTGAATTCAAGCCCAAATTATTATCTATCTATCTATCTATCTATCTATCTATCAATCTATCTATATCTATCTATCTTTTTTAGATAGTTATGTTTTGGGAAACCAGTGGTCTAGAAAGACCCAGTTCATGCCCAGCCTCCATCTGTACAGAACAATAGGAAATGATCATAGTCTAGGAATTAAGAGATGCGGTTTCTAGTGCTAATCCTCTCAACTCCTCAGCTGTGTAACTTTGGATATGTCACTTAACCTTCGCACACATTTATTTCTGCAAGGATTCTTTTTCTGTGTTTGTTTTGGGTGTGTTTTTAGTCCCTGCAAGAATTCTTATTTGCATGTATTAATGTACTACACACTAAGCAGTGTACTAAGACTTAATATACATTGTCTCACAATCATCACAGCAATACTATCAGTGCTCTGCTTTTCAACGACATCTACGGATAAGGAAACTGCACCTTGGAGATGTTTAAAGAAGTTGTCCAAGATTAGCTCTACAGCTGACAAATGGTCTGGACTAAATTCAGACACAGATCTGCTGACTCTGCAACCCTTGGCCTAGGCCAGTTAGCAACTGCCTCCTGTCTATGAAATATAATTTTCTGGTCCATTTCAGAAGAGATATTTTTAATACCTGTTGAATCATTAGGGCACATCACAACAAAGCTACATTTCTTTTGTTATACAATCTCATTCAGGATCTGGAATTGCTATGGAAACTATAGGTAGAACACTGTAGGTTTTTTGTTTTGTCTCATTTTGTTTAAAGCTGATTGGATCATCTTTGATATTTGGCTCCATAAGGCTCAAAAGGTAAAAGAAAGTAGTCACTTTAGGTTTTTGAGCTTAGGAATGTATAAGAAACCCACAAAGAATCTCAATGACAGGAAAATGACAACTGTTAAGCCCCAGCCCCACCCCAGACTGTCACAGTACATTGCATACACTTTGTGTTATCAAAGGCAGGGAGGATAATAAGAGATACAGTTAGTAAAATGTCCCAACAGTTTTCCAGTTGAGCTGCAGTGAGGTTTTGTTTTGTTTTGCTTCTTTTCCTTTTCCCCTCTTTAGAGCAGGCTATAGACTGATGGTGTGGGATGGCTTAATTCCTGCCTTCAATCAGTTGAATTTTAATCACAGTTCTCTGTTTACTTGCTGTTCATTTTGCAATGAAATAAGGTGTCCCTCTTCACACTCCAGTACTTAAAAAGGAAGAAATTGTTTGGTGAGGACAGAGATGCACTTTAGTGTGCAGAGAATGTTAGCAGGTTCAGGAATCGTTCAACCTCATTTACAGACAAGGGTGAGAAATTCCACACTCTTTATATTGTGGCTTTGGGGACTGTGTTTGCAGAGATAAAACAAGACCACATATTTCATCACAGCTCAGCAATTACCACAGCAGTCCACCTGCACCCCTGGGATTTTCCAGGACAAAGTGAGGCAATCCACTGGGAGCAAGAGGAGAGGGATTTGGCTCTTCTTTCCCACTTAGAACGCAGATCAAGCATGGGCAGCCAGATGCTTGTGTAAACATAAAAACAAAAATTCTTGGGTTGAAGTTATTTAAGAAGAGCCTTGTGTTGTTTCTTGCAACAAGACCAATACACATGGATACCACACTCCTGCTCCTCTCAGAAAGTCCAGGGAAGTTTAAACTCAGGCCGCGTCCTGCCTCCACTTGATGCTACTTCCTCTGCATGTGAAAGAGGCCATGGCAATATCTGGATCTATATAAGAGAGACAGAGAGAGAATCAGAACAAAGCTGTGCCTGTGGAAACAGTCCAGTGGAGGGAAAGGCACAGCAATTAGGTGTTTTAGAGGAATTGAACTCTTTGACCACTGAGAATTATATTTCAAGCAGGTGAATCTTCAAAGCCTTAATCTTTGCTTGGGTTTCAAAATCAGCTTCTGAGCCCCTGTGTTTCTCATGTATCATGGGAAGAGGTGCTGAGGACTGAAGAGAAGCTGACCTTTTAGAGTGAGCCCAAAGGACAGAAGTGAGGACAAATGTCTAGCTCACAACTAGCAGCATTAGGACAAATCATCAACCACAGTGGTGACAGGGGTGGGGCACTAGTGATTGGGTAAAACTTTTGAGGGTCAGGCCTAAAATGTGGTGGCAGACTTAGGTGTTCTAAGTGGGTACTGTCAAGGTGGTGGCACAGGGCGCT
Organism: Neomonachus schauinslandi; assembly: GCF_002201575.2. Classification (NCBI taxonomy): domain Eukaryota; kingdom Metazoa; phylum Chordata; class Mammalia; order Carnivora; family Phocidae; genus Neomonachus; species Neomonachus schauinslandi. Next base: position 169,873,656 of record NC_058403.1, read on the forward strand.
ATCAACATGATCAACCCTTTCAACTTGGTTACTGTCGAAGCTGTCCAAGACTGCAAGTCATCCCCAGAGCTCTGGGTTGAGAAGGTTTCAGATAGATCATTTGCTCCTTTAGAACCCATCACTATTGTCTGAATTTGCTCCCTGATTTCCTTTTCTTCCCCTGGGGATTGGCTAACTCTTCTTTCAAGCTTTCAAAATACAAATTGTCAACAATCACATTCTTTTCCTGGAAAATGGGACCACTTCTTCTGAACCTACCTATTAGATGGAAGCTATTTCTATGATTGTAAGTTGCTTTTTACCTTTCTAAGGGTTACCATTATCAATAACACTAGGGTGAGGTTGATATTAATGACTTCCATGTGGTTTTCTTGTTCCTTCCTTATTGAAGTAGTGAGGAAAAAAGGACAAAGTGCACTCTCTGGCAGAGCACTGTCATTAAACTAGGCTCTTATTGGGATCCATATTACAGATAAGAAAGAAAAAAGCACAGTGAACACAGCGTATCAAAGACCTGGGTTCAATTTTGGCCCTTCATCTAATTTGTTAAGGAAACTTGAACAGGTGACCTCATTCCCCTGAGTCCTAGTTTCCTGATTTATGAAACAAGAAAAATGATAGGAATATTTTTACTCCTGAGAGCAATAGTGGAAGACTAGAATGTAATTAGAATTTTCTCTTTCTATGTTTCTCTCTTTCTCGTTAAGACTCAGAATACAAGGCGCCTGGGTGGCTCAGATGGTTAAGCGTCTGCCTTCGGCTCAGGTCATGATCCCAGGGTCCTGGGATCGAGTCCCACATCGGGCTCCCGGCTCAGCGGAGAGCCTGCTTCTCCCTCTGACCCTCTCCCCTCTCATGCTGTTTCTCTCTCGCTCGCTCTCTAAAAAATAAATAAAATCTTTAAAAAAAAAAAAGACTCAGAATACATTGGCAGGGACATAGCAAAGTATATTTCTTTCTGGATTAAATTAAGGAAGCACCTTGATGTATGTGCAGGATTTAGGGAGTAATCTCTTTTAGCATGGATGACTAGGGTATACAATTCCCAAGTACCTTTCTCTACTACCAAACTAAGGGTACTTATGTTTGGAGGTGTGGGTTAATCTCCCATAAGGAGGCATTATCTGCTAATTGTCACAATTACTATAGTGCTAAAGTCTTTGGTAAATAGATGAGAGTAATAACAATAATATTGGCAATACTTAATAATAATTAGGCACTTACGCTCTCATAATGGAAGAAGCATGAAGATCTTATTTAGACTTAACCACCAATTGAACCCTTGTCATGTATCAGGGACTAGGTTGATCAGTCTGTGTGCAGTATTTTTTTTAATTCTTACCATGGCAATGAGATCAACTGTTACCATAGCCAGCCTCCAAGATTCCACAGTGATTCCCATATGCAGGTATGCAGCAGCCAGCAGCAGTCATGTGAGTCAGCCCTCTTGGAATTGGATCCATAAGCCCCAGTAAAACATTCAGCTGACTATAGCCCCAGTCTACATCTTGATTGCAGCCTCATTAAAGACCTTGGGCCAGAACCACCCAACTAAGCTGCTTCAGAATTCCTGCCTCCGTGAAATCACATAAAATAATAGAAGTTTGTTATTTAAAACCACCAAGTTTAGGGATAATTTTTTACATGACACTAAGTAACTAATATACCATATTTTACAGAAATGTAAACAGAAGTTTGGAGAGGTAAAATAAGTTGTCCAAAACCACAATCCTAGGAAATATCAAGCTAAGTACAAATCTAGGCCATCTGGCTCCAGAGTCCATGCTCTCAGTCATTGTACTATTGTTTACTTTTCACAGGGGAGAGAATGACCATAAGAGCCTCCTGCTTACACTTTAAACACATACCAGGAACCTACAACAAAAATCACAATACTAATAAATTTTTGTCAATTCTAAATAACTATCCTATCTTTATTAACAAAAATATATTTGAGCTTTTGTAGTATTTATAAACTGGGACTCTTAAAAATTTGGAATGGGCAGCTCATTCAACACATATTTCTATCATATATTTCTCATCTTGAGACTTCCCCATTTTTCCAGATTTATTGACACCTGCACTTTGAGTCTCCTCGACAATACTTTCTCATAAGAGCTCACTCTGGTCTTAATATCCAATGTAAATCTTGAAAAAATTCAGAAATGTCTTGAATGAGTTCATGAATAATGTTCTTTCTTGGTTGCTTCTTACTGATCATTTTGGAGGCCATTTCTTATCCTTTTAACTATTAACTCAAAACTCTTTAAGCTCTAGTGAGCTGATATATGCTAACCAGAGAAGCAAAGATTGGTCTATGAACTGGAAGACTAGTGTTTTAATTTACAATGAAGACCCAAAAATCAAAATACTATATTCCTTTCTTGATGGCATACCCTTAGCTGTATAAACTTACCTAGTAAAGGAAGTTAGTTTTCAAAAGGTTTCATGGAACAAAGCAAAGTTTTGGTTTTTTTATGACCTGAAGGACTATCTCACTAGGCCATATAAAAAATTTCTCATTATGGGCTCCTGGGTGGCTCAGTTGGTTAAGCGACTGCCTTCGGCTCAGGTCATGATCCTGGAGTCCCGGGATCGAGTCCCACATCGGGCTCCCTGCTCAGCAGGGGGTCTGCTTCTCCCTCTGCCCTCTTCCCTCTCGTGCTCTCTGTCTCTCATTCTCTCTCTCTCAAATAAATAAATAAAATCTTTAAAAAAAAATTTCTCATTATTATAATCCTATCATCTTTTACCCTTGGGCAGAACTTGTTATTATCTTATACATTTTAACTCTGTCAGGCAAGTTTCAGAACAACTAAGAACAGCTACCTGTACACCACATAGAAACCAGTCAACACAACCTGATGATCTGCCTTTGTTACCTTGGCTAGATTTGGGAGACACTGAAGGCTCCTCCTTATACCTGAAGTTGACTGATGTCTTTCATTTTTGATTTGTTCTTACTAGTTGCTATCAAGGCAGGTAAACATTTTATGGTCTGTTTCCCAAAATCAGGACCTGGAGGGAATCTTTGTGGCACACTGTTGGTTCATAACATTCGTAGAAGCTTCCCAAATGTAATCTGAAACCAGCTCCCATACTCAAGAGCAGGGAGAGACCCAAGAAGGAGGCAAGGAACTCCAGGTTGATAGCTACCAGTTTTAATAAGCAAAGGAAACTTATAAGCAGGACTTGTTTTTGGGTGGCCACAAGATGAATGGATCCCCACACCCACCCAACCAGCAAATCCTAAGTTTTAAAGAGGCTGTAACTGGGGTCAGTCACATAAATTGTGCAGGTAGTCTCAACATCATATCTCAAGGCTTTGTCCTTTGATCAGTCTCTGAGAGCAGAAAAGGCAAATAAAACCCACATTCCAAGTACAGGGGAGGGGTTGAGGAGCCTCTGTGTGCCTAGGTCTAGTTTATGGGTCAGTCAGCGAGCATGTCTTTTTTTTTTTTTTTAAGTTGGCTCCACACCCAGTATGGAGTCCAATGCAGGGCTTGAACTCACAACCCTGAAATCAAGACCTGAGCTCAGATCAAGAGTCAGATGCTTAACCAATTGAACCAGAGCCACCCAGGTGCCGTGGCAGTCATGTCTTTTTGATGATATTACCCAACAATCCCATTTTCAAATGATTACATGAAGAAATATCCTGTCTTCTACCAGCTGATCTCAGTGATAGTACAAAGGAAGTCAATTGTATATTGGCTTTCATGAGAACCCAAAAATTGTAAGCAAAATCCCAACTTTCATGTGGATAGGAAGAGCAACAGGCACCTATATTAGTAGAATTATTCTGACACCCTACTGCCCAACCTACACATTGCCTAAAATCCATATCATTAAAATGGCAATTTTTATTGAGTATCTTTGTACCATTCACTATGCTAATGGTTTTACATATATAATTACATTTACCCTTCACAAAAATCTGCAAAATAAGTGGGAAATCCCTATTTTTTCAAGTGAAAAAAAAATTGAAGGTTGGAAAGGTAAACAAATATGTCCACAGTCACAATGATAGATTCTTTTAATTCCATTACTTTCTATGTTGATCTGACTTCAAGAAGTAGGTTCTTTCCACCATACCACAAACCTACCTTACTTGCATAGGGCTTTATTGAGCAGTATTACCAGGCAAAGACACTAGTCTACCTAAAAAGTAAAGAACTACTAGCTGACGATAATTTCCCATGTTGGTATGACATGGCATTTGTTATACAGTACTTTACTGCACAGAATGACATATAAGTTAAACAGCACCCCTATGAGTTAGGTAAAATTTCTGCCATTTTGCAAATGAGGCTTAGGCTTAGCATGAGTCTTGTGCTTTATCCAAGGTAGTTCATTTGTCCAAGTCACTCTGGGGGGGGGGGGGTGACTAAGTCTTCTTTTTATTTGAAAATACTATTTTGCATTTATTTCAGAAGCTTCTACCACCCATTTTCAGTTTAAAAATGAAATATATTGCAGGTAAGTTTTGACTGAGGAAAAGATAGAGAAATATTTAGGTGCATAGATTATTTCCTGGGCATCATGAAAAGATGTTAAAAAGTAACATGAGAAATAGGGTTCTGGGTCAGGCGAGTGGGAGGGTTGGGTAGGCAACTGTTGACTAAGACACAAGTGATGCTGTCAGGCAGAAGGTAAAGTTCTTTGCTTATACTTATTTCCTTAGTTCTCTTAAAGCTCTTTGAGTTAGATCTAATTTTCTCATTTTGTAAGTAAAGTAATGGAGGTTCAGAGAATTTAAGTAACATGTTCTTGCCCAACTTTGTAGACATTCAAAGGCAAAAACAGGATTTGAACCCAGGTCTCTGTGTGTCTAGAACTCATACTCCCTCTACCACACCCTTGGAATGAGAGGAAGACTGAACAGACCACCAGCTCCTCGATTTCACCTTAGACTGTGTCTGAATAGAAACACAATGGTTCCTCCTTGAAAGCATTTAGTCATTTTTCTTCTTGCCCTGTGAGCATACTTTCAGAAAGTCAGTTTTAAAAGGTAAGGAAGAAAGAAGAAGAAAAGGTAGAAAACTTTGTTGCTACAGAACTGTTGCAATAGAAGTATTCTTTCCTATTCTTTCAAGGGAAAAATCAAGTATTGTGTTTGATACATTTGAAGCTACTTTTGTACATCAAGAGAGCCTTCAATTCTGCTTCAAACAGAGGATGTCTTTTTTTTTTGACATTAGTAGAAACAGATTCTGATCACAGATCTTTTCACGTCTTTAGTTTCTACTTCCTGAACCATGCATAAACTGATTTTGAAATTCTGAAAGCATTCCAAATAGAAGAGGTCTCCATTGCACATAAAATACCAGAGGGGTGGATTTGGGTTCTCATTCAATTAACTATCAAGACTAGAATATAAGGATGTCATCTTGCAGGAATACAGGCCTGCTAATTCAACAGTGACTTTGTTTGGTTGTCCTTTCATCTATCATATACTGTCGTGGTTGTCATATGGCAGTATAACTTAGCATTCCTTATGATATATGCCAAATTGCACAACTAATACTAATATATATTAACATAGGATCCTATTAAGCACAACATAAACCTAATTCTCTTTTATACAACCAGTAAAGTGGAAATATTTAATCAACTTATTGTTTAGCAATTGGAAGGTTAAAAAAATTGAATGATTTTATTTGTATTGACACATTTAGGTTCTGAATGTGGGATGGATGGATGGATGGATAGGAAGGGAAGAAATGACATTTGTTAAGCATATTTTATGTCTCAAGCATTATTCCTAGCATTTTATGTTTTTCTTATTGAATTGGCATATTTATTGATAGCTGAATCCTAGGTTGTAGCCCACAGGTAATACTCTATTTGAGATATGCATCCCAAATAGTCTTTCCACTCAGGATGTGAAATAAGGTATTCTTGTGGTGCTTTATCACTTCAATTTTCATGCATGTAAATTTGATCCCCAAAAGAATGATCTTTAAGAAGTGGCATTTTGAAAGTTTATTATGTTATGTTTTTGTAATGCTTTTAGAAATATACAGTTAGATTCTAGCCTCCACGATGATTTCCCCCGCTGCAGTTAGGAAAGAAGATGTCTGTGTGTGTGTGTGTGTGTGTGTGTTTGTGTTCTTGTGAACTGTTCTGTGTGGTTTCCAGCAAATTAGGGTGTCTATTTCCTCATACAATTGGGAAAAATAATCATATCCTTGGGCTTTTTTGAGGCAACTGATAGTCTCAAAGTCACATTGTCAAAATAGGATACTCTGTAGGGGTTGACAGTAGTAGGGGGAGGAGAAGGTGTCTGTTACTATTAGGACTTCTGTTACTTGTTTATAAATGGCACAGTAGTAAAGCTATCACTTACTGAACACAATATGTGCTAAAAATGGTGTTAATATTTTGCATCCATTATGTCCTGTTGATAAAAAACAAAAGCTAAGACAAAGAGATTAAGTGATTTATCTAAAGTGACATATAAAAGAGAGGGAGAGAAAGCAAAGAATAATTTTAACATGTTCTTTATCCTCATCTGGGGCTTTGGAATCAGGAAACTTTTAGTTAAAGCAACTGAAAATCCAACTCAAACTGGTTTACACAAAAATAAGGATTTATTGATTGATGTATTTGAAAAATCATGGGTCACTGTATCTTCAGGCAAGGCTGTATACAGGAGCTCAAATGGTGTCTCATTCATCTGGCTCTCATTCTCATTTCCCCCTCCCCATCTCTCCATATTTTGGCTTTTTTTTTTCTTCTCTGTTGTCTTTATTTTCCAACACACAAGCTAGCCACCAGCAATTTGTAGTTTGTATTTTATCAGCTAAGTTGAAACAGTGGAAACAGTGTTTTACCCCAGTGGTTCCAGGGACAAGTCCCAGAACTGAATATTATTGGCCTGCCTTGGCTCACATGCCCACCCCTCAATGACTAACTGGACTGGAGGTGGAATGTTCTCACTGGCTAAGCTTAGGTTTTGTACCCAACCCATTGCATGGGTTGGTACCAGCACTGCACAAGCCAAATGAACTAATAGTGGAAGAAGGTTGTTTCCCCAAAGAAAACAATGTCATTTTATCGGATGGGGAAAAGACACTGACAAAGATTACAGATGTCTGCTGCAGCCACTTAGACATGGAAACTGCCATATCTCAGACTTGAGACACAGGGGAACAGCCCCATCCCTGAAGCTTGGGTGGCTCAGTCACATTCAGTCTGGAGTCATCATCTCAGTAGGTTATTTACTTACTCTTTCAGGATAAGTATTGAAAAGCTTCCAAATGGCAAAATGTACAACTGGAAAGCATCTTAATTATGTAAACTGACTCTTTCCCACAACTCACTAAAGCTTCCAGAATCATGAATATGAAAGGATGAGGACTGAGGTTAAAGTAGTTCCCACCAGTGAACAAACCAAAGGTTATAATTACAATGGGTATTTGGCCAGTCCCGAAAAGTTTACCAGTAAAGATTCAAGTCACATTCAAATCTTAACTGGCACAAGGGCAGGATTTATTTAAAGAGTCAGATTAGTAGCTAGTGATGGAAAGATAATGTAGAAGATGTTAAACAAAAGTTAATCTACTTTTATCCCATTTATTTATCTGTATATTTATTCTCCCTGAACTGGCTCACTCCTGAAATGGCTGCTTCTGGAGTTTATGACAGTGCATGGTTAAGGAGGGGGAGAGCATTGGCAGCTGAACAAATGACAGAATAATGATTAAGTGGAAAAACAGCTGAGTGCTGTAATTTACAGATGAAGTGACTGCATCAAAACCAGGGAAATGAGCTCTGTCTATTTAATAGTCTCCACACTGCCATCTCTGGTGGCCCATTCTTCTGACTTTACAAGCCAGCTCCGCCACACTCAACTCTACCCAGAAAGAAATGGAGAGAAATGAACATGCTCTACTTTTGCATAAATGGCACTGAGACTGTTCCTTCCTCCCCATTTGGGAGCAAAAGCAATGCCTATACATCCACCGAGAAACTGGCTTTTGTGCCAAATCCCTCCTAGCCAAAAAATAAAAATAAAAAATAAAAAAATAAAATTAATGGATGCTTCATCAACAAGAATTTAACTCCCAGGGAATAGTGAACATTAATAACCAAAGACTCTGACATCCTTGAAAAACCAGAGATGAGGTATCTTCCTTCAAAACGTCCATGTCATCTTGGTTGTGTGGTTGAAAGCACCTGCTTTGTCACTATTTCTTCATCTCCTGCAGGGACACGTACTGCCACAGTATAATTTTTTGTACTTAAAAAGCAGGAATTACTTGCTATTTAATACTACTGGAGTTAACATAGCTGCCTCAAATTCCATTTTTATTCACTCTCAGCTTGAGAACAGGATGCTTTCTCTTTGTGTCCCTGCTAGCAATTTCCAATCATAGACAATTTTAATATTTCATGGTTGTGTCATTATGAAACTGGCAAGCCCAGCTGCTGTCTCTTGATGAGATAACTAGTTGTGTGTATGCTTGAGTTGTATTTTATTCTTGTCATGAAGACACTGTTAACATTTCTTGCAAATTTTCAGGAACATAGTTAAGGCAAAATCATGTACTTGCCACTCATAATTTCATTTATTCAGTTTCCCTAGAATTCTTAGGAAGTGGCTACCCTTTCCTCTCTCTCCATCCCACAAATAAGGAAGGAGGAAAGTGAGACTCAAAGAGCTTAAGTAACGTGACCATGGTTTTACAGCAGTGGCAGAGACAGGATTCAGACTTGGTTGCTCTCAGAACAAAGCCCATAATTTTCCCAGTCTGAATCCCAGCCACCTTCCTTTCTCTAGTCATTTAGACTCTGAATGCCTTCAACTTACTCCCTTCCCTCCTTGGACCAAAACCTGCTTTCTGGGTCTTTATTGCACACTGAGGTTGCAATTACTCCTAGCAGTCTTGAAATGGGACCTGTCCTGTTTATTCCAGGGATATTCCCATTTGTAATACTGCTCAAAGGTCTAAGCTATTAGTCACCAACATGGACGTGCATCACAATGACCTGCAGAGAGATTCCTGGGTATGTTTTCACTAGAGATGCCCAGATTCATCCCTGTGAGATTGCTAATTCATTGGGGCAAGAGAGGGTCCAGTTTGTAAAACAGTGATTCTCATGTTCAGCCAGGGTAGGAAATCACTGTTTTAAAAGAATCAAGTTCACTCTGTTGATTGTTTTTCTTTGCTGTGCATCAGCTTTTTAGTTTGAACTGCATCACTTGTGTGTACATTGTGTATTTTTGCTTTTGTTTCCTGTGCTTTTGGTGTTATATTCAGAAGCCATTGCCAAGACCAAGGTCTTAAAGTTTTCCCCTATTTTCCTCCTAGGAGTTTTACAGTTTCAATTCTTACATTTGTCTTTAACCGATTTTTGTTATGGTGTAAGATAGAGGTCCAATTTCATCATTTTGCATTTGGATGCCCAGCTTTCCCAGCCCCTTTTGTTGAAGTGACTCTCCTTTCCCCATTGTGTATTTGTGGTGTTCTGGTACAATATGCATCGGTTCCTTTTTGGGCTCTCCTTTTTTTTTTTAATTTAAATTCAATTAGCCAACATATAGAACATCATTAGTCTTATATGTAGTGTCATTTTGTTCCATTGGCATATATGTTTGTCTTTATGCCAATGCTGGTACCACACTATATCTTTGTAACATATTTTTAAATCAGGAAGTTTTTCAGTCCTTTGTATACAGCAGCACTTGTCAATGTGTGTCCCCCATCCCCCCCCAAAAATACTTAAACAAAATACTAAAAAGAATGGTGTTTCCATGGTCAAATATGTTTTAAAATATTATATATTTTACCCTATTATGTATGCATAATAAAATTCTGAAAAGTTTTGAAGTAAAAAAAAAAGGGAAACCTAGAGTTTATCAACCTCCATGAGCACTGAAACCTTTGTACCTTCAATACCTATTAACATTCCCCAGACATAGTATTTCAGAAATACACTTTGGGAGCAAATGAATAGTGAAGTCTTTGTATCCAAAACAGAGTGATACAGATGTATTACAACTATAATATTCCACATTTATTTATATTCTCTTTACATATGTAGATAGTATTTTCAGGGACTCTAAGAGATCAAGAGGAATTTTGATGTTTTCTTGTAATTACTCATAGCCCTCCCCTGGTGGTCAGCCAGCATCTACATTCACATTGCCTTTGAATATCTCTCTGCCCAATACCATCATTTTTCCTGCTCTAAAATCACAATCGTGTGCTAATTCTTGTAACATTTAAAAAATTTTTTTTCTAATGACAAAAGCCATGCATATTTATTGCAGAAAATTTAGAAATTCCAGAAAAGTTAAATTAGGAAATAAAACCACTTAAACTCCATGCCCAGAAATAACCATTATTTGTATTTCTTTATTAATGCTTCCATTTCATACACTCATGCACACACAAGCAAATCAGCCCACACATGCGCCCTTATAGGAAATAGGCACTGTTGTAGGCTGTTGTGTATTCCCGAAAATTTATATTTTGAAGCTCCAGCCCTCAGTGTGACTGCATTTGGAGACACAGCCTTTAGACAGGGGTGCAGACAAAGAGAAAAGGCCATACGAGGTAATAGTAACGAAGTGGCCATCTGCAAACCAAAGAGAGAAGCCTCAGAATAAACCATACCTTTCAACACTCATTTTGGACTTAGGTCCTTCAAAATGATGAGAAAATACATTTCTGTTGTTTAAGCCCCCCACTCTGTGGTATTTTGTTACGATATTTATAGTAAACTAATCAGGTACATACTGTATCTAACTTTTATTGAGTACTTAATATATACCTCATCATAAGCCATCAGTAGCATTGGTACAGTGAATCACTCCTTTTGCCTTTTGGGTGACAACTCTTTCTAGCTCTTTTCCTTTCTTTCTGACTCTTCTTCCATGTTCTCTTCTGCTGTTTACCCTTTTCTTCCCCCAATATCTCAATATTTGGAGGGTCTTAGGGCTGAATTTTGATCTCTTGTCCATTTACCCCCTTCAGTGGGTAACCTTATCCATGTTCCTGGATTTTCACACCATCTGTATGCATATGACTTTCCAAATTTCAGTCTCCAGTCTGAATCCCTTCTCTAAACTCCTGACTTGTCTCCCATCATTCAATGCTTGAAATAATTTGCATTTTATAGATGAGGGAATGAAAGCTCAGGGAGGTTAATTCACTTACCCCAGGCCTCAGAACTAGTAAGTGCAGGAAACTGAATCCAGTTCTAAAGTAATCTGACTCCAAGGCTCCCTATATTATGTCTCTTCTCTAGTGAAGTGAACTTGTTTCTAATCATTAATATACATACCATTTTGTTAATTTGTTAACTGAATTAACAAAATGGTCTGTATTGAACAGTCAGGTACATGCCAGACTTTGTTCTAAGTGCTGAGGCCATAACAAAAAACTAACCAGATCAAGCCCCTGTTCTAGGGATCTTATATTTTAATGGTGGAGACAGAACTAAAAACTCATCAGAAAGTTAGATGTCAGGTGATAATAAGCACTATAAAAATGTAAGTGGGAAATGGGGGGTTGGGAGGTAATATTTTATATAGGGTGGTGAGAGAAGGCATGTTTAATAAGGTAACATTTGAGTAAAAACCTAAAAGAAGGCAAAATCAAGCAATAGAGATCCTTGGAGAAAGGAGTTCCAGGTACAGGGACAAGCAAATGCAAAGGCACAGATAATGCAGGACCTGGTAGGTTACAGTAAGGCACTTACATTTCACTGTGCATGAGTTAGGAAGCCATGAACAGAAAAGTGGCATGTCTGATATTTTAAAAGGAGAAAAGTTTTATAGATTAGTCTATAAGGGGAAAGGGAGGAAAAGGGGCAACCAATTTGGAGGACATTGCAATAAGTTGAGAAATTATGGTGGCTTGAAAAGTGGTATAAGTACAGTCGTGCTGAGAAAGGAAAGAGTGGTCCGATTTGAGTCAGATTTTGAAGGTAGAGCTGATAAAATTTGCTGAGGGGTGAAGTGGGTATGAAAGAATCAGAGATGAGTGTATGTCTTTTGGCCTGGGAGTAAAACACCGGAATGAGAGGGAAAAGACTGGAATGGAAGGATCAAGTTCTGGGGGCAAGTCTTGAACTTAACTTTTATGCCTTAAATATTTATGTAGAGGTATCAAATGAACAATTTGAAGTTCAGAAGCAAGATCTAGGCTGGTTAAAAAATAATTGAAGATAACAGCTTTCAGTCTTGTTAATTTTTGCCATTATAACTTGTGTAATGTGGTATCTCATTGTGGTTTTGATTTGTATTTCCTTGAGGGCTAGTGATGTTGAACATTTTTTCATATGTCTGTTGGTCATTTATATGCCTTCTTCGGAGGAGCGTCTGTTCATGTCTTCTGCCCATTTACTGACTGGATTATTTGTTTTTTGGGTGTTGAGTTTGAGAAGTTCTTTATAGATCTTGGATACCAGCCCTTTATCTGTAATGTCATTTGTAAATATCTTCTCCCATTCCGTGGGTTGCCTCTTAGTTTTGTTGACTGCTTCCTTTGCTGTGCAAAAGCTTTTTATCTTAAGTCCTAAAAGTTCATTTTTGCTTTTGTTTCCCTTGCCTTTAGAGATGTGTCTTGAAAGAGGTCGCTGTGGCCAATGTTGAAGAGTTTACTGCCTATGTTCTCTAGGATTTTGATGGATTCCTGTCTCACATTGAGGTCTTTCATCCATTTTGAGTTTATTTTCATGTATGGTGTAAGAGAATGGTCCAGTTTCATTCTTCTGCATGTGGCTGTCCAATTTTCCCAGCACCATTTATTGAAGAGACTGTCTTTTTTCCATTGGATATTCTTTCCTGGTTTGTTGAAAATTAGTTGGTCATAGAGTTAAGGGCCCATTTCTGGGCTCTCTATTCTGTTCCATTGATCTATGTGTCTGTTTTTGTGCCAAAACCATGCTGTCTTGATGATCACAGCTTTGTAACACAGCTTGAAGTCAGGCATTGTGATGCCCCCAGCTTTGGTTTTCTTTTTCAACAATCCCCTGGAGATTCAGGGTCTTTTCTGGTTCCATACAAAATTTAGGATTGTTTGTTCCAGTTCAGTGAAAAATGTCAATGGTATTTTGATAGGGATGCATTGAAGGTGTAGATTGCTCTGGGCAGCATAGACATTTTCACATTGTTTATTCTTCCAATCCATGAGCATGGAATGTTTTTCCATCTCTTTGTGTCTTCCTCCATTTCTTACATAAGTGTTCTGTAGTTTCTAGAGGATAGATCCTTTACCTCTTTAGTAAGTTTTATTCCTAGGTATCTTATGATTTTTGGTGCTATTATAAATGGAATTGATTCCTTAATTTCTCTTTCTTCAGTCACATTGTTAGTGTATAGAAATGCAACAGATTTCTGTGCATTGACTTTATATCCTGCCATGTTGATGAATTGCTGTATGAGTTCTAGTAATTAGGGGGTGGAGTCTTTTGGGTTTTCCACATAAAGTATGTCATCTGCGAAGAGAGAGGGTTTGATTTCTTCTGTCTGATTGCTGAGGCTAGGACTTCTAGTACTATGTTGAACAAAAGTGGTGAGAGTGGGCATCCCTGTCGTGTTCCTGACCTTAAGGGAAAAGCTCTCAGTTTTTCCCCATTGAGAATATTAGTCACTGTGGGCTTTTCATAGATGGCTTTTATGATATTGAGGTATGTTCCCTCTATTGCTATATTTTGAAGACAGAAACAACAAGTGTTGGCAAGGATGTGGAGAAAGGGGAACACTCTTACACTGTTGGTGGGAATGCAAGCTGGTACAGCCACTCTGGAAAACAGTATGGAGGTTCCTCAAGAAGTTAAAAAAAGAGCTACCCTATGACCCAGCAATTGCACTACTAGGTAATTACCCCAAAGATACAGACATAGTGAAAAGAAGGAACATGTGCACCCCAATGTTCATAGCAGCATTGTCCACAATAGCCAAACTGTGGAAGGAGCTAGATGTCCTTCAACAGATGAATGGATAAAGAAGATGTGGTCCATATATACAGTGGAATATTACTCGGCCATCAGAAAGGATGAATACCCACCATTTGCATCGACATGGATGGAACTGGAGGGGATTATGCAAAGTGAAGTAAGTAAAGCAGAGAAAGTTAATTATCATATGGTTTCACTAATATGTGAAACATAAAGAATAGCACAGAGGACCACAGGGGAAGGGAGGAAAAACTGAATGGGAAGAAATCAGAGAGGGAGACAAACCATGAGAGACTCTGGACTCTGGGAACCAAACTGAGGGTTACAGAAGGGAGGGGGATGGGAGGATGGGGTGATGGGTATTAAGGAGGGTACGTGTGGTTGTGAGCACTGGATGTTATACGCAACTAATGAATTGTGGAACACTACTTCAAAAATTAATGATGTACCATATGCTGGCTAATTGAACATAATAATAATAAAAAAAGATAACTGCTTTCATTAGGTTGTATGGGCTTCCCATTACTGCTACAACAAGTACTACAAATATGATGGCTTAAAACAACACAGACTTATTGTCTTACAATCCTCTAAGTCAGAAGACTGACATAGATCTCACAGGGCTAAAATCAAGATGTGGACAAGGCTCTCTTACTTTCTGGAGACTCTAGAGGAGAATCCATGTCTTTGCTTTTTCTTTCTTTCTTTCTTTCTTTTTTAAATTATGTTAGTCACCATACATTACATCATAGTTTTTTTAAATTTAATTTAATTATGTTATGTTAATCACCATACATCATTAGTTTTTGATGTAGTGTTCCATGATTCATTGTTTGCATATAACACCCAGTGCTCCATTCAGTACGTGCCCTCTTTAATACCCATCACCAGGCTAACTCATCCCCCCACCCCCCTCCCCTCTAGAAACCTCAATTTGTTTCTCAGAGTCCATAGTCTCTCATGGTTTGTCTCCTGCTCTGATTCCCTCCCTTCATTTTTCCCTTTTTACTATCTTTTTTTTTTTTAACATATAATGTATTGGTGTAGTGTTCCATGATTCATTGTTTGTATATACGTGCCCTCCTTAATACCTCACCGGGCTAATCCATCCCCCCACCCCCTCTCCTCTAAAACCCTCAATTTTTTTCTTAGAGTCCATAGTCTCTCATGGTTTGTCTCCCCCTCTGACTCCCCCTGCTTCATTTTTCCCTTCCTACTATTTTTTTTTAACATAAAATGTATTATTGGTTTCAGAGGTACAGGTCTGTGATTCATCAGTCTTACACAATTCACAGCACTCACCATAGCACATACCCTCCCCAATGTCTATCACCCAGCCACCCCATCCATCCCTCCCCCGACCACTCCAGCAACCCTCAGTTTGTTTCCTGAGATTAAGAATTCCTCATATCAGTGAGATCATATGATACATGTCTTTCTCTGATTGATTTATTTCCCTTAGCATAATACCCTCTAGTTCAATCCATGTTGTTGCAAATGGCAAGATTTTTTTGATAGCTGTATAATATTCCATTATATATATATATATATCTCACATCTTCTTGATCCACTCATCTGTCAATGGACATCTAGCTCTTTCCATTGTTTGGCTATTGTGGACATTGCTGCTATAAACATTGGGGTGCACGTACCGCTTCAGATCCCTACATTTGTATCTTTGGGGTAAGTACCCAGTAGTGCAATTGCTGGGTCATAGGGTAGCTCTATTTTCAACTTTTTGAGGAACCTCCATACTGTACTGTTTTCCAGAGTGGCTGCAACAGCTTCCATTCCCAACAACAGTGTACGAGGGTTCCCCTTTCTCTGCATCCTCACCAAAATCAGTCATTTCCTGACTTGTTAATTTTAGCCATTCTGACTGGTGTGAGGTGGTATCTCATTGAGGTTTTGATTTGGATTTCCCTGATGCCGAGCGATATTGAGCACTTTTTCATGTGTCTGTTGGCCATTTAGATGTTTTCTTTGGAAAAATGTCTGTTCATGTCTTCTGCCCATTTCTTGATTGGATTATTTGTTCTTTGGGTGATGAGTTTTGTAAGTCCTTTATAGATTTTGGATACTAGCCCTTTATCTGATATGTCATTTGCAAATATCTTCTCCCATTCTGTCGGTTGTCTTTTGGTTTTGTTGACTGTTTCTTTTGCTGTGCAAAAGTTTTTTAGCTTGATGAAGTCCCAATAGTTCATTTTTGCTCTTGCTTGCCTTGCTTTTGGCGATGTTTCTAGGAAGAAGTTGCTGCAGCTGAGGTCGAAGAGGTTGCTGCCTGTGTTCTCCTTTAGGATATTGATGGATTCCTGTCTCACATTTAGGTCTTTCATCCATTTTGAGTCTATTTTTGTGTGTGATATAAGGAAATGGTCCAGTTTCATCCGCATGCAGCTGTCCAATTTTCCCAGAATCATTTGTTGAAGAGACTGTCTTTTTTCCATTGGACATTCTTTCCTGCTTTGTCGAAGATTAGTTGACTACAGAGTTGAGGGTCCATTTCTGGGCTCTCTATTCTGTTCCATTGATCTATGTGTCTATTTTTCTGACAGTACCATACTGTCTTTATGATTACAGCTTTGTAATAGAGCTGGAAGTCTGGAATTGTGATGCCACCAGCTTTGCTTTTCTTTTTCAACATTCCTCTGGCTATGCGGGGTCTTTTCTGGTTCCATACAAATTTTAGGATTATTTGTTCCATTTCTTAAAAAAAAGTGGATTGTATTTTGATAGGGATTACATTAAATGTGTAGATTGCTCTAGGTAGCATTGACATCTTCACAATATTTGTTCTTCCAATCCATGAGCATGGAACGTTTTTCCATTTCTTTGTGTCTTCCTCAATTTCTTTCATGAGTATTCTAATTTTCTGAGTACAGATTCTTTACCTCTTTGGTTAGATTTATTCCTAGGTATCTTTGGTTTTGGGTGCAATTGTAAATGGGATCGACTCCTTAATTTCTCTTTCTTCTCTCTTATTGTCGGTGTATAGAAGTGCCACTGATTTCTGTGCATTGATTTTATATCCTACCACTTTACTGAATTCCTGTATAAGTTCTAGAAGTTTTGGGGTGGAGTCTTTTGGGTTTTCCACATAAAGTATCATATCATCTGCAAAGAGTGAGAGTTTGACTTCTTCTTTGCTGATTCGGATGCCTTTTATTTATTTTTGTTGTCTGCTTGTTGTGGCTAGGACTTCTAGTACTATGTTGAATAGCAGTGGTGATAGTGGACATCCTCGCTGTGTTCCTGACCTTAGAGGAAAAGCTCTTAGTTTTTCCCCATTGAGAATGATATTCACTGTGGGTTTTTCATAGATGGCTTTTATGATATTGAGGTATGTACCCTCTATCCATACACTCTAAAGAGTTTTAATCAAGAAAGGATGCTGTATATTGTCAAATGCTTTTTCTGCATCTACTGAGGATCATATGGTTCTTGTTCTTTCTTTTATTAATGTATTGTATCACACTGACTGATTTGTGGATGTTGAACCAACCTTGCAGTCCACGGATAAATCCCACTTTGTTGTGGTGAATCATCCTTTTAATGTCCTGTTGGATCCTATTGGCTCATATTTTGGTGAGAATTTTTACATCCATGTTCATCAGGGATATTGGTCTGTAATTCTCCTTTTTGATGGGGTCTTTGTCTGGTTTGGGGATCAAGGTAATGCTGGCCTCATAAAATGAGTTTGGAAGTTTTCCTTCCATTTCTATTTTTTGGAACAGTTTCAGAAGAATAGGTATTAATTCTTCTTGAAATATTTGGTAGAATTCCCCTGGGAAGCCATCTGGCCCTGGGCTTTTGTTTGTTGGGAGATTTTTGATGACTGCTTCAATTTCCTTAGTGGTTATAGGTCTGTTCAGGTTTTCTATTTCTTCCTGGTTCCGTTTTGGTAGTTGATACATCTCTAGGAATGTATCCATTTCTTCCAGGTTATCTAATTTGCTGGCATAGAGTTGCTCATAATATGTTCTTATAATTGTTCGTATTTCTTTGGTGTTGGTTGTGATCTCTCCTCTTTCATTCATGATTTTATTTGGGTCATTTCTCTTTTCTTTTTGATAAGTCTGGCCAGGGGCTTATCAATCTTATTAATTCTTTCAAAGAACCAGCTCCTAGTTTCGTTGATCAGTTCTACCGTTCTTTTGGTTTCTACTAAATTGATTTCTGCTCTGATCTTTATTATTTCTCTTCTCCTGCTGGGTTTAGGCTTTATTTGCTGTTCTCTCTCCAGCTCCTTTAGGTGTAGGGTTAGGTTGTGTACTTGAGACCTTTCTTGTTTCTTGAGAAAGGCTTGTATTGCTATATACTTTCCTCTTAGGACTGCCTTTGCTGTATTACAAAGATTTTGAACAGTTGTGTTTTCATTTTCATTTGTTTCCATGAATTTTTTTAATTCTTCTTTAATTTTCTGGTTGACCCATTCATTCTTTAGTAGGATGCTCTTTAGCCTCCATGTATTCGAGATCTTTCCAACCTTCCTCTTGTGATTGAGTTCTAGTTTCAAAGCTTTGTGGTCTGATATATGCAGGGAATGCTCCCAATCTTTTGGTACCGGTTGAGACCTTATTTGTGACCCAGGATGTGATCTATTCTGGAGAATGTTCCATGGGCACTAGAGCAGAATGTGTATTCTGTGCTTTGGGATGGAATGTTCTCAATATATCTGTGAAGTCCATTTGGTCCAGTGTGTCATTTAAAGCCTTTATTTCCTTGTTGATCTGTTGCTTAGATGATCTGTCCATTTCAGTGAGGGGGGTGTTAAAGTCCCCCACTATTATTGTATTGTTGTCAGTGTGTTTCTTTGCTTTTGTTATTAATTGCCTTATATAATTGGCTGTTCCCATGGTAGGGCAATAGATATTTACAATTGTTAGATCTTCTTGTTGGATAGACCCTTTAAGTAGGATATAGTGTCCTTCCTCATCTCTTATTATACTCTTTGGTTTAAAATTTAATTTGTCTGATATAAGGATTGCTACCCCAACTTTCTTTTGGTGTCCATTAGCATGGTAAATGGTTTTCCACCCCCTCACTTTCAATCTGGAGGTGTCTTTGGGTCTAAAATGAGTCTCTTAGAGGCAGGATATCATTGGGTCTTGTTTTTTTTATCCAATCTGATACCTGTGTCTTTTGATTGGGGCATTTAGCCCATTTACATTCAGGGCAAGTATTGAAAGATACGAATTTAGTGCCATTGTATTGCCTGTAAGGTGACTGTTACTGTATATTATCTGTGTTCCTTTCTGGTCTATGTTACTTTTAGGGTCTCTCTTTGCTTAGAGGACCCCATTCAATATTTCTTGTAAGGCTGGATTCATGTTTACAAATTCCTTTAGTTTTTGTTTGTCCTGGGAGCTTTTTATCTCTCCTTCTATTTTCAATGACAGCCTAGCTGGATATGGTATTCTTGGCTGCATATTTTTCTTGTTTAGTGCTCTGAATGTATCATGCCAGTCCTTTCTGGCCTGTCGGGTCTCTGTGGATAGGTCTGCTGCCAATCTAATGTTTCTACCATTGTGGTTTACATATCTCTTGTCCTGAGCTGCTTTCAGGATTTTCTCTTCGTCTCTGAGACTTGTAAGTTTTACTATTAGATGTCAGGGTGTTGACCTATTTTTATTGATTTTGAGGGGGGTTCTCTGTGCCTCCCGGATTTTGATGCCTGTTTTCTTCCCCAAATTAGGGAAGTTCTCTGCTATAATTTGCTCCAATATACCTTCTGCACCTCTCTCTCTTTCTTCTTCTTCTGGGATCCCAATTATTCTAATATTGTTTCATCTTATGGTATTACTTCTCTCAAATTCTGCCCTCATGACCCAGTAGTTGTTTATCTCTTTTTCTCAGCTTCTTTATTCTTCATCATTTGGTCTTCTATACTCTCTCTTCCGCCTCTTTTGTCCTAGGAGTTAGAGCCTCCATTTTTGATTGCACCTCATTAATAACATTTTTTATTTCAACTTGGTTAGATTTTAATTCTTTTATTTCTCCAGAAAGGGATTCTCTAGTATCATCCATGCTTTTTTCAAGCCCAGCTAGTATCTTTATAGTCGTCATTCTGAACTCTAGTTCTGACATCTTACTAATGTCCGTATTGATTAGGTCCCTGGCAGTCAGTATTGCCTCTTGTTCTTTTTTTTTCTTTTTTTTTTTTTTTTTTTGAGGTGAGTTTTTCCATCTTGTCATTTTGTCCAGAGGAGAATAGATGAATGAGAGAACAAAATGCTAACAGGGTAACAACGGACCCAGAAAAATATACACTAAATAAATCAGAAGAGATGGAAACCAGGGGGAAAAGAAAGGGAAAGAAAAGAAATATGATCAAATATGATCAGGCTGGTAAATAGATCAGTGCCACACACTAGATTTTGGGCTTATTTTGGTCTGTTAGAAGAAACTGCCTCCCAAAATTTTAAAGGGAGAAAAACTTATATTTGTACAAAAATAAGGGTAAATACGATGAAGGGATGGAATATAACTGTAACAATCAAAATTATAAAAGATTTTATAAAAGGAATTGATAAGAATTTGGCTGAAAGTAGAAAGAAGAGAAATTAAAAAAAGAGAGCGAGGGAGAGAATGTGATCAGGCAGGAGACTAGAACAAAGCCATACACTAGAGATTTAGGGTATACTTTGGTCTGTTAGAAGAAACTGTATCCCAAAATTTTAAAGAGAGAATATATACAAGAAATAAGGTTAACTACAATGAAGGGATAGAATATTACTCTAAAAATGAAAAATAAAAAAGATTTTTTTAAAAAAGTTTTGATAAGATGTTGGTTGAAAAAGGGAAAAAGATAAATTCAAGATAAAAAGAAAAAGAAAAAAATAAAGAAAATTTAAAAAATCAACTTTGAAAGACTAAAGAATCATGGGTGAAAAAGCCATGAATTCTATGTGCTGTATTCCCCTAGTGCTGGAGTTGTGCCATTCTCATTGACTGGTAAACTTGTTCTTGGCTGGCTGTTCTTGCTGATCTTCTGGAGGAGGGGCCTGTTGCAGTGGTCCGCAAATGTCTTTTGCCTGAGGCAGAATTGCACCGCCCTTGCCGGGGGCGGGCTAAGTAATCCGCTGAGAAACACTCCAGTCATTCCACCCAGATTTGCTCTCGGTAGCTTCTGTTCCCTGAAAACTTTCCATACAGCTTTGGAGGATGAGAGTGAAAATGGTGGCCTCCCAATTTCTGCCCTGGAAGAGACAAAAACTTGGGGCCCCACTCCTCAGTGCTCCCCCAGAGAAAAGCAATCAATCACTCCTGTCTCCCCAGTTTCCGGCAGCACTCCATGCCCACCCAGCCTGTGACCGGGCATTTCTATCTGTGGCACACAAACCCATTTGTAGTCTTCAAACCCAGCAGGTTCCTGCCGTGCACTCTTGCGCCATTCCTCCCAGGGGAGGAAGGGGAGTGTCTCTGGATCTGCCGCTTGTTGGGTCCCTGCTGGAAGAGCAGTGGCCCAACTGTGCCTTGGATCACAGTTTATGGCAATCCCAACCTGAGAGCCCACTTCTCGGCTCCATCTCTGCAGCCCACTTCCCTGCTCTGATACCTGGGGGCTCTGCCACACTCAGACACCCCCAGTCTTTCTGTGACCCCAAGGGTCCTGAAACCACACTGTCCTAGCAAGGGTTCCACTCCCCACTTAGCCACTGGAGCGATGTCCCTCAGCAGAGCAGACTTCTAAAAGTTGTGATTTTGTGCTCCGGGCTCTGTCACTTGCCGGTAGCTGGCTGATGGAGGCTCCCTTCCCCCTCAGTCTGTCTTCCCAAATATCGCCTCAGATTCCCTTCTCCGCACATCCTGTCTTCCAGAAAGTGGTCCCTTTTCTGTTCAGAGAGTTTCTGCTGTTCTTTTCTTCGGATCTCCTGTTGAGTTTGTAGGTGTTCAGAATGGTTTGATACCTATCTAGCTGAATTCCTGGGACCAGACAAAATTTAGGTCTCCTACTCCTCCACCATCTTGCCCTTCTTCCCTCTGTCTTTGCTTTTTCAAAGCTTCTGGAGGCTGTTGCATTCCTCAGCTCATGGCTGCCTTCTTCCATCTTCACAGCCAGCAATGGTGACTGGAGTGTTTCTCAGCATGCATCACTCTGACATCCTGTTCTGCCTCCCTCTTATACTTTAGCAACCATTAGGATTACATTGGACCCATTCGGATAATCCAGACTAATCTCTTTTAAGGACAGCTGATTAGTAACCTTAATTCCATATGCAAACTTAATTCCTTTTTGCCATTTCACAGGTTTCAGAAATTCAGATCTGGACATCTTTGGGGAGTGGGACACTATTCTGCCTACTGTGGTGGTATATAAATTGATGAGACTGAATGAGATCCCCTAGAGCATGAGTATGGAGGAACAAGAAAAGCAGTCCAATGGCTGAGTTTGAGGAGTTAAGGGGGATCCAGTAAAGGAGACAGAGGAGAAGGAGGCATGGAAGGAGAAAACAAAAGGGAAAAGTGGCGTCCTGAAAACTCAGTGAGAAAAGTCTTTCAAGAAAGAGGGAATGACCCACTGTGCCAGTGCTGCAGATAGGTTAAATAAGGAGGGCTGAGAAGGACTCAAGGGACTCTTGGATTTGGCAGTGTGCAGGTCATTAGTGACTCTGATAAAAGTTGTTTTGGTGTTGAGTTTTGTGCACATCTATTTCCTGCCCTGCTTGCCAATACTATTCACATAATCAGTTTCCCAAGTGAATGCAGTAGAGTTGTCTATTCCTTATGACCAGTGTCTTCCACCTTTAAAAACCTTCATTTCTTTTTTTTTTATTATGTTATGTTAGTCACCATACAGTACATCATTAGTTTTTGATGTAGTGTTCCATGATTCATTGTTTGTGTATAACACACAGTGTTCCATGCAATACATGCCCTCCTTAATACCCATCACTGGGCTAACACATCCCCCCAACCCTCTCCCCTCTAAAACCCTCAGTTTGTTTCTCGGAGTCCATAGTCTCTCATGGTTTGTCTCCCCTCCAATTTCCACCCCTTCATTTTTCCCTTCCTTCTCCCTTCCTTATGTCCCACAAATAAGTGAAGCCATATGATAATTGACTTTCTCTGCTTGACTTATTTCAGTTAGCATAATCTCCTCCAGTCCCATCCATGTTGATGCAAATTTGGGTATTCATCATTTCTGATGGCTGAGTAATATTCCATTGTATATATGGACCACATCTTCTTTATCCATTCATCTGTTGAAGGACATCTCAGCTCTTTCCACAGTTTGGCTATTGTGGACATTGCTGCTATGAACATTGGGGTGCATGTGCCCCTTCTTTTTACTACATCTGTGTCTTTGGGGTAAATACCCAGGAGTGCAATTGCTGGGTCATAGGGTAGCTCTATTTTTAATTTTTTGAGGAACCTCCACACTGTTTTCCAAGTGGCTGTACCAGCTTGCATTCCCACCAACAGTGTAAGAGGGTTCCCCTTTCTCCACAACCTCTCCAACATTTGTTGTTTCTTGCCTTGTCAATTTTTTGCCATTCTAACTTGTGTAAGGTGGTATCTCAATGTGGTTTTGATTTGAATTTCCCTGATGGCTAATGATGATGAACATTTTTTCATGTGTCTGTTAGCCATTTGTATGTCTTCTTTGGAGAAGTGTCCGTTCATGCCTTCTGCCCATTTTTTGACTTGATTATTTGTTTTTTGGGTGTTGAGTTTGAGAAGTTCTTTATAGATCTTGGATATCAGCCCTTTATCTGTAATGTCATTTGTAAGTATCTCCTCCCATTCTGTGGGTTGCCTCTTTGTTTTGTTGACTGTTTCCTTTGCTGTGCAGAAGATTTTTATCTTGATGAAGTCCCAAAAGTTCATTTTCACTTTCGTTTCCCTTGCCTTTGGAGACGTGTCTTGAAAGAAGTTGCTGTGGCTGATGTCGAAAAGGTCACTGCCTTTGTTCTCCTCTAAGATTTTGATGGATTCCTGTCTCACATTGAGGTCTTTCATCCATTTTGAGTTTACCTTTATGTATATAAAACCCTTCATTTCTACCATTCTATTTTTCTTTCCCTCTTCTAGCAAAACTTCTTTTTTGCAGTGTCTTTGCTTCCTAGCTTCCTATTTTCTTTTGCCTTTTGCACCCATTTCAAGAAAGGTTTTGTCCCCAGCTCTCCACCAAAACAAGTTTCTGCAAGTGTAAGATTGTGAAGTGTTGCTAGAGTGTTATTAAGAAATACACTGCTGCAAATAAAAATCTGGCTGTGTCTGAGATGGAAAAGCCAAGTTGTAAAGGAGAGTGTGGTTTGTCCTCTTGTAACATAGCAAGGTGGAAAATTTTATCCTAATGGAGAAAAAGAAAACAATAAAAACTCAGTTCTGAGGTTTTTGTACTTCTCATGACATTTCCCTGCTTTGGAACTGTTAGACCCATTGTCTTGCTTGTTAACACTGGGCAGAAGGAGGGAAGCCAATATTCTGAAGACATGAAAGTGAGAAAGACACACCAGCTTCTTTATGATTAACTTGGAAGGAATAAGGGCGCTCTTGCTGGAGTAACTTAAATTATTGACTGTGAAGTGTAAGCACGCTTGGAAGGGCTTTGATGCCAAGAGCCAAAGTCCTGGACCATGTGCCAGATTCCCAGTGTCTAATTTCCTATGTGTGGTGGTCTGTTTTGCTGAACTCTGTTACATTTAAAATGCACTTTAAAAGCTCAGAAGGAAAAATCACAGCAAAGCTCTTTCAGTAACATTGCTCCCTCATACAATATTTACATTACCTGCTGTATATTGTACCAAAAAAATTTGCAAAACTAAGGGCCAGAGAAAAATCACTTATTTGTTGTGCCCATTTAGAGATGAGGAAACAGAATTTTTGCCCCAGATTCCACAGCTATTGAGTAGCCAACTTAAACAGGTACACAATGCTCCTCTAAGGCTTGAAACTAAAATTGAAAAGAGACATGGTGATTGTTCAGCTATCTAAGTGAGCCGCATAAAGCTCAGTAATCAAGATGAGATGATGTTAAACATGCTATTAAAGAAAAATGATTAGTAGTTTCACTGGAAGAGTATGGCAGCCATAGACTGCTCTGGAACTAAATAGCACTTTTTTTCTGATTGGAGAAAGTCACCACATAGGGTAGTATTTGATATATGTCTGGAGATCATACTTTCATTCTGGGTCTTTCTGTAACTCTAAACCCAAAACACCTTGACCCTCCCTTCACATCATATTTTTTTTAAATGTCAAATTGGATCATAGACTTAAACATAAAATATAAAGCCACAACATTTCTTGGAGAACAAAACAGAAGAAAAATCTTTGTTAAGTTTGGTTGAGGCAAAGATGTTTTTAGATAAGACTAAGAAGCTTATAATATACCCTAAAGAAAAATATTTAAAACTTCTATTCTTAAGACACTATAAATAAAATGACCAGACAAGCCTCAGACAGAGAACATATTTGCAAAACAGCTACTTGGTAAAGGACTTCTATCTAGAATATATAAGGAACTTCTAATCTCAATAAGAAGATAAAAACCCAAGAAAAATGACAAAAGATATGAATGAACACTTGTCCAGAAGACATACATGGGTTGCAAATGAACACACACACACAACTTCAGTATGATTAGTCATTAGGGAGTCAATATGATTTGCATTAGTCATTGCAAATTAAAATTACAATGAGATATGGATATGCAACTTGGAGTAAGTGGAACTCTCAGACATTGCTGGTGTGAATGTCAGATGATACGGTCACTTTGGAAGAGAGTTTGGCAGTTGCTCATAAAGTGAAACCTACACTTAGCATATGATCCAACGATTCCAGTCCTAGATATTTGTGCAAGAGAAATGAAAACACATGCCCACAAGATAATCTGTAGGTGAATGTGTATAACAGATTTATTTATAACAGGCCAAAATTAGAAATAATAACCAGTGCCCATCAAATGGTAAACTTCAGCAATTGTGGTACAGCAGAATATTCCTCAGCAGTAAAAAGAAAGAAGCTACTAACACATTCAACAACATCCTAAAAAAGGCAAAACTACAGTGACCAAAAGCAGATGAGGGTTGCCTAAGGCTGAGGGTCTGCAGAGTAACTGACTGTAGAGGGACACTGGGAACTTCTTGGGGTGAAGTAAATGTTCTATATTTTAACTGTAGTAGTGGTAACATGACTATGCATTTTTGCCAAAATGCACCAAACTGTACATTTGAAAAGGATGAATTTTGCTATGTATAAATGATATCTTAATAGACCTAATGTAAGTCAAGGGGGAGAATGAATTAAAGGGAAGGAAACTTAACCCAGGGAGGCAAAAAAGGGTAGTTTCTAGCTGAGAGAAAGAAAGACTGTAAGTCTTTGTTTTAAAAGAAGGAGTTTTCCAAGTGACTGTGTTTGGATTGGAATGTAGCCCATTGTCATCATTTTTGTCAGCATGGGATTGGCCACACTATGTATAAGTGAATGATTAATGATTTGCCAACATCTAAAACGCACAAGAAACTTCACATAAAAATCTACTTTTTTGACCTTCTGTAAAAATGACATGGAAATCTGATCCCATTGGAATAAAATTCCAGTAGAGCCAACCTGACTGAGTTGAGTGGCACTGGGCCTGCTTCACTCCTTTGCCTGTCTGGATCCCATAGGCATTTTTGTTTTCAATTGTGGCTTTAAATCTCAAAACAGCCCAGCTAACAACAGTCTCTGGAGACCTCTGTGTTGAGTAATTGGGGACAGTAGCTTTAGCGTGTGCAGACTAAAATGCCTTCTTTACACTTCCAAGAATCCTGAATGTACTTGATTTTTTTAAAAATTTACCTTAGTTACAGTCAGTTGTGCTTATATAGTCCTCCTTATTTAAAACATGTTTGGAATGGTATTTTAATGTTAATAAAGCTTAATCAATTCAAATGCTGATATCTTAATTAGTGAGAGGGAAGGGGGAAACCTTTTCAAGACATCCCTTATCAATGCCTACAATAATTATAGCTATGGATAAAAAGCCCCCATTGGCAAATCCACCTCCTAGAAATACCTGAAGAAATCTTAGCCATAATGTCTCAGAATACTTAAGCAGACTGTAAGTGTACACCTTGCAAAGTCAACATTTTTCAATGATGTTCCAAGTCACAACTAGAAGCCACAATTAGAAAGGAACATTTAATTTAAATCTGTAACTGTAAATAATTAGTTGGGGCGCCTGGGTGGCTCACTCAGTTAAGTGTCTGCCTTTGGCTCAGGTCATGATCCCAGGGTCCTGGGATCGAGTCCACATTGGGCTCCTTTCTCAGTGAGGAGCCTGTTTCTCCCTCTGCCTGCAGCTCCCCCTGCTTGTGCTCGCTCTCTCTCTCTTGCTCTCTCTCTGTCAAATAAGTAAATAATAAAAAATAATAATTAGTACCAGTTAAAAGATTTATGAGAAAGCCACAAAATTTTTAACCTCTTTTTTTTTCTTTTTTTTCCTCCGTCATGTCTTATACAATAAAAATTATCCTCCTTCCTGGTTAAAATTTTGTTAAAGTTCATATATTTTGATACAGATGTGTATTTACAAGGTTAACAACAGGTTTCATAGCAAGATCAATCTGAGTCACCTTGTAGCAAAGATAACCAATCAGAGGAAAAGTTTCTAATAGATAGAAGAAACAACACTTTAAAGGAAAGCTCCCTCTCCCTGATACCATGTCACAGTATAGAATTTTTTTTTTTTCCTGCAGGGTTATAATGTTCATTTGTGGGTGGAAAGTTTGAGGATTATTCCCTTTCTTTACCTTGAATTCAAGCATGCCTCTGGTCCTTGTCACATAGCTCTGTAATAATTAGGGGCCATACATAAAAAAGAAGAATGTTTTAGGGAAGGCATAGAAGCTTTTGGCAGATTTGATTCTAAAATTCAGAGCTAAATGTTAAGACTTTTCTGATGGGGGTGGGGAAGTTGTGGTCTGTGGACCCAACTGCATATCTCAGAACTTTAAAACAAGTTGTCAAATAAACTCTGAAGAGGTTTAATATCAGGAAATGTCAACCTACCAATACAAATTTTGATTTCTGGTTTAAATCCTGCTATTTGTCCCACAGAGCAAATACACACCCTATGAATATTATGAGCAGTGTTATTTTCAAAAACTGAATTATTTTCACTAGACAACCCTAACTGTTCGTAATTCAGGCTATCTGCTTTTTTATTATTTTTCTGACATGGTACAGAGTCACTAGACTTCATACAAAGATAAATGCATATATGAGCCTTGCAATTATTCCTCTATCTACCAGTATTTTATTTATGCTTGTGTACCAGAGCACAGTATAATTCATATCTGTCAAATTTTGCTGAGAGTCATTTTAAACCCATGAGGTAGATGAAAACAGGAGGACACCAAGATTTGTTACCGAGATCCTGTCTGGTTCACAGAAGTCATTGCCCTTCCTAGTAGATATAGTGTTGCAAACATTAAGAATAATGACTAATAAAAAAGGTCAGATTCCAAAGCTGCTCCCTTTGGAATCTGTTTGAGCGGCTTAATAAACTGCTCAAAATGAGAGTATGGAGGACCTGCTTTCAGGGTGTGAAAGATTTAGGGAATGGAAAATGCCATTTAAAAGGGGGAAATCCGGGCGCCTGGGTGGCTCAGTTGGTTAAGCGACTGCCTTCGGCTCAGGTCATGATCCTGGAGTCCCGGGATCGAGTCCCACATCGGGCTCCCTGCTCAGCAGGGAGTCTGCTTCTCCCTCTGACCCTCCTCCCTCTCCTGCTCTCTGTCTCTCATTCTCTCTCTCTCAAAAAAATAAATAAAATCTTAAAAAAAAAATAAAAAAAATAAAAAAAAAATAAAAGGGGGAAATCCTAGCAAATTAGTACAGTATCCTCAGGGAACACTTGAGTTTTGTGCAGATTTGTTTCCTGGCCTACTCACCAAGACTGCTCATATAATTCGTTTTCCTGACAAATGAGTGCAGCCAAAGTTAGTCACTCCTTATGACCAATATTAACAGGTTAAATTCAACAGTGTTTCCAAATAGCCAGATTTGCCATTGTACACTGTCAAGAAGGAGAATATTTCTTTTTTTTTTCATTCTTTAAATTCAATTTAGTTAACATATACTGTATTATTAGTTTCAGAAGTAGAGTTTAGTGATTCATCAGTTGCATATAACACCCAGTGCTCATTACATCAAGTGCCCTCCTCAATGCCCATCACCCAGTTACCCCTTCCCCCCCCCCACCTCCCCCTCCAGCAACCCTCAGTTTGTTTCCTGGAGTTCAGCATCTCTTATGGTTTTCCTCCCTCTCTATTTTCATCTTATTTTAAGG
The DNA here is from genome assembly GCF_002201575.2 of Neomonachus schauinslandi. Lineage (NCBI taxonomy): Eukaryota > Metazoa > Chordata > Mammalia > Carnivora > Phocidae > Neomonachus > Neomonachus schauinslandi. Next base: position 169,902,856 of record NC_058403.1, read on the forward strand.
TCCATTTCATTGTGTGAGCTGAACTGTTTTCCCTTTCCTCCTCTGTCTGTTGCCTCTCTGCTTTCACAGGGGCTTTGCTCTGCTTGAAATGCCTTCTCATTCCATAATCTAGAAAATTTCAGGGAGCCTTCTGTGACCTCTGTGTCCGAATTATGTGTACCATTCCTGGGCTCCCATAGCACCCTGTGCTTATCACACTGTATTGCAGTCATTGATCAACTTAGCTGTCTCTACTAAAATTGCTACTACTTTAGTGACAACTACATTGAATCTGAAGTACTTTGTACTCAGCACAATGTACAGAGTAGGTGGTCTGAACAGTGGAAGACTAAAGTAGAAGCCGTTTCAGGAAGACACCACATAGGCTTTAAGTGTACTTTTTATCCTTTAAGCAAAGACTGTCAGATTGCAGTCAGTGTTTATGCTTCTAGCCTAGTAGTTATGCCCATGCAACACACGCATTTATGACTCTTGCAGAAGTTATGTTGACATCAGAATAGCCCACTTATGTTGATGTTCCCATTTGTAAAAAATTAGATTCAGACACAAATGAAAGCACTTCACAGGAGCTAGATATTTGCATCCTGTACATTTTGATCTTTTAAGAGACATAACACCTAACCATTATGAAGCTCTCTTTTTCATTAAGTTGAAAACATAATCATATTCCTGAATAGCAGATCAATAGGGCTGGGATAAAAGAAAAGGAGATGAAAATGTCCCTGTGTTTTTATATTCTCCCCATCCAGTCTCACAATCCAAAGTACTACCGAGACATAGAAAGAAGGGATTTCTGCAGCTTTTATGCTTATTGGTGCCCAATTATTTAGGAGAAAGGGAAATAGGGAGGTGACCTCTTGATCATCTGTTTGTAGTTTCTACTCCTGAGATGAAATAACAGTGTATGATGGCACAAAACTTTGTATTTAAAAACTAAATAGAGGGGCACCTGGGTGGCTCAGTCAGTTAAGCGTCTGCCTTCGGCTCAGGTCATGATCCCAGAGTCCTGGGATTGAGCCCCACGTCGGGCTCCCTGCTCAGTGGAGAGCCTGCTTCTCCCTCTCCCTCTGCCTGCCTCTCTGTCTACTTGTGCTCTCTCTCTGTGTGTCAAATAAATAAATAAAATCTTTTTTAAAAAACTAAATATAACCATCAGCTAATTTTTCTTCTAAACAAGTTTTACACAATTTAATATATTCCATCAACATCATAGGTCAGCAGGCAAGATAGGAATGAGGCAGGTGGGTTAGGTCATATGAACGATGTGGGTGGGGCATCTGATTTAATGAATTGGGCAGTTTGTTCAGCTCTAAAATGAGGTTGAACAAAATTATCTTTAAAGATTTCTTTTTGCTATAAAATTATATAATGCTATGATTCTGAATCAGCCATGCTCTTCAGTAAGAAATGAAAATCGTCACACCTAACACTGTGCAATGTTTTACGAAGGGTTTTTGCATCCTTTATCAAATGAAGTCTACTCTTAAGTTTGGCTTGATGAAAAGACCCGACATTTTCTTGAATAACATATAGATACAGTCCATTCATTCACTTACTTATTTCACAGATCGTTCATTGATTTCTACTATGTGCTATCCAGCATGCTAAAAGCTTAGGAGATAAAAGTGAACATAATGTAAGCCCTGTTTCCATGAAGTGTGTACAGTCTAATAGGATAAATAGACATTAAATATATATATATGTATATCTTGATATATATCCAGGAATTAGATATTTGTATATAATTGTTTATATGATTTTGTTTATACGTATATAAATGCAAGTTGAGAAAATGACATCAAAGGAAGAGAGTTCAATGAGTAAAAACAACAGGTTGAACTATTTTAGATTGGGTTGTCAAGGTAGGCTTGAGGGGCTGACATATAATCTAAGACCTGAAACATGCAAAGGAGGCAGCCTTTCTTTTTTTTAATCATTTTTTTATTATGTTCAGTTGGCCAACTGAATAGGCTGTATAGGCAGCCTTTCAAAGAGCCAGGAAGGAGTGCTCGAGGCAGGAGGAATGGCGGGGATGAAGGCTTGAGGAGGAAAGAGGGTAGCATGTTAAAGTCACTGACTGAAGGCCAGTGTGGCTGGGGCAGGATGACCAAGGGCAGGGTGGCAGGAGGCCACCTGAGGGTGTGACAGGGGCCGTGTCTCCTAGGCCATAGGAAAGAGTTTAGAGTTTATTTAGAATGCAAGGAGAAAAGTTGAGTGTGTTTTCCACAGGGAATGATATGATCTCATTTACCTGTTTAACAGACTCTTCTGGCTTCTGTGTGGAGAGTGGGTTGTAGAGAGCAAGAGAGGAAGCAGGAGAGCACTTAGGGAAATTTTGCACTTGTCCAGGTGAGGTATGGTGGCAGCATGGCCTGGGGCAGAGGAGAGGGAGGGGAGGGAACATATCTGGGGAGCAGGTGAGAGTTTGAATCAACAGGGCTTACTGGTGCTTTGGGTGTGGGACACAAGAAAGGAGGAGGATACTCAGATGACAACCAGGTTTCTCTCTTGAGCAGCTAAGTTGATCGTAGTGTCATTTACTGAGACACTCAGTAAGGAGTGAAGGAGAAATAGGTTGAGGAGAGGGAGTAAAAAGGTACGATTTGGGTTATGTTAAGTCTCAGATACCTGTGAGACATCCATGAGGACACCCAGCAGGTCATGGGACCCTCTAGTCCAGGAGCTCCTAACAGAAGTTAGGCCTGGAAATAAAATATGCAAGTTGTCAGCATATAAAGAGTACTTGAAGTCATGAGCTAAAGGGATCTAGAAAGCTATAATGAGGCAAATGGTTCCGTTCTTTGTTGGGAAACTTGATAAATCACGATTCTTAGTCTACCCCTGTTTTTTTCATTTATTTTTATTATGGTAAAATACACATAAAATTTACCATCTTAACCAATTTTTTTGTAGAAGTATCCAGGGAAATTCTTTAATATACTGTTATCACTTCACATTCTAGCCATAACTACTTTTTTCCTTTTTTTTTTCATTTTGCTAAAATAAACGCAACATAAAAATTACTATTTACAGTTCACTGGCATTAAAACATTCATATTGTTGTGTAAACACCACCACCATCCATCCACAGAACTGTTTATCTTTGGCAAAGCTCATTAAACACTAGCTTCCCATTCCCCATCCCCTCCCAGCCCATGGCAATCACCATTCTACTTTCTGTCTCTATGACTGAAAACTCTTAGTACCTCATAGAAATAAAATCATGGATATTTGCCTTTTCATGATATTCTCAAGGTTCATGCATATTGTAGCATATGTCAGAATTTCTTTTTAAAGCTGAATAATATTCCATTGTATGTTTAGAGCACATTTAGCTAATCCATTCATCTGTTGATAGACACTTGAGTTGCTTCCATGTTTTACCTATGGTGAATAATTTGGTCTACCTCATTTTTAACCTGATATACTCATATCCATCAGTCTGCCAAAGGATGTTTATTAAACACCTGTTATGCACACAGCACTGAAACATGAGCAAATCATAAGTAGCTGATCTTAAAATTAATAATTTTTAATATTCTGATATACTATTGCATAGCAAGTCAAGTATGACAAGTCCAATTCTGCTTCCTTTGGTATTCTTTTATGAGAGTAATGCAAACATAATTTTTAAAATGTATATGTATGTATAGTGCATATCACATTTAAGGTGACTCACATTTATCTTCCTTTATTATAGGAAGAGAAGGTGGAAAGATTGTGTATAATCAGCAAATTTGCTCTGAAAGAAATAGTTCCATTACCCACAAATAAAATTTACTGCAATATTATACATGAGAAATTGTAAGGAAAGTGTTCACAATTGAAACTTTACTGTAGGCATCTATTAAGGAGAAACGTTAGCTAGAAACCCAATTTTCTTATACAATAACAGCAAAAGCAACTGGCATTTCTAATAAGCAAAGTCACAAAGTTGCCACAAGCTACATTTTGGTTCATGAATGCAAATTTAGGCTGTTTTCAACTGCAGGGAATGTTTGCAGAACAGAAGGGACAATGTTTTAAGCAATTTAGTGCATAGGGAGAGATTTTATTTGTGAAGAGGAGTATATAAACCTTATATAAGCAGGCATTAAAATATATTAAATGATTGTAGTGACTCTGGAGAATTGTATTTATTATGAAATGTTTCCTTTTTTCTTCTTGAAAGTTGACATCCAAAGTGTCTTTTGCTGAGACACTTTCTTAACACGAGAAAATGCATGCTCATTTCTTACTAGAATGAGTGAGCATTTTATGACAGTATTTTTATAACTGAGTGTTTTCTGTGTCAGAAGGTTGTTCCTCAGCATCTTCCACTTGGCCGCAAGTCAAGGGCCCATTAATCCCAGAAACAGAATCTGTGCAATAAAAATAAAATCCTGGCTTCATTTATTGATGACATCATCTAAGTGTTTTTTCCACAAGTTTATAAATGCACTGCTTGGCCATGTTAAATATTTGCTGATGGACTGCTGAACTGAAATATGATAACGTTCCCCTCTTCTCTCCTTGAGATTTCAACACACTTAAAATCAAAGTATGGGCCAGTCAAGTCAGCTTTATTGGACTGGTCTTTGGTTTTTCTTCCCTTCAGACATTCGGTGGAACAGATGCTCCCCTTGCCCAGGAATCACACCAAAAATCATTTCAGATAGGACACTAGAGTAGGGAAAGAAATGCTTTAAATAATGAATGATATTGTTGATACCAGTGTTAATCATTTAAGTGAGATCATTAATTTTTTAATGCTGAAAGGACCATCAACATGTACTTCAGTTATAAGTTTATAGGTAATGGAACCCAGAAAAATCTGGAGATATTCTGGTAGAAGAGACCCAACCCACTATAAGGAGTTGTATCAGCCCCAAAGCACAACTCAGCTCTGAGAGAATCCCCTTCTCAGGCCACAAGTTGTAAGTAAACCCACTCAGACCTTCTGGTCCCCTTGATTAATATGTCATTGGGTTGGATGGATCTCTAAGGGCTGAAGCTGGAGAACAATTTATTGAATTTTTAAGAGACTAATTATAACACAGGTATGGGGGAGCCCCCTTCCTTCCTAACTTGTTTCCTCTCTGAGTTTACATAATTTCAGGCAATAAAAATCATACATCTTGGCAATTGTAGTCCAGGTCTGTACCTTCTTTGACAGGTGTGATTTCCGCTAAAACCCCTAAGGATTTGTTTTCTTCGTTTTGACAGTCTCCTTCCACCCCACTTCCTGCAATCCTCTTGACAATTCCACTCCCATTCCCTCCAACTCTGGTCCATTTATTTCATGTTGTATCAACATACCTAGTGCACAGAGAGATTTCACTAAATGGGGAATAAAAGTACACCCTGAATACGATTGAAAGGCAAGGTTACTATGGTTACTTCAGATACCAGACTTCTACTTATGTAAATTGTCTTCTGTGTAAAAGTGCAAAAGAAACTGGCCTCTGAGGACACTTAAACCAAAGTCCTCAAAAGACTTCATTCAAAACCTAATTTGCAGCTGAATAAAACCTTGCCTTCTTTCTCTGCTTGCCCAGTTATCTTTTTAAGTCACTTTGTTTATATTTGAACATTCTCCTTCCAGTGCTTCTCCCTTAATCCCCTGTGTGAACTGGTGAGAATGGGTATGATTGAATAATAACTGGAAGTCTTTTTGTATTTGACAGAATGTTACCAAAGTTGACTGACAGTTGACCATTGTGGAGACTTTGTAATGAGCAGGCAGTATATATGACCTGAGTACCCAAGGGCCCAAACATGTGTACATTAATTAAAAATAGTGCGGCCATGATTTCTGATTAGTTAATTAAGGGAAATTAATTTTACTGCTCAGACTGTCAGAAGTCATACCACTTAATTCATTTCCATTAAAACAATTTGTTTTCGTGTTTGCCAGAATTGTAGAAGAAAGACTATTAGAAGATTAGGAGCAAAAACACCCTTTAAAAATATGTAGACCATTAATGAAAAGACATTGTTAAGAGAGAGAAAAGGCAAGCTACAGGGCAGAAGAAGATATTTTATAGATAGATAGTCTGACAAAGAGTTCAAATTCAAAATGCATGAAGAATGCCTATAAATCAGTAAGAAAAGTCAGGCAACCCAATTGAAAAATGGGAAAAACACTTGAACCAGATGTGTCAAAGAGACTCATTAGGGAAATGCATTTTGAAACCGCAATGAGATATCATTGCACATGAAAGACAGCACCAGGTGTTAACATAAATATGAAATAAGTGGAACATTCATACCCTGCCACTGGGAGCATAAACTGACACACTGTTGGAAAACTATCTGGCAATATCTATTAAAGCTGAACATGAACAGGTCCTGTAACCCATCAGTTCCACTCCTAGGTATATTCTCAACAGAATTGCCTATGATGGTCACCAAAATACTTGCACAAGAATGATTATAACAGTGTTATTTCTAATAGTCCCAAACCAGGAACTGCCCAACTATTTATCAACAACTAAATGGATAAATTCAGATATACTCATACATTGGGATACTTTAGAACAACAAAAACAAACTCCTGATATTTTCATGAATTCATCTCATGAATGTAATATTGAATGAAAGAAGCCAGGCACAACTGAATACATACTGCATGATTCCATTTATCTAAAGAAAGTTCAAACATAGACAAAACTAATCTACAGTGTTAGAGAGTAGGATATGCTTGCCCTGTGGGTAGGGTTAATCCCTGGGAGGAGATAGGAAGTTTCTGGGATGCTGGTTATATTCTATTTCTTGATCTATGTACTGCTGACTTAGGAATTAAATACTTATATTAACTCACTCCACTAATAAAAGAACCCCTGTCTTTTAACTCCCAGGCCTACCATTCTACCCAAGAGAAGCTGGTCAGAAACCATGGTCAGTCCTTGAAGTTAAGGAAAACTGGTCAGGAATGTGGTGGGGGATGGATATGTAGACCAAACAGAACCACTTAAAATAAGTAGCTGATGCTCTCACTACCCCCTTGGTTTTCCTGGTTTTGTATGACCAGATGGTAGGATGTCCTGCTGTAGCCCTTGAATCCAGGCTTGGTAGTTTTTTAAAGATTTCCTGGATGGCACCTCAGGTCTGAGTTGGCTTTTCTTCCTCCTCACCCTGCTACTTGGTTTCTTGGTCATAGACACAACTGACCTTGCCCATAATACACTGGATTTGTGATATTAGTGAGCCCCAGGAGTGAGGATTTTGCCAACTGAATCTCAGAAACTAAAGAATCTGATTATTTTGGCTACTTCTCAGCTTCTTCAGAATGCCAAAATAAACTTGCATTACTGGCAGATGAGACAGTCTATCATTTTGAGATCTATCATTTTGGCAAGAGACTTCCTAACTTTTGAAAAGCAGGAGTCTGAAATGGCAGTAACCAGGAAAATGAAGATCAAATGAGAAGAAAGCAATCAGTGATGCCCTTTGTCCCATAAATGCTCTCACTAGGTGTAAACCTTACTTTGAATAAGTTAGACTAATGGGGTATGACAGAAAAGAACTGTATTCTTTGTCACCCCTGCCCCTTCAAACCCTCTATGAAAGCAGTTCTCAACGTTGGGTCCCTGGACCAGCAACATTAGCATCACCTGAGAACTTGTTGGAAATGCACATTCTCAATCCCCACCCACACCTGCTGAATCAGAAGTTCTGTGGTGGGGCCCAGCAATCTCTTTCAAGAAGCCTTCCAAGTAAGTCTGGTGCATACTAGAATTTGAGAACCAGCCATTATGTCAACTTTATTCTTCATTAAATTTGTTGGAATGGAAAGGATACGTGGCTTACATGTTCTACAATTTGGGCTTTAGGGAGAAAAATATCTAGTAAAGAAAACAACTAAGATTTTTCAGAGTGCTCGAGGTACCACAGGGTTGAAGGGAGCCTCTATTGGGAAGATCAACAATTCTTTTTTTTTTTTTTTTTTTTTTTTTTAAAGATTTATTTATTTATTTGAGAGAGTGAGAATGAGAGAGAGTACATGAGAGGGGGGAGGGTTAGAGGGAGAAGCAGGCTCCTCGCCATCAGGGAGCCCGATGCGGGACTCGATCCAGGGACTCCAGGACCATGACCTGAGCCGAAGGCAGTCGCTTAACCAACTGAGCCACCCAGGCGCCCAAGATCAACAATTCTTAACTTAGGTTATCAGTTAAGGTCACCAAAAGAAATTTTTAAAAGTACTCTGTTCAGGCCTCCTCCCCAGAGATTCTTATTTCATTGTGGTGTTGGGTGAGATCTCAGTCTTCAGTATTTTTTTAAAAGTCCCCCTAACCCTAACATGTAACCAGGGTTGTAAACTAACAGTTTAGATCACCAAATCTCTTGTGTTTGTTAATACAATTATTTCTGGTTTTGAAGAGCTGCTTCTCCAGGTTACAGGTTCTTCTCAGTTTTCTGTTCATCTTCATGTCTCATCAAAGTCTCTGTCATGTGACTCTTGAATCAAAATTTGAATTAAATCTGAATTAAAATATTTGTCATTTACCTGCAATGTTGCCAGTATGACTAGGAAAATAAGGGAGGCTGTGACCTCACATCTAGCCCATGTGGTTCTTGTCCTTCAAAAGTGTTAAAATGTTTTTTGTGTGTAGATTAGTAGGTGGGGCTCTAGGGTCAAGCAATTCTGAGTGTGAGTACCAGTCCCCCCCCCTCCCAATTATGAAAGAAGCAATCTCAAGCAAGTAACTTCACCTCTGGGGACCCTGGTTTCCTCATCAGTGAAAGGCTGCTAGCATAGTGTCATGTCATATGTTGTTGGGAGGATTAAATGAGACTATACAAAGGAACTGCTTAACATAGAGCCTCGGATATCAGTAAGTCCTCAGTGCACAGTCTCCATTGCTGAGGGCCCATTTCAGATCACCTATTATTTTCTGACGAACTTCTCTGGAATTAGACTATCTGAGTTCAATCCTAGCCTACCCACTCCCCACATGCTAGCTGTATGACTTTTGCCATATTATGTAATCCCTCTAAACCTCGGACTCCTCATCTGTAAAATGGGGATCATATTAAAACTTTATATGAGAATTAAATGACATACCCTGGATATTATTTAGCCCAATGCAAATCTTTGTTTGGTTATATTTTATTTTCTATTTTTTAAAGATTTTATTTATTGTCTCCTTCTCTGATTTCGCTTTATTTTACTTTTCCCTCCCTTCCCCTGTAATCCTCAGTTTTATTTCTTAAATTCCACACTTGAGTGAAATCATATGATAATTATCTTTCTCTAATTGACTTATTTCCCTTAGCATAATACCCCTAGTTCCATCCATGTCATTGCAAGTGGCAAGATTTCATTTTTTTCATGGATGAGTAGTATTCATTCCATTATGTGTGTGTGTGTGTGTGTGTAAACACATCTTTATCCATTCATCCGTCAATGGACATCTGGACTCTTTCTATAGTTCGGCTATTGTGGACATTCCTGCTATAAACATTGGGGCATAGGTGCCCCTTCGGATCACTCTGTTTCTATCCTTTGAGTAAATACCTAGTAGTGCAATTGCTGGGTCATAGGGTAGCTCTATTTTTAACTTTCTGAAGAACCTCCATACTGTTTTCCAGAGTGGCTGTACCAGCTTAAATTCCCACCAGCAGTGTAAGAGGGTTCCCCTTTCTCTGCATCCTTGTAACTATAGGAAACAAACCAAGGTTTGCTGAAGGGGAGGTGGGTGGGGGGATGGGGTAGCTGGGTGATGGGCATTAGGAGGGCACTTGATGTAATGAGCACTGGGTGTTATATGCAACAGATGAATTACTGAATTCTACCTCTGAAACTAATAGTACACTATATGTTAATGAATTAAAATAAAATTTAAAAATAAAAATAAAAACAAAAAATCTTTTATTTGAGAGAGAGAGAGTGTGAGCACGATGTGGGTGGGGAGGACAGAGGGGGAGAGAGAAGCAGACTCACCACTGAGCAGGGAGCATGATGCAGGGCTCAATCCCAAGACCCCAAGATCATGACCTGAGCTAAAGGCAAACGCTTAACTGACCAAGCCACCCAGGTGCCCCAAAATCTTAAAAAAAAGACAGAGAGAGAGACAACAGGCCCATCATGGAGTCAGTTGTGCTGAACCCACATCATCAAACAGACTAAATGCCTAACTTAATTACCATTTCAACCTCTCCCAGGAGTGGAATCTTAAACCAGTCAATCTGGAATTACTCCTCAGCACTTGTGAGGTAATCTGCCTGATAGACCCCTGCTGAACCCCAAAAGAAGGTGACCTTGCCTGAAACAATCTACTCTTTGATACCAATTTCCTTGTTCTGCTCCCTTCTGCCTATAAAAGTCTGTCATTTTGTATAGCTCTTGGGAGCTCCTTTCTATCTGCTATAAGAGATGCTGCCTGATTCATGGATCATTAGTAAAGCCAATAAGATCTTTAAAATTTATTCAGTTGAATTTTGTTTTTAACAGTTATTATATAGCATAATTTTATAGATAAATACTGATCTAAAAATCATTTTAGCACAGTTGTTTTATTTAAGAGCTTTCAGGATTTGGACTCCCAGATATGCGGTCTTCCATTAAATTAGTATTTGGTTTGGGATTGGGATAGGGGTTACTGTTGGAGTTAGTATAAGTATTAATTTAAACACAATTGTGTGTCCAGGGCATTATGGTAGAGAGGAAATGAGCAGGCTTTACCTCTTCCCAGTTTCGCAGTACCCCCCCCACCCACCCACCCATGCCTTCCACATTTCCTTCCAGGGCTTTCTCACTCTCCTTCAGCATCAGACAGACTGGATCCATAGTCTGGGTCCAGCACCCTTCCTGTTCCCCTTACCAAGGACTAAATCCTCCTGATGTTCAAAACATACTACTTCCCTTCAAATATGGTTAATTCTCTCAAACTTGCTAAAACTCCCTCTTCCTAATGGCTTCTAATTCAAGAATGAATACCAGTCATTCTTTTGTCTCTGGTACTTAGAAACTAAAATATCCTTTAAGCCCATCTGTGAAGCAACCAATTCAATTAAATTTTCAGATAAGTGCAAATGAAGCATAATTGAGAAAAGACAAGAGAAGCTTGCCTTAAGAAAAGATAAGGAATTCTTGGTGACTATAGGACTACATGCATTCTGATTTTCTTCCTTCCAAATGTGCCTGCTATTCATGAGTCATCTTGTCTCATGCCAGTTTGTGCATACTGTTGTCAGTGTTGCCAGGCTCATTTCCCTGTATCTGTGCACAAATGACTGTTCAGGATTGTTAATGGGTGTTCCATGTGTTCGCTGATTGGAGAAGTGCTGAGGGAGGAATTAAAGGGATTATCCTAAATGCATCCATTAAGAGGATTTGAACAGAGTCAAAAGTCTTAAGTGATTCAAACAGGAGCCAACATTTTTCTTTATTCCCAAAGCTGACTAGCAATGTATTATGAAATATTTCATTAATAATCAACTACTAACTAATCTAGGTAGGTATTGTCAACTTCTTGGGTTACTATCAAAATCTGTTATGTCTTGCAGTAGCTTCTCCCAGTACTCCAGCCCTTACTGGCCTTCCTAAAGTACTTGGATTTGAGTTTGAAGGAGTTTTGAAGGTCATGAAGCCCAACTCTTGGCTAGGTATGAATTCAGCCTATCATAGCTCCCTAAGTGAACATCCAGGCCATTCTAGAGACTTGGTATGAGCAGCTCTATTTGAGGTCTCATTAAGGGGTAAGTGCCTCTAGTCTGAGATTTGTGTTGATTAAATTAGTTCTCTTGTCTTTTCTCTTAGCTCTTCTCAGTCAATAGCTACACCTTAGGATCCTTACTTAAGCATTTCCATTGCCATGTTCCACGTCACCAAACTCTGAGCTCACTCCAGTCCCAACCCCAGCACAAGCCTCTCACCCTCTGTGGAATGACTTCTGGATGCTATCCTTTCCTGCTTTGGTTCCCTGGCACCCTGCTCAAACTGCTTTCTGCCCTCCAAACCCATCTATAGGAGGAATTAGTAGAGCTGATTATGTTGTGTCTGCTCTGTCTCATCTTAGGAGGATCAGCCATATCATACCCCACAAGTCAGCTGTCAAATCTCTACTAATGGAGAATTCACCACGGTAGGGGCAGTCAATTACCTCTTCAAACCCCTACTTGTTAAATATTCTTCCTAACACTGAGCTGACAGCTGTACCTCTGTGTTGCCATGATAGCATAGTGATGAAGGATGCAGAGGTTGCACTGACCAGATTAGCTCCACCACTTCCTTGACTGGGCCTTAACCAAATAGCTCAATATATCCCAGTGACATTTTTTTAGTCTTTTAAAATAGAAATAAAAGCAGTAAGCATTTTATAGGGATGTTGTGTACATAAATGAGGAGTTTTATAAAGCACTTAGCACAGTGATTGGCACACATAAATTCTTAATTTATTATTGTTGTAGTTGTTATGCTGTTGTTATTCTGCTTGTTCATCTTAATTTTTATTACTGTAATTATGTGTAATGAGTCCACATCTTCTAAATAACAATCCTTCATTTGTTGAAAGACCTCTTTTATATCCTACCAAAGGATTTTTTTTTTCAGAATAAAGATATTTACTATTTTTACCATTTATTTTGTTAAATGGATTTGAATCCATCCCTATAGTGTAGAGGATCCAGAGGATCAGGGCATATGGATTAGACTCAGAGAAGGTGGGTTAAAATGTAATTTCCACTTATTAACTGCAGAAATTTAGGAAAATCACATGCCCTCTCATTCATAAAGGCAGTCTGATACTGAGTTGTGATTTGGGGGGCAGTTACATCATAATGTTTATCACATCAAAATTCCAGGTCTTTTCTATATATGTGATACACTTTTGTAGTTGGTGTTTATTGCAAGGGACTGGAAAGGTGAAATGAGAATGTCAGAGAGGAGAGGTAATCTTAGCCCGGGGTCCCATAAAAGGAGTAGGAGTAGAGAAAGCAAGACAGTAGGTGGTAAAACAGTGCCAAATACAGTGCAGTTTCCTGCTGGCCTCTGCAGAGTACCAAGCACAGTGACGGATTGATCTTACAGGTCCACCAGCTTCTGAGAGGCTTTGTAATCAACTGTTTCTCAGGAACATGAGGAAAGGAGGTGTATTGGTGTAGTCAATTTCTATTTTCAAGGGCTTGCTCCATGGGACAGTCATTCTCCTGTACTTCCAAGTCACACATGCATTGTCACTGTGCAGATCCTTAGATGTCTCATTCCCAGAAGGAGGCTAGAGGTGTAGGAGGCAGGTATAAGGTAAGATCCAATCAGTCATGCCCTTCCAAATCTGGTCACAGGAGCAGGAGCTGGGGCCTAAAAAAATGGTCAAGACCCTGAAGACCCTTGAGGTCAAGAGGACACAGAATATATCACTGTGTAAAATGGGTCTGTGACACTTAGGCAATTTTAACCTAATGTTTTTAACCTACAGCAGGACTTTGTATGTGTGCCCATTACATGCCCCCTGTTAATTCGTCCCTCCTCCCAACTGCATGATGTCCTGTTGCTTCTCTGTCATTTAGTGTAGTCACTATGGCTAATATGCTCATTGTCATGCACAATTCAGTTGATCACTCTTCCATCTGGGTTATCAAGATATTGGGGGAAAAAAAAGTTGAATGAGAAAAGTCCCCCTCAGGCACTTCACCTCATCATTTTTTGCATCAGGTTTCACTACATTAGTGGGAATCTCCTCCTTCTTTGAAATTGGTCCTAAACAGAATTGCCAAAAATCACTCCTTTTCCCTGTTATTGCCCTGCATACACACAACCAGCTTTAATAGAAGGATATAGCCATTAAGCTACCAGACTATAAATATCTCAAAATTGATTTATTTATTGTTCCAGTCATCTACCCTTTGCTTTCCAGTCCCATGGATCAACTAAAGTTTAAGTTGCCTGAAGTAGTTCCATGCAAATATGGCAGCAAACTGAGTAGACAATAATTCCTCCTTCGTATGCTATAGATCCTCTGTGTTTGATTTAATCCCTCTCTTGAAGCTTCAGCAGCAGAAACAAAGATACTAAGGTGCATACAAGGCTAAGTGCATTGAGAGACATTTAAATATAAAATCACCTATGACCTTTTATATTTATAAATATTTCCATTTAAGTTATATTGATGTATTCAAATAAGTGTTTCCATTTGTTATTGCTCTGATTTGTCATTTTAAACTAAAAATATAAAGGCCTGAAATATTATTGGAGATCCCATTTATTGAGACTGTATAGTCAGGCAACCCTATAACAGAATCAATGACAATAGAAATAATTTTATTTGCTACATATCATAAACATATTGACTAATTTGACTTATTTTATGTCACTATTTTTTTCTCCTTGTAGCTTAACTCAGTTTGAATTAAAATACTGAGAGAAGCATCTTCTGCAAAAAAAACATTGTTTAAAAGCTAAGACAAAAATATGATACCACAAAACGTTATTCCATCTTTATAGTTGATGAAAAGTCAGATTCCTTTCCAGGAAGGAGGAAGTGTTAAGGTGAGGAAGGTAATGAAGTCAAATAATAAGAAGGCATTTTTTCACACTCCTCTTACGCGTGATAAATGTAAGGTGGCAAGGAGTCCTTCTAGATTAATTTCCATAATGTGTTATCATATTATGCAGCTCTAGAAAAGCAAGACTATATCAACTGATTGGCTCTGAATGGTACCTAGCCATCCAGAAAAATGCATTAATGAACCTTTTGGACATCACAGTCAGTGTAGAGACTGCCTGCCATTTTATTTTAGATCTGTAAATATTTGTTGTTTTGTTTATAATTGTCAAAGCACTTTTATGTACATATGTCATTTGATCTTCACAGTTATCTGGTGATGTAGACAGGGAAAATATAATCCTTATTTTACAGATGGAGAATCTGAGGTTAGAAGAGGTTGTTGTATTCAATGGGTTGTTCACTCCTTGTTTAGATGGCAGTATTATGATTCTGGGGAATTTCAGAAAAGATGTGTAAGCGCACTCTGAGATTTAAGACTTGAGATTATTTAATTTTATATTTGTTGAATACACTGGACAATAGAAGTAAAATGCTTAACATTTTCAGTGCGTGATAGCTGTCAACACAGAGTAAACCATATGAGTGGGACTGTATATATACTAGTCATCTAAAAATAGCATTGATTAATAGAACATAACAAAAAAATCCAGCATTAAATGAAAAATATATCTGGCACTTGAGATAGATTCTAAGATGTCTTGGGGGTGAGGGGAATCATATAATGTCATTTGTAAACACAATCTCTCCCCTCAGCTCTTAGACCTAATGGAGTATGTGAATGTTTAACAGCCGGCTCTCAGGAAGATGGGAAGGGGAAAGCCCTGACTTGAGCATTTGTTAATTTCTGTGATTTTAATATTCCCATCATTGCTGATTCTAAGCTATCAATAGTTTAATAAGTGGTTTATAAAATTCCTGAAAATTATGTAATTGGTTCTCACAGCTGGTACAAACAGGCTACAGCACCACTGAGTATAGTTATATAACTTTTCAGCATCTCCACTCACCTGTCTCATAATTGCCTCAAACCTTGTATGCTCAGAGCTGAACTCCTGAACTTGCCTGCCTCACAGCCCCCTCATATACATACCTCTTCCTTCTGTGGTCTCTCCTGTCTCCATTAGTGACAACTTCATACTTCTCATTGTTTGGGCCAAAATTCTTGGTGTCATCTTTTTCTCCCATGCCTTTCTGAGTGTTCCAGAAAATCTGGTTCGTGCTACCTTCAAAATACATCTAGGTTCCAACCACTTTTCACAACCTCACTACTCACCCCCAGATCCAAGTCATTATGATCTCATCTGGTTTATTGTACAAGGCTTCTGTCTTTGTGAGGCTAAATCCCTCTAGATGCTCTAACAAACATTCCCAACTCTCAGTGGCCTAGCATAGTAAAAGTTCTTTTCTCACTCACCTCATTGTTTGATGCAGGCCTAAGGGTACCCTTGGGTAGCTCCCCACTAAGCAATGGCTTGGGGATCTATGGTGCTGCCATCACATGTCTACTATTCAAGAGTTCTTATCTCCCAGCCCTGCAGGTGGAGGAGAGAACATATAAAAGCTTGGGACCTTTCAGGACCTGAGCGTGGAAATAACATGTATCTCTTTCACTCACATTCCATCATCCAAAATTAGGTATGGCTTCACATGGCACAAAGGGACGGGAAAATGTGGTCTTCCACTGTGCACCTTGGAGGAAACAAAGCTCTTTTGGCCAACATGTAGCATTGCCTGTGTCATACTTCCAAAATGGTGTCTCTGCTCCCACTCTTGACTCCTGTAGTCGATTCTCAACACAGCAGCATTTACGCTACCTGTTTCACAATCGATTAAACTATAAGTCATTTTATGTACCCCTCTGCTTAAAACCATCCAACAGCTTCATTACTCGTGAAATGTGAAAAACTGAAGTCCCTACAATGGTTTATAAGGCACTTCATGGCCTGGCTTGTTTCCTCTCTGATCTCATGGCCTACTTCTCTCTTGCACACTCACTCATTTCTAACCATAGTGGATTCCTTGCTATTGCACTGATATGCCAGGCATACTACTGCCTCAGGGCCTTTGTACTTGCTTTTTTCTCTTTGCTTCAACACACTTCACCCTGGTATCTACCTGGCTAATTTACTCATCTTCTTAAAATATTCCTTACATGTCACCCCCCTTGGCCACTCTACTTAAAATGTCAATAATTTTGCTCAGTTCTTTTAATTCCTACCATACTCCTTGTCCCCTTCTCAACTTTTACTTTGCTCTATAGCACTTAACACCTTCTAATACATAAATAATTTATGTATTCATTTATTATGGTTTCTCTAACCCTAGTAGAATTTAAGGGGGATCAGGGTATTTTGTTACTTATATCTCCCAACACAAAGAACAGTGCCTAGCAGATAGTAGGTATTCAAAATATTTGGTTAATGAGTGAATAAATGATCAATGAAATAAAGATCTGTTTTGAAACCATAACCTGTTTTGAAATATTAAATAATCATGTTTTAAGTATTTAAAGATAGATTATATAATTCAAACCTTTAATAATAATATAATGCCAGGTATTATACAAGTTATTCTCATTGGGTTCTATTATTTAATCTGTACAAAATCACAACAAGATAGGTGTTGTTTTCCCCATTTTATAGTTGAGGACTAAAACATAGAAAGGATAAGTCATTTGCCCTGTCTTATTAAATGCCTAGTAAGTGGCAGTGTGAGGATTTGAATCCAATGTGACCCCAGAGTAAAGGAAACTAGATTTCAGTGGTGAAACATTTCTAGTCTGTGTTAAGCGGAGAAAGACTTAGTGTCAAGTGACTGAGTTCTGCCACAAATTAGCTGTGGGACCCTGACCACATCTGAGTTTCTTTGGATCTTAGTGTTTTCATCTGTAGAGAAGATGTTGATACCAGATCATTGTAGAAATGTCTTCCAGCTTGATGAATCAATAACCTGCTTGGGGCCACACAAGCAGTAATTAAAAGAGCCCCCACGGAAAGCCTATCCTGTGAGCTCTCTCAGAGAAGGGTTTTTCTACTTAATGGTGTCTGCCACAGAAATATCTCAGACAAGGAGGGGCACTGAAGTATCCTACTTGTATAAATATAAATTAATCATGGCATAAAAAAGTTCAGACAGTGGATACCATAACTGGTTTATATCTCAAAGGTGCTTCCTTGCTGTGACTAGCAAATTAACAAATAGTAGAGCAGGAGGGACTCTGAATCATTTTATCATGATTGAAGTGCTCACATGTATAAGTTCATTTAATATTTAGAACCACTATGGACCTAGTACTTTCATCAATGCCACTTTATAATTAAGGAAACCGAGGCACACAAGCATTAAGAATTTTACCTACAGTTATCAGGGGAAGCAAAGACTGAATCTAGGTCTTACTCCCAATCTGAGGCCAAGCTCTTAGCCATTCCCTCTACTGACACTCAATGTTAATATATATCACTGTGCATTTGGGGGAAAATGGAAACAGAACAGTGAAAGAGAACTGCATTGCTGGATACGACCATATGAAGATTTTTTTCCTCTGTAACAACTCTTCTCTAGTGTTTTTTTCTTTGTATTACATGAAACAGACCCCATTTAAAAATGCATACATGGCAACAGTGGAAAACAAAACGACAGCAACAAAAAAACCTAGTTTTATGATGATGTCTTGCAGATAAACCCCATGATATTTACTTATTTACTTATTTATTTATGGGGGGAGCAGTTCCTGCAAGAACTATATTTTCCTGAAACTGGTCACCTGATTTCAGAAAACTAAGTAAAAGGGAAATGTGGATACTGAAGGCCAGATAAAAGAAAAATATATTGCAGTTGGAACTGTTTTGACAGTCAACCCCACACTCAGATTGATCTCCACTTGTGTTTTCCTACCATTCTATTTCTGGAAACTCTTAAATGATAAACTGAACTTTGAATATCATGTGTTACTGAGATCTGCAGGGTGGAGATAGTGCCATCTAGCCTCATATCCTCAGTAACTATCCTTAACAGGTGCTTCCTAATTATTAAATGGGTGAGTGGTGGACGGATGGGTGCTTGGATGGATGAGTGGATGGGTAGATGGACAAATGGATCAGCAAAAGAATATTATGGATGGAAGCACATATATAATGAACATTGGATAGTGGTCAGGCAACATGTGTTCTGACCCCAAACTTTGGTTAACTTGCCTATGTTACTGGGTGAAAACCCTCCTCATTTCTAGTCTTTGGTTTCCTCTTCCGTGAAATACTTATGATTCCATTAGATTCAAAACATGACTGAATATACAACTCAGTTCCCTCAAGGTTGCCTTTAAACATGCTCCCCACTGAAAAAAATAATTTCCCCATGTTTTGTCTCTATCTCTTCCCTCCATAGTAAGACCAATCAGAGCAACTGAGTCATAACCAGTAAGATAACATTGACTACAATTATTTACCATGAGGCCTAACACTTAATTGCATGAATTCCCTGCTGTAAAGTTTTTTATTTTCCTTCTGCCGATGAAGTACTTGATCATTTGCTTGAAAGTTCTAGATTTGTGTTTAAGAAGTAGGAAGAAAGAGTGAAGCAGGAAGAGGGCATACTTGGCTATAAGAGCTATGGGTTTGGGATGATCCTCCTCCTCCTCATTATCTTCAGGAGACAGTTGAATGTGGTTATGAAGTGTATGAGCCCTATTCTGAATTTTTAAAAAATCAAACCTTGCTATGGTTCCTTGGGCAAGTCTGTATAGAATGAAGATAATTAAACATACCTCCCAGGATTGTGATGGGGAGTAAGTAGAACATTCCACATTAAGAACTTAGCATAGTGCTTGACTCATAGTGAGTATCTGGTAAAAGTAAGCTGTGAGCATTGCCATCATCATTTTTCATTTTAAGTTAGGATGGATATTTACTACAGAGTGGCTTAAAACAACAGAAGTTTACTATCTCACCAAATTTATTGTAGAGGCCAGAAGTCTGAAATCAAGTTGTCAGCAGAGCCATGCTTCCTCTTAAGGCTCTCAGGGAGCATCCTTCCTTGTCTCTTCCATCTTCTGGAAGGTTGGTGGTTGCTAGAAATCCTTGGCTTCTTTGGCTTATAGCTGAATTATTCCAATTTCTACCTCCATCCTCACATGATGTCCTCCTCTCTGTGTGTATCTATGTCCCCACGTGGCTTTCTTATAAGAACAGCAGTTACTGGATTTAGGACCCACCCTAATCCAGTATGACTTTGTATTAACTAATTACACCTGTAAAGATCTATTTCCAAATAAGGAAAAGAGGCACATTTGGACATTCTAAGTAGACATCAAATTTGGGAGAACACTATTCAATTCAATTTAGGCAACTCATATTCTTGCTTTAACCTCTTCTTCTCCTCTCCCCAACCATTCTCAGTTCATGTCCCATGTCTCTGGTAGGATGTCCTATCATCCTGGGAACTTCTAGTGCTGCTGAGAGTTGAAGCAGAAAGCATAGGCATCAGTCTTCTAAACTTGAAGTTTTCTTCATTTTTAGAAAGAAAGAGTTGGAACTATAACCTGAGATCCCCTCCAACTAGCCAAATGTAAAATGATCTTTTCTTCAAATATTTGTGAGTATTCAGAGGGACACTAATTTGAGTAGTGTTGATCACGTATGAAAGGAGCAAGATTGCAAATACCAAGTAAGCATTTTCAATATGTTGATAAGTGTGCGAAACTCCTATGGCAGGTGCAAGAGAAAGTGCCAATTAAAAATTAGCTGCCATACACATTTATAGATGGTGTTGTTGACTCCAGCATTTTGCTGTTGCCTATTAAAGTAGGAGGTGACAGGTAAATTTCCTCTGCTGAATTCTTCTATAGGTCAGGAAACAGTCTTGCACAGCTTTTGGAACCCATCCAAACTGTTTAATGAGTCCTTCCTTGGCTGTAGATGCTGTAATTCAACCCTTTTACTTTGTTAAAAAAAAGTTGCTAAAAGTGTAAATATGATTTTAGATGGTGTTCAAGAATCATAGAAGTACAAGCTTTTTGCTGAAAGAGATGGTAAAGGTCACTTGGTCACTCTAATCACATTAAAGCTTATGTCCCTGCTGTATCCCTTTCACTGAGTCACCCATCCTGCTATGAGAAGCTCCTTTCTCTAGGGATGGCTCTGGATCTCATAAATTTCTTCCTCTTAATTGTTAGAATAAATGAAAAATGTATGATTTGGTCATGTAGATATTAGAATCATTTTTAAGTATTCAAGCACCATCTTAATCCTGAAGTCCTTCCTGATCCAGCTCCAAGAAGGTTGGCACATTCCTTCTTGCTAAGATGTGTTGAGATTCCAGCTGAGAGAGGGATTTTACTTGCATTCTAGCCTCATAGTCTGCCTTCATAAGACTCTCGCCAGCCTGTTAATAAAACACCTACCCTCCAGCAAAGGGTGACTTCAGATCTTCCAAGTGAGAAGTAGGTTCTCACCAAAAGGCTGCAGAGTCATTTAGAGCAGTGATTCTCAAACTTGAAAGTGTATATGAATTACCTCATTATCTTGTTAAATTGCAAATTCTGATTCCAAAATTGGGCCTGAGATTGAGCATTTCTAACAAGCACTCATGCAGTAGTAATATGTAGTAATAAGAATTCATAGACTGTATCAGGTTCCAGTCTGAATAAAAACAAAATTCTATGTTTGTATTAGTTTTCTGTGGCTGTTTTAACAGATTACAACACATTTGGTACCTTCAAACATCAGAAATGTATTCTCTTATAGTTCTGGAGGCCAGAAATCTGAAATCAGTTTTAGGGGGCTAAAATCAGGTTGTCAGCGGGGCAGTACTCCCTCTAGAGGCTTTAGGGAAGGATTTGATCTTGCTTCTTCTGGTTTCTTGTGGTTGCCAGAATTCTTTGGCTTGTGGTCGCATCATCTGCCTTCATAGTGCTATTGTCTCCATTTCTTCTGTCTCTCTAAAATCTCCCTCTGCATCTCTTACAAGGATACTTAAGATTACATTTAAGACCTACCTAGACTATCCAGGATAATCTCCCCATGTCACGATCCTTGACTTAATCACATCTCCAAAGATCCTTTTTGCATATGAGGTAATATTTAGAAATTACAAGAATTAGGACCTGATATTTTAGGGGCAATTATTTAGCCTATCACAAATTTCCTCTTGCAAAATGCAAACCTCTTGGTTGGGTCCTAGTAATCACGGTAAAATGTTCAGATACAGGTAGGTTCAAGTCACACCTAGAATCCTGTTTCATTGCAGGTAATGGAGGATGTTTTCCTTTCGTTTAATTTTTTTGTGTGTATACAGTGCTTTGAAGCACCTTTCTTGCAACTGTTCATTTTTCTTTAGAGGGGTTACTTAGAAACAGACATCTCCAAATCTGTTTTGTTTCATTTTAATTCACATTAAGGGATAAAAAGACGACACCAATAAAGTTAAGTCTGACATGAAGCCCAGGGGTTGCATGTTCCATGCATGTTTTAAGTTCTCAGAAGCCAGTTCCATATCTGAGTATTGTGGATAAGAAAATTTCAAGGAGAAGAAGACCTACTTCTCTTTGGACTCTAAAGACAGAACTCTTGAGATATTAATTCTATGGGATAATAATTCTTATGTTTAGTAGCACACTTAAATTTACACTGTTGTATGATACTCATCTATTCGTGTATTTAATCTTTCAAATATTATTAATTCAGTCATGTTTGCACTAGCTACTCTGATGGGACAGTAGAAGCTGGAGATATGTCAAGATCCAGTGCCTGGCCTCAGAATGCACATGCAATATATAGTAAAACCAAAGAAAGACAAAAGAAGAACAAAGCCATGTAAAGACAATGGAATTTTTAAATTTTTGCTTTAAATTTTTGCTTTTGTGTTGGGATGAGCACTGGGTGTTATACACAACTAATGAATCGTTGAACGCTACAACAAAAACTTATATACTATATGTTGGCTAACTGAACATAAAAAAATAAAAATAAATAAATAAAATGTTGCTTTAATATACACTACAATTGCTGCCAACTATGGAAAGTTTGGAAAACCATACTGAACTCTTCAAAGAGAAGAGCACTGTGTCAATTCAAAACAACCACTCAAACATATTACCACATGGTATTAATATCAAAATTCTACCTATAGTTTCTGTAGTTCAAATCTGCAATTTTCAAAAGGCATAGATTTTCTCTTCTTGACCAGTTATTTGGAACAGCAAAAAGTATGGTCTAGTAAAATATATCCTACCATTTGTATCTTGGAAAGCAGGAATGAAAAATTTTTCAAACAAGATCTAAGTTTATGCTTGTGTGTGTGTGTGTGTGTGTGTGTTTATCAAACTCCTATGATGTCCTCCCTGCCCTTTAGTTTAATGCATATCATTATTTGAGGTCTGGTAAACTTCAGTTCATCTTGAAAACATGAAGAGTGAAATCTAATCACCATTTAACAGCAATTAGCAATCCGTCCTTTCAGGGATTCACAGTCCAAATCCACTCAGTGGATAATTGCAACAATTAACTCCTTGCACCTTTCTGTGTTTTGGACAAGACAGCCTTGTTTTCATTAGCATAAAACCTAGGCTTGATGGAGACCTCCTAGTGCTGAAAGCTGAAGCGGAGATTTAAAAATATAATAAGCAACTGTTTTCAAGTAGCCAGCATCCACAAAATAGGATGTGACTAACTGATGATATTACTTGTGTTTTGTAAGTAATCTGTGGGAAGTGTGGTGGCTCAGAATTCCGTGTTAGCACTGAGAGAACCATCCAAGGATGGATACACTAAAGTGCGTGCATGTAATACAAGGGCAATTACATGAGGAGAAACTGAAAATATGAGAAATCCGCTCTCTGACAATTTGGATTGTTTATTCTCCTTTTTAGCAGAATAAAGCAGTGTTAGAGGTCTTTAGCATGTTGTAGCCAAAGACAGAAAAACGGGTTTAAAACCATCAGTTGAACTGTCTCTGATATAAATACATACATTCAAGAAATTATAATGATAATGATGATGATTGATAGATCGATGACTGGTAGATGATGAACAGAGATAGATAATAGATGGATGAATCAATAGATGGATGATAGATGACTGAGATATATATGATAGAGATGGATAATGGATAGCTAGCTAGATGATGGATAAATAGATAATTGATATAGATGATAGAGACTGATAGATATGATAGATGATGGATGATAGATGATTGATACATAGAGATGATAGAGATAGATAATGGATAGATGGATGGTGATAGATGTTAGAAATCGATGATAAATGGTAGATGGTTGGATGATAGATGATTGATAGATATCTATCATAGATATGATAGAGATGATAGATAGAAATAGATATTGCTAATTGTCTTCTTACTGTGTACCAGGCACTGTGCTAAGCACTTTATATGTGCTATTCTCATTTTACATTTACAGTATTTTGAAGTACGTTATTTGCATTTTACTGATTAAAAAAACAACAAAGCTTAGCAAGTTAATTGCCCAGGAAAGTTAGGAAGTGAGTTTCTGAGATTTAAATATAGGCAGTGTGCCTCAGGATGCCAAGTTCTTGTTTGTTCATTCAACAAATATTTATTGAGCACCTACTATATGTCAGTTACTGTGCTAGACTGTGAAGATAAAAACCAATCTGTAAATAGGGAAGGAGTTACAAATCAGGATAGTGTTAGGAAGGGAAAAGACCAATACTGAGATGCAGAATGGGGATGGGGGGGCTGTGCTGTTGAAGTGGACAGAAAAAGCCTGTCTGAGGATATGGCATTATCGCTGAGACCCAAAAAAATGAGAAAGGTTGAGCAACAAAGGAGAACATTCCTGGCAGTAAGAATGGTTTATACAAAACTCACAGACTTGAGGGAACTTCATGAAGGAGAAGAAAAAGGAATTGTCCAAGCCTGGAAAGATCTTCAACAAGCAGGGAAGTTTTACCAGGTGGACAGAGTTATTGAACTAAGACATAGTAGGTGAGAGGGAAGTAAGCAGAACATTTCCATTTACAGTACTGTGTCTGGGCCTTCTCTTGAGTACATGAACCAATTGGAAAAGATTGTAAAGGATTTAAAGCCCTTTTAATGTTCTCAGGCTTGTATTGATAGTGTGCTTTTCTGTGTGTGTGTGTGTGTGTGTGTGTGGAGGGCAAAGATACCTTGTGTTACTTAAATTAAACTAAGGCATTTTCTCATTAAATGCTGTGGTAGTCCTGCCCACTGGCCACATGAGGACCATAGTGGGGCAGAAAAGGTGACTAGCGATGCATTCTTAAGTGGGTAAAGCTTAATCTAAGTCAGGCACCCTGTTAGGTCCTACATGTGCCAAGATGGAAGGTTTCCAAGGAGAATTTTTAATGCAGTGATATTAAAAAGTCAAGTAAACAGGGGCACCTGGGCAGTTTGGTGGGTTGAGCCTCCTACTCTTGGTTTTGGCTCAGGTCATGATCTCAAGGTCGTGAGATGAAGCCCCATGAGGAGCCCCATGCTCAGGGCAGAGTCTGCTTGAGAGTATCTCCCTCTCCCTCTGCACCTTCCCCTGTTCACATGTTCTCTCTCTCTCTAAAAAAAATAAATAAAATCTTAAAGTCAAGTAAACAAGTAAGAATTTCCAGCCCACCACCTCCTTCTGTAGTTTGCAGCTAAGAATGGTTTTTAATGGCCAGAAAAAAATCAAAAGAATAATATTTTGTGACACATGAAAATGATATGAAACTCAAATTTTAGTGTTAATAAAGTTTTACTGAAACACTGACACACCCTTGGCCATTTTTGAGCTACAGTGGCAGAATTGAGTAGTTGTGACAGAGACCTTATATGGCCCACATGGCTGGAAATATTTACTATCAGGTACTTTATAGAAAATATTATCTGGGGGCACCTGGGTGGCTCAGTCAGTTAAGCATCTGCCTTCGGCTCAGGTCGTGATCCCAGGGTCCTGGGATCAAGCCTCATGTCGGGCTCTTTGCTCAGCAGGGAGCCTGCTTCTCCCTCTTCTTCTGCTGCTTGCCTGCTTCTCTCTCTCTCTCTCTCTCTGTCAAATAAATGAATAAAATTTAATTTAAAAAAAAAAAGAAAATCTTATGTCTCCCCTGGTGTAGGTATTTGGAGGGGCCATGAAAGTATCACAGAGGGTCATGTAACTCAAAAATTAGGGAGGTCTTCCTGAAGCTAAATTTAGTGCTGGCTCTTCAATGATAAAAAGTGAGCCAGATAGAAAAACCTTCCAGGGAAAAGAGAGTAGATTAGTTTTCTTGTTTATGATATCAATATAATGGCACTTAAAGAGGAAACAATTTCCCAACCCAGGGGGATAAAGATAAGCAGAGATAAAGATAGGGGCTTTCATTATGTAGCAGTGTTCCAACACCCCAACTATATATCTGCCCCTCTCACCCAGTAGGCATACACACAATGTTGGTGACATCATATTGCGAGGCTCAGATTATTAGTAAATAAATGGGAAAAGAAACATGGGCTATAAGTTCAGATTGCAGTCCTGGAGTTTGAAGAAATCTGGGAAGGCTCCATAGAGGAAGAGGAGGGATTTGTCCAGAATTTGAAAAATCTAAACAGTCAGGAGGGTCTCTCAGATCATCAGAGCTACCTGAACAAAGACTTATCCTCCAAGTAACCAAGTTATTTTAATTGTCTGGGGGCTCTCCCCTGAAACACATAATCCAATTGAGGATTTAGAAGAATTTAAGACACTCTTAATGTTCTCCAGCTTGCACTGAAATTATGCTTCTCTGTGTTGTGAAGTTGGGGTGGAGGCAGCCTTCAAGTAAATTAAACACAGTCTTGGCATTTTCTCATTAAATCCTGGAGCAGCTCAATCCCAGAGGCCTGTATAAGGACCACAGTAGACAGAGCAAGTGATTCCAAGTCTTAGAACCATCAAGAAGATGCCCACAGTACTGACTTTTAATTAATAACTACTCTGCATCCAGCCATTTGTCTCACGCCTCTTGGGGGGAAGTTGGAAGTATTTCACTAGATGAACTCCAAAGTCCCTTCCAGCCACATTTTAGTGGGGTGGGAGGAGCATGAGGCTTGCAGTGAGACAGATGCTCATTTTCATTCAGGCTCTGACGCCATCTTTTTGAACCTAGGGAGTCAATAAGTGACTGGTGGATAGGAGACCTGAGCCAGTTACCTTGCTTCTCCCCATTGCCTCACTTCTAAAATTGGAATGATAGTAGCACTAACTTCAAAGGGCCCCTGTGAGTATTTAGGGAAAATTCCATAAAGTGCTTGGTCTACTCTAAATGATCAATATTAGCCCCCTGCCCTTTCCCAGTGATTGGTAAGGGAGCAGATCCACAAAGAAGATGAGGGAAATTTCCATAAGGCCCAATCAGTGATCATTGTATGGAGTGCGGAAAAGTGAGCAATTGTGGGCACATGTTTGCAAAGTGAAACAAAAAACACGGGACTTAAAAATATCTTCTAGTCCTTTAAATGCCCTCTGCTTTTTCAGCTGAGGGACAATGTTGGCAGTCTTCTGGTTCCTTAGCAATCAGAAATTGGTTTGGCCAGAAAGGGCTTCCATCCTTGAGCATTGACCAGCCATTTGATATTTTGTTCTTTTTTTTTTTTTTTAATTGAGCACATGATGACTCATGATGGTGTAAATTTAAATATAGAGATCCCAGACAAGTTTATGGGGTTGGGTGTCTAGATCAGAAAACTCAGGACCCTTTTTCTCCCCCAAAAATTTCAGGTTCTGGCTTCACAGAAGCCGGACCTCCAACATATGGGAGAAACCAGGATTTGGGGCAAACTGCCCAGAGAATGTTCCAATCTCTGCTGACAAATGAGCACAGTCTCCAAAGAGAAGAGGCTCCGCAGACACTGTGCCCAGGCAAAGCCTAAATGATTATCAGAGGAATAATGGGCCTGTCTCATTCATGAGTCCTGCTGTTATAGTTGGAGCTGTCACTGAGGGATGGAGTGAGAACTTTTTCAAAATCGGTGAAATAAAGAAATAGCAAAGATTAGAAAAATTAAAAGCTTTTCTTTGAAAAGGCCTATGGAGATAACAAACAGAATGCAGTCCAGAAGAGGCAAATCTATAAAGGCAGAAAGTAGATTCGTTGATGTCTGGGGCTGAGAATACAGAATAACTGGCCCCTGCCCCCAAAGGCTGGATCTCATTGGGGTAATGGAAATGTTTTACCCCTGGACTGTGATGATAGTTGCACAACTCTGTAAATGTACTACAAAATCTTTGAATTTATACTTAAAACAAGTGTATTTAAACAAATAATTTTTATGCTATGTCAAGAAAGCAGTTTAGAAATACAGAATATAAGAAGAAATGTAAAAAATATAACCACAGATACAAAAGATATTTATAAAAATACTAAGGGCTATCAGCAACTACATGATGTTGATGTTGGAAACATAACAAAAATAGGAAAAATTCCTAGAAAATTAGAGTAAGAAGAAACAGATGTCTTGAATTGTCCAGTAACTATTTTTAGATGGTAGTCAAAGATTATGCTCTGAAACAATCCTGGGTCCAGATGTCTTTACAAGTAGTCTTACCAGACTTTCAAGGAACAGTTGATTCCTTGCTATGCAAGTTATTTAAGAAAATTTAAAAAAAAAAAAAAAAGAAAAAGCTACCCAGCTTGTGTTCTTAACTCCAAATATAAAGACAAGAGCAGGAAAAAAATCATAGAAATTATAGGCACATTTCATTTATGAACAAAAGTATAAAAATACATTAGCTAACTGAATTCAACAGTGTATGAAAATATATCCTAATCAAAGGCAATACATCTCTAAAACATTGCTAAACAATAGGAAACTCATAGGCTTATGGCCACCAATGCCTAAAAGTTTGCAAAATAATTCACTCATCTTCAGGATGAATCTAGAAAATCCCCATCTGGAATTCATCCCTGAAACTCTCACTCAGATCCCAGATGAGGGGGCACATGTGAGCAATTTCCTTGCCAGGATATTTGAATTACTGAGGAGTCAAAGGCAACCTGGGTATGCATTTCTAGAATAGTGGTGGGTAGGTTAGGTGGGCACACATCCAGGAGGATTATGTAGCAGAGGAAGTGATAGAACAACAGATCATTAAAAAGTAGTAAAAACAGAGGAAGAAACAGGATAGGATATGTAACACTGCCATGTACATAAATTTAAAATTCACATAGAACTACAATACACAGGGGTGCCTGGGTGGCTCAGTCGTTAAGCGTCTGCCTTCGGCTCGGGTCATGATCCCAGGGTCCTGGGATCCAGCCCCGCATCGGGCTCCCTGCTCGGCGGGAAGCCTGCTTCTCCCTCTCCCCCTCCCCCTGCTTGTGTTCCTGCTCTCGCTCTCTCTCTCTGTCAAATAAATAAATAAAATCTTAAAAAAAAAAAAAGAATTACAGTACACATTCTACAATTCTATATCAAATAGAATGTACAATTAACACATTAAATGCTGAGAGAGAGAGACATGGGAGTGGGTAGACAGTAAATCAAGCAGGCAGCCCAGACAATCAACAATCATTTAGCTTGAGCTAAAGAGCATGATTAACTCAACCCCTGCCTGGATCTCACAGAAATGTGATCTCTTTCTGAAGTTCTTTCTGGGGCTGAGGTAATTCCTTTATAAGCTCTACTTGCTTTGTTTAATATTTCACAAGACTCATTTTACACAAGAATTGAGTTGTCCATTGTCTGGTTCCCAGACTTTTGGATTTTAATGACCAGAAGCAATTTTTTTAAAATAGGGATACCAACAGAGTTATCGAATGCTTAATCTGTTAAGAAAAGAAAAATCTCAAAGTCACATTTTTCTCAAAAAGTCCTATTAGTAAAATTGCATGAACTATTTATATCTTATCTACACTATGAAGACTTATATACATACATAAACGATAACATGCACAACCATTTTTCTTTGAGCTGGGAAAAATATCCTCATAAGCTGGTGTTCTTTAACCTTGTTTTTATTTTATATTTTTTAGACATTTTTACCCACACACTCCCATGAAATTTTAATATCACAAAAGTACTGTGTATGTATTATGGCCCTTTGGAGGGTCATAAACCATTGTAATATTTGATAATTTTTTGGACCCTCCGGAACCAATTTTCCCCTCTTGGGCATGATAACATCCCCACTGAGAATGCATGCCATACACCAAAGCCAGCCTGTGGACCAGGACTTGAGACCACTCTTTTAGGCAGTAAGATTCAAAGAAGTATTTCTCCTATCTTTGTATCTGAAACCCTCCTTCAGCAACTCATTCCTTTGTGTTCAGCATTTTCTATTCTCATCCTATCTCTCTTCTAAGTAGCAAACATTTCTGAGACACAACACATTAAAAATATAAAACAATATTTTTAAAAAATTAAAATGTATAGAACACCTGCTGAGAGCAATATGCTTTGCAAGCATTAGGAAGGATTGAAAGTTGACTCAGCAGCAAGCTCATCCCTCAGAGGTGTTCTGAACTGGTAGGGCAGAGAAATGGTACAAGAATGTGAATGTACGGGTGAAGGGGAAGTGGTCTGTGTAGGCAGGAGGTAGCAAGACGCAGCCTCAGAGTGAAAACCTGGAACACTCAATTATCATCATATGATTAAGTTTATTCAGTCTTGTTTCTGGGAAGTAGAGAGGAGAAAGGAAGGTGCTGATAAGCCTGGGTAGGAGAGATGTTCATCCATCCATCCGGCGTCCATCCACCCATCCTTCTGACCATCCATCCGTCTGTCTGTACATCCATCCATCCATCCATCCATTCAGTAAACATTTATTGAGAACACACTATGTGCCCGGTACTGTGTCAGGGGCTGATACAGAGACTTAGTTTCCCCGCTCAAGCCAATCCTTCTCCCAAGGAGGATGATCAGACTGGGGAACAGCTAACATCCTAACAATAGTAGGAGCTCCTCTGGTTTGTCAGTCACTGCAACACTGGCCCCTGAAACTCGACTCCTGAAACAAGCGTTGTTTGCTTTCTCAGCCTGTGGGCTGTCAGCGACACAGTAATGAGACAGGCACATTGTATAGCAACCCAGTCTCCCCTGCGACTGCCTGACAGTGCTTAGAACCATTTGTCAGACAGATAAACAATGAGCTCAAAGCCTTAGCAAGGTGGCAATTAAGAAAATTCAAGCATATCTTCATTTACCCCAGTGGAGTTCTTCATTCTTGACAGTTTGTGAAATTACCGTGTTAAGTAAAGACATCACCAGAATGTTCTTAGCTTCTTTGAAAACTTGTTAACTAGAAAATAATGAGGTAAATTTATACACCTAAATGATGTTTACAATTCTGCACAATGTCTGAGGGTGTTTTTTTTTTCTTTCTTTTTCCTTCCTTTCTGTCTTTCTGTCATTCTGCCTTATTTTTTGTTTGATGTCCTCTGAATTTCAGGAATTTTTGTTGTGTTTGGGGTTTATTTTTTATTTTAAGTTACATTACGTTTGCTACTGTGTAAGAGGAGACTTACCTTTTTGCAGAGTCTGAAATAGAAGTTTATGGAAGTGTAAACTTTTGGGCTGTGCTTTGCAGAGGCATCTGTCCTTAATTATTCCCACAGATACAGCTGATCCATGCTGTGGGTAATCCCCAAAGCTTTTCTAATTTGTTTTGGGAAACAAACGAACTAAAAATATTCAAAAACCATGGTCTTTCTGCTCAAACGTTAGATGTTATTCTTTTTGTAGCTCATTATAGCTGAAATATGTTTTGTTCAGCGTGGTATGTTGGAAAAAAGCTGGAGTAGAAATAAGGACTCACCAGCTGTTATTAACTTGTGTGGTGACTACATCAGTCAGCGTAGGCTATATAATACTGCAGTAACAGAAGACCTCAAGTGGCAGCGTACAATAGCATAGATTTATTTCTCATCCTCATTGCTCCAAGTTGACTATGGCTCTGCCTTGATTCATCCCTGATCTGGAACCCAAGCTGAAGGAACAGCTTCTACCCAGGACATTGCTTTTCACATGAAAGAGGTAGAGCACATGGCAGAATCACATGATGGCTCTTAAAATCCCTGCCTGAAAGTAGCCTAAAATTTTCATGTTTCTTTGGCCAATGCAAATAAGGTGGCCAAATCTGATGACAAAGAGGTGAAAAAATAAAATCGTTCCACAAAGAGGGGCAGCAAATATCTTGAAGTAACAATCTACAAAGTAACAGTGGGCAAGGCATCGGCCTTTAGTTTCCTTATCTGTAAAATGGGAGGGCGAAACTAGGCATCTCTGAAAATTCTGTGCTTCTTATAAAATGAGTGTAATATTCAAAAAGCTGGAAAGGTGCCTGTTGAGGGATTGAGGCTGAGATTAAATGATATCTCTGGAAAAAAAGTATGGACATGGGGAGCCTTCCTGGACAATTCAGTACAATGTCTGTATCACTTGAGGTGAAGGAGTTGCAATAGTTGCTTGATTTTGAAAGGTTTCACATAGTAGCTAAGTAAGCCATCCAAATGGCATGATCAGAGGCATGCTAAGCTAGCATCCTCCCCTGAGATAACTGCCATGGGGCCAGAGATCCCCACAATTAAAAACACACCTTTCTGTCTCACCAGAAAACTCCTCTCATGTCAGATATGGGACTGCCTAATGCTAATGCCTCCTCAGCAAAGAGTAGGTCCATTATTATTCAAGGTGAGAGGGGACTGGACAGGCCTCAGACATTACAGGGAGTTTCACCCTCAGTCTCAGTGGGATATGCTCTGGGCATCCAGATGCTGTAGGTGATTAGATTGCCAATAGGAACAGCTTGGATGGCGGGCAAAGTAGAGAAAATAGCCACAGTACAAATTAAACTGCATTTACTTTTTGATTATTCCTAATATCACCTATTTGGACAAATATTTTAGCCCAATTTGACTTTTTCTATTATATTCAAAATAAAAGTTTTCTAGCACTGTGAAATGGGAGCGTATGTTTAACAGGAGGAAGGTAGCAAGGAAAAGCCATCTTCAAGATCCTGTGGACCTAAAGGTGGGTTTGGTAGGAAGTTTGTTGTATTGTTTTGGTTACACTGCAAAGTAATCACTGTCAGCTTTGCACGGCATAAGGCAGTTTGTGTGTAGGATTACTTGAGGCATAAGCATGCCATCTTTGGGCATGAGATGCAGACGTGCTCAGCCTATCTGTTCAACCATCTCATCTTTTCATATGTACCTGTACCTTTTGCCACTTGGAAGCTGGCTCAGTAAATATTTTGAATAGTAAATATCAAAGCACTTCCAAATGACCAAGGCCTGGGGACTTAGAGAAAAGAGCCAGCTTAGATTTTTCCATTGAGCATCCTGTTAGCCAGCTGTGTCCAGAGAGGCCCCTTCTCTGATGCATTGAGCCGTCTGATCCCGCAGCAGTGTCTGAGAGCCAGCAACCAGATGGCTGTCATATATACCCATGCGCTGGAGAGCACATAGAGGTAAAAGAAAAACAAAGGGATTTGTCAAGTCTTTTGTGCAGAATAGAGACCTCAGCCAAAGAAAGCAGGAGATAAGCCATTCTTCTTGAACCAGTCATTGCAGCTATTTTTTTGGGTGCTCTCATGATCTGCCTTGTGAACTCTGTCTCCAGGCAGTTGGTGACTCTGAGGCAAGGCCTAGGGCCTGGGATTTTCAGCCTTGGAGCTGTTCATATTGGGGGTGGGTAATTCTGCATCCTGGGGGCTCTCCTGTGCATTGTAGAATATGTGGCACCATCTCTGGTTTCTACCCTCTGCTGCCAGTAGCACCCATGCCCCAAGGTGGAACAATCAGAATGTCCCCTTGCCATTACCGTATGTCACACTGGGGACAAAGGCACCTCCAGTTGAGAACCAGTAATCTGGAAAATGTGAGTTTTGAGCCACCTGAGCCAGTTCGTTGTTGACTGCTGCAAACAGGCATGTGCCTTGCAGTGATGGGTTTCTGTGTACTTCCTGTTTAAAGTATTAAAGAATGATCAAGAGTCTGGCTCTCTCAGGTTAGTAATTACCTCTGTTGTTACTAACTTTCTAAAGCAATCCGGGCAAATGAGTCATTATTATCTCAATCCCTCCGCCATGGCTGATTGATTTTGCTCCCCTATTGTTTCTAATTTCTAATTTCATGTAATGTCTGATTACAATAGAAAATTTTCAATACAATTCTCATGTAAGAGTCATTACAAATAGGCTTATTCCTCAGCTCTAAGTAGGAATGGACGAAGGGTTTTATATCACTTCATTGAAACAAATGTCTTACTAGAAGTAAAATGCTTGAACACTTCACAAATTGATAGTGTAGTATAAAAAGCCAAAATAAGTCAATACAAAGACCTAATCATTTTTAAATATGCCAAACATTCATATTTGTGATTTGCTTTCATTTATGTTGTACAAATTAGAGCCATCAATTCAATGAAAAGCACCCTTCTGTGATACCTATCATTTTTCTCTCTGGAATTCTAGGGATGTGTCTCTTAGGTTTGTATCGTATTTGCTCCTATTTGAAAATATATTAGGAGCTCTCTACCGATCTTGGGAACAAATCTGGACAGATACAAAATAGTGCAAAAGGAATTGGCTTTTAGCCTCGTGAGTGTCTGAGTCCCTGGCAATAAGTTATGCTTGTGGGTGGATATCCCCTTACTCAGCTCCCAAGGGGCTCTCCCACTTACTACATTGCCAGGAAAGCACCTGGCCAAAGCAGGAGTCTGGGCAGATGTTGGGCGGTCTGATGCTGCCTCCTTGTCGTGTGGTAAAATCATAAAATGACTGATAGAAGCCAGTCAGGGAGGAGCATTACTGGCATTCAGGGAAGTTTGGAGGGGGTGGGTGAGAAGTACGGGAAGGCGAGGAACCACTCAGCTGCAGCCAGCTGCTAGATGTGGTCCAGACTGTAGGGAGGGATATCTGGAGCTCTTTTCAATATCAGAGCTACATTTCCCCAAGGACTATGCTTTTGGTTTGAAGCGTTGAGCCACTAGTTAAACTCTATGTTAAAAGAGCCATGATGAGGTGTTTTTCTCCCGCACTGTGTGGCCATAGACTTTGCCTGGCAAAATTACATGGTAGTGAAGAGCACAGATTCTAAACCAGAATGCCTGGGTTCAAATCCTGCCTCTGCCCCTTGTTGGCTTATCCACTTGGGCAAGTTACTTAATCTCTCTGTGTCTCA
Source organism: Neomonachus schauinslandi (assembly GCF_002201575.2). Lineage (NCBI taxonomy): Eukaryota > Metazoa > Chordata > Mammalia > Carnivora > Phocidae > Neomonachus > Neomonachus schauinslandi. The sequence goes on from NC_058403.1 coordinate 169,937,453, forward strand.
GTTTCTTCCTCTGGAAAAAAGAGGATAAAGTAGTAATATTGTTTTTATAAGGATTAAATGAGTCAAAAAATGTGCAAAGTGCTCACAATAAGACCTGGCACATAAAAGGGCTATATGGTGTTGAAAGGCATATCTTTAACATTTGCTAATCCCTCTCTTAAAAAGATCCTTCTACATAGAGTTTCCACATTTAGTCAATGAAAATACAGGATGCCCTGTTAAATTTTAATTCCAGAAAAACAAAAAATTCTTTTTACTCTAAGTATGTCCCATGTAATATTTGGGTCATTTGGGCATACTTTCACTAAAGAAAAAACTGCTACTCCCATTGTTGTTAGACATCACTTCTTAAAAGAGATGTCCTATTCACTTCGCTGATATTTTAGATAGTGTAAAATGAAATATTCTTCAATCATGTCACATGATACTGTTTTCTGGTCCTCATTTATAGACTGCCTCTTCCACTCACAAAAAAAGTATGCATCTCTTTAAATACTCCCAAATACATACCTACTCTAGAAAATCTCATGGTAAAGCTCACTTCTTCCAGTCATTTTTTTTTTCATTAATCCCACCTAGCTCTCTCTTGGTCATTTTTATTGTAGTATATCAATTATCAGATAGTTAAGTGTTTCCTTGGGATGTTTTCCTGGTGTCTCCCATGGACTCAAATGAGTTGCTTTCTTACTTGAAGCAAGAACTGTGTCTATTTTATATTTTCCATTAAGAGAACATATTAATCAACTCTGCACAGAACAAATGTTCAAAAAATGGCAAATTAATGATGACACAAGTTCCCTATCTGTCCAGCGGCAGTTTATTTGCTCATATTTGAGTTATGTTGACTCAAACAGCTTTGAATAAGGTGGCATAATACAGATTATCAGTTGAATTATATAACCCATTAAGAAGGAATGATTTAGATGTATTTTTTCACAAGTGTGGATCACATAAACTCATCTTTCTCTGAATCAGATTTGCTTTGGGAAACTGAGAAGACATCTGTAATTCATAGCTGAACTCTTGGCCATATTATGCTGGCTAAGTCCCCAAGGTTTATTGTAAAATGACAATGTTATTTCCCTATAGAAGTTGGTAGTAAAATAGAGCAAGCGGATCTCTTGAAACTGCTTCGGTCCATCTTCTTTTAGATAAGAGATCAGTTAGGAAGCATGAGAGTATTTCTTCCATACTACGGAATGGCATTGAAAGATTCTGATGTGACCTAGAATGTATTTTCTGAGAACTTGCTTGCAGACAATAGTATGCAAAACCAATATTTTATTTTGCAAAATCCTGCAGTCACGACGTTGTTTCACATTGTGTCAGAGTCTCATCAAATGTCAAATCTAAAACTCCTACCTCGCCTCCCTACCCTTGTTTTTAACGCTTCAGAAAACTGACACTCCCAAGAGGTGATGTAACTGCCCAGGGTCACACGAGTGGGGAGTATTTGTTGTTCTTCCCCCATCACAGAAACAAGGGGAAGAGAAAAGAAATACATACATACTAGATTCTTTGAACTCTTTGGAAGAAAACTCCATAGAAATGGAGGAATTGTTATTAATAACATTTTCTGCAATGGTGTGTGGGCTTCAGATTCACAGTAGCTTGAGTGCAGTGTCGTGGGTGGTTCCAACTGCCTTTGAACTAGGTGTTGACAGAAAAATAACACAGCACGGCAGAACTATTCAGGGAGGAGTCTCATAAGGACATGTGGGGTACCCTGGATCCTTCAGCACCCTTTCAGTTGTAAGTGACATAATATATCTCAAATGTGCGTAAGTACAAATGTTAAATAATCTGTTCACCTAAGTAAGAAATTCAAGTGTTAGATTCGGGCACACCTAGATCCAGGGACTAAACCATTGTGGTCCAGACTCTACGTTTTACTCCCAGATAGGTTCTCTCCATGCAGTTACAAGGTGGTTGCCAAAGACTCCAATCTTTTCTCAGGATTGCAGAGAGAGTATATTTCCTGACAGCACCAGGACAATTCATAGACAGGTCTCTCATTGGCCCAACATGATGCAGTTGTGTATACCTTGACCAATCACTAGTGAGAGGAATGGAGTAATGGGATTGGCCAGGCCTGGGGCACATACCCAGCTTTTGAGCTGGAGGCAAAGGAAATCTCCACCAGATCTTCATATACTGAGAAGAAAAGATTGGGACTTTCCCTAAAAGAAAGGAAGTTAGACCACAGATGTTTTGCCTATATATTTATACACACACCACATGTCTGTGGCCGCTTCACCTATTCCTGAGTGTAGCCTAGTCCAATCCTGGAGTCAGCAATAGAGTCTAAAGGTATTTACAGATAGTACTTAGAGTCAATTTCCCATCTCTTTTAAAATTCCTTAGCTCCTTAAGGATTTCGTTTCCTGCTTTAGTCAAATAGTGAGGAAAATCTGTTCTGTTGCTCTACTTGTTACTGTATTTATGACCTACACTTTGTTTCAAATTATCACAGCACCCTTGGTCTCATATAGTTTTCATTTCTCTAAAAGCAAAGCAAGTTGTAGTGTTAATGGAACTGACCACTGATCCTCAGAGATTCACCAGGTATGAGACCTGGGATCTCGATGGGATTTACTAACCTAAAGGATTTCGGTGGCTTTTAAGAGCATTTGGGAGGCTCCTTCTTTCATTTGTCAAATATCTATTGAGTAGCACCACATACTGGACATGGTTTTAGGCAGAGTTCAGAGTGATAAGTAAGGCAGACAACAGCTCAGTGTTTATGGAGCTTGCATTCTGGTGGTAGGAAAAGAAAATGATGAAGTAAAACAAATAGGAAGATAAGAATGAGACAATAAGATTAGTCACTGGGAGGGTAACTCTTAAAAAGAAAGTCAGGGAAAGACTATGGAGATATTTATCTTGAGCTGACTCTTAAATGACAAGGAGGAGCAATGACATTCAGACATTTGGGGTGGAATACTCCTTTCTGAAGGCTCTGAGGTGGGAAGAAATTTGAGAGTTGAGCAGAAGAAAGGCTCAGGGAACAAGGGGGAAATAAGGACAGAGGGATCTCAGGGGCCATATAAAAAAGGACCTCATAAGTAGATGTGAGGGGTCAGGTTTTTATAATGGGTATAAGTAAGAAGGAATTGGAAGCTTGTTTGCAAACACAACACTTAATCTGATTGGAGTGTAGGAAAGATCACTCTGACTGGTATGTGGAAAATATATTGTGTAGACCCCTGGCTTTCAAGATGTGTTGCCTGGGACCAGTAGCAGCATGGCCTGGGAACTTGTTAGAAATGCATATTTTCAGGTCCCATCCAGACCTACTAAATCAGAAACTTTGGGGTGGGACTCATCAATCTATACTTTAATAAGCCCTCCAAGTGATTCTGATGCACATTCCAGTTGAAAATTGCTGATGTTAAGGCAAGAGTGACAGGAGGAAGGTCCCCTAGGAAGGTGGAAAGATTAGAACGAGCCAGATGCACAACTATGTGTTGGCTCTGCACTTTGTTGTTTCCTTAGTAAAGTCACTTTTCTTACTGAGCCTTAGTTTTCTCAGCTGTAAAATGGAATTATTGATAATCTACCTCAGAAAAATGACGTTAGAACTAAGCATTGACTTTGTGAATAATTAACCACCATGTAAATGGAAATTGTTGACATGAACGTTGTTCATGCTGGAAGACAGGAGGTGTGGACAGTTAGTGAGCAGGAACATGGATCCACACACCATTTTGTAGAACTCCACCAAACAGCCGCCCTTCAGTGGTATCTTTGAATCCCACCTAACTGAAATTCAGCCTAGTGATTGCTATCATTCTAGCAAAATCACCTTTTTACTTTGAGGGGTATATGTGATTTATTTCTCTATTTAGGAAATGTTCTTCCACACAAAAAATAATTACCAATTTTTAAGATCCCATGCTAAAGACTGTGTAGACTACAAAGATGAATAAAATGTATTTGCTGCCCTTGGAGAGTTTACAATCTAACAAAAGATAAAATGTATACAGAATATTAGAAAATACATGCTATAGAAGTTCAGAAAGGATAAAGATTTCCAGACCTCTCCATCCTCCTTAAAACCTGCTTATAACTTCTAATGTATTACCAACTCTCTGGAACTCTCAGTTGTGTTCCACATGAGAAGTTCCATTTGAGAAAAAGAATCTGAAGCACCACAAGGCTCAAAAGAGAATAAACTATGTGGAAACTTCAGAAGCCTAAAGATTAGCAAATCTACTTGTGAATTTTAAAGGAGAAAATGAATTCTGTGTACCAGTGACTGGTGTTAATTATAATCTTAGGCAATTTTTCTAAACTATTATATCAAAAGAAAACTAAAGTAGGTCTGAAACTTGGCTGTGCAGAAGAAGACTATGCCTGAGAAATTTATCTTGGATTCACCGAAGTCTGGCAGGAAGCATTCGGGAATGTGCGAGGGATGTTTTCTACTAATTAATTGCACCTGGTGAGTAGGTGGCTCACAGCCAAAATCTTAAGGGTAGTTGGAAGGCAAGGAGCCTATAAAGACCTTTGAGAATAATATATTGCAGACTTTTTGCTTATGGACATTCCAACACTGCAGGAAGGAAGTACCAGCCGTAGGTTTCCATGGGGAATTTTGGGACATCTAAGCCAAGAGATGCTAATTATCTCCTGCTTTGAGTAGTCACTTCTAAGCAGACAATGTCCTTCTCTTGGCAATTAAGGAAAATGTCTGAATCTGTTGCTGTCTTTTCATGAAGCATATACATTGCAACAAGCATTGAGATGGTTCTGGAGCTGTTGTAAAAGGAAGGAGTAATCACCTTAGGAACCAACCACTATACCTGACCAAACTCATTTTCCTTTTGGGAAAGTTTCTACAAGAGAAGAAAAATAAATGTAAGAGAAATAGTGTATTAAAGTTCCAGAAAGGCATCAACAAGTTCTATCATAATATGATTATAAACCGACACAGCAAAGTGGGAATTAGAGGGCAGTACCCATTGAGAGGGTTCATAAAGTGGTCAAAAGGCCAGTACCTAAGGGTGAAGAGGAATTGATTTTCAATGATTTTTTAGCCCACGTCTGTGACTTGGTACAGGGTGATTGGTGTCAGAGGAGAGGATGGAGATAGTCTCTAGGGAAATGCCAACTCAGCACCAGGTAAGCACAGAAGAGTTCTGTTTGTGATATGGGATGCAACATCTTGTAGAGGTAGATGGGTAAGAGAGGGACCAAATTAGAAGTTTTATAATGAGGCACTTAAAGCTCATACTGGATGAGCCCAAATCTGAAGCCAAAGCCATAGCATTAAAGATACCAGTTAAGAGAAAGAAAGAAAGCTTTGAGCAAAGAGTGGGTCAGGCAATATCCCTCCGCACATTCCTTGGCATTGTAAGTGGACTCTCGCATGTGGCAGGTCTTTCCAGAGACATCTTAAAGGTACTTTAATTGGGGCAGAAAAATCCAGAAGTGAGGAACCAATACAGTGGGAGTAGGGTGGCAAGTCATCCCAGTTGCCTGGCACTGAGACATTCTCAGAATGTGTGCTTTCACTTTTAAAACCGGGACAAGTTGGTCACCCGAATAGCGAAGGGACCCAAAATCATGTCACATGAGGATATATTGGTAACACAGCCATAATGGTAGCACTTGCCATTTGGCAAATTCTCTGTCAAGCACTTTAGATCATAGCTTCATTTCATCTTCACCACCATCTTCATGAGGCCGAAACCGAAACTTAATGAAGACTGAATAATTGCCCAGGGACACTTCTAATAAGTGACAGAATCCTGAATTGAACCTGAGCTGTTGGATTCCAGAGCCTGCAATCTTAAACCCTTCAGAAGATGTAAACGGCCTTAGTCAATAGCTGCTTCATCACTTGAAGGGCTATCATGGGAGAAAGACGGCGTTTATTTCACAAAACAGTGGTGCTCAGTGAGTACGTGAGGTCATGGAGACACAGGGTTGTAAATTTTTCAGCTTTCCAGAATGGAATAGGCTGCTCCAGAAAAGACAATTCCCGGAGCTTGGTAGGAATGCTTGGCGAAAATATAAACGTTATGTAACTGGCCAATTTTTAAAATCACTTCTAACGTGGAGACGCTATTTTTTTAATTTATTTTTCTGGCAAGGTCAAAATTAGGCCAAAAGACTCCCCACACACATACTCTCAAAATTGACTTTAAAAGCACAATAGAAAGGCAAGTTATTTTATTTTACGGCAAAACTTATGATTCATCATAAATCCCCACGCTTTTTAAATAAACGCCTGATGTACCATATGCCCCCCTCAGTTCAAGTTTAAGTGTAAATCATAAAATGTCCATAATCCAAAACGCTTTATGTGTTTTTATGATCACAGAAGGCTTCCCTGCCTTCCATTCATGATTAATTTTTTTTGATGGCTCCCTCTAGATCTTAGAAAATAATTAAAACTAATGAACAATCCACAATGGCAGTAAAGCAACGAGCATATTGTTTCCTGTCTGGGCTCAAAGCTTGATCAAAGGGAAGACTCACTGAGACACAACACACTTTTGTGTTGTACTTCACTTCCTGACCACCCACTGAGACCAAATGACAGCTTCAGGGGAAATCATGAATTAGGATTTTTTTTTTTAGCACTTTATAGAATAGTTAGAGTTTGCAAAAATACAGTTAGTCGCTATAACTGCTGATTCCCCAACATAGAAGGATTCTAAGATATGCACTTTATATTTTCTCTTACCACTTTCCTCTATCAGTGGACCCATGTTTTCATTAAACCAGATCTGCTACTCACAAATATATAAACCAGGGTGACAGCAGCAAGCAAGAACAGAACAGAAAAAAGAAATGAAAAAAAGAGAAAAGAAAAGAAACATTCACAAATTACCATTTTATCTTATTTTTCCAAGTTCAATGATAGATTTTTGACAGATAATATATAGAATTTTATTCAGGGGTTTATCCAGTCAAAGAAGAAAAGCAAAGCTTCAAGTTAAATCAATCCTTTTGAGGATAGGAAGTTGAATTGTGAGGTGCTTCAGTAGAAGGCAAGAAGGGAGTGGAAATTTTGGGGGAGGATTGATTACTTACATCCAGTTGCTAATATATATTCTGTGGCTCCATCTGTGGAAAAGTGCTTGACTTTTTTGGCTGACTTGATACTTAACTCAATTTAATTTGACCAGTCAAGCAATTAACAAATCGTAGTCAATCAAAATAGAAGCTTTGTCTTCTTTTGCTTTTCTTCTGCAAATGACTTTTTTTTTTTAAAGTAAGTTCCATGCATTAAAGATACAGCCAAAGTGAATTAGCTTTTATCATCAACCTCAAAGGGGATTTAGATGATAATAAAAATATAGTCAATTCTTAATTGCTCTGAAGCTGATTACATTTGGGGCCTTCTGGAGAGTTTCTTCCTTCTTTCATATCCTGTCTTTCTGTTTATTGGCTCCAAATGGGGAGGAAAAAACCACAGATGGTCCAGAAGCTCTTGTTAAAAGACTTTATATGGAAGAGTTGTCAGGAGTTGGTTAGATTTCCATCAACCAGGCTTGCTCCATTGTCTCACTTGCACAGCATATTGAAAATTGGCAGTACAGTTCCAGAACTAAATCAGGAAGCTTCTGTGGACTTGCCACCATCATTGGCCCAGAACAAGGCCTTCCACATTCCTTCAGGTGCCCCCACCTTCTTCTGTCTCTGTCATAAAATCTTTAAACCTCAAGAATGGAAAAGCTTAGCTGTTCCCTCCTGAGCCCCTTGGGTCAATCCTTACTCTCAGAAAAGGATGCAGAATTTCAGATGGGTTTTTAAATCTCTTTATTTATTGTGGAATAAAAGAGGTTATGGGTTGAAAGGGCAGAAAGTATCTGAGTTGGTAGAAGAAGTGTCGAAGTTATATTTTATATACTACACACCAATAGCATGTATCTGAGATCATTCCTGTTCTATTATACATAAGGGCAGAGTTCTGAATCAGGGTCCCTTGACAAAGGTCTAATTCAGGCCTCGGCAATCTATAGCCCACAGGCCAAATCAAGCCCACCACCTGTTATGGTCTGTGAGCTGAGAATGTTTTTCACATTTTGAAATGGGTGAAAAAACTTAATATTTTGTGACATGTGAAAGTGGTATGAAATTCAAATTTTAGTGTCTACACTAAAACTAAAGTTTTATTGGAACACAGCCATGCACACTGATTTACATCTTGTTCATGGATGCTTTCACACTACAGTGGCAGCGCTGGGTTTTGGTGAAAGTCCATGGTGCCTAAAATACTGTCCTTCTGAAAAAAAAAAATTGCCAACCTTCAGTCTGGATCAGTGTTTTAAAACCATTTCCTAAGGATCCTGATTGTTCGAAGGAGCTCACCTCAGAGCACAGAATGGGAAGGAAATGCTCCAGAAAGAGGCCACATGGAAGATGTGTCATATTCCACTACAGTTGTTCTGCTTTTACCTCTTACACTTCAGAAAGCATGATTGAGCAGAGGTTTCTCTGGAAGAAAGCTAGAACTGGGAACTGGAAATGTGTCAGGTCCCAAGCAGTGCTAACTAGATCCACCTTCTTCTCCCTTTGCTACTCATCTCAGCTCTTAGGGTCTTCACATCTTTTTTTCATTTATTATGTTCTCATCCTGTCTCTCCCTACTAATTTCTTCAACTTCTGCATGGTTTCTTATAAACATGATTTCTTAGGTTCCTTCTTATATGTGGGTATGGCTTACCATTGCATCCTTATAACTTCTGCTCCACTATTATTTTGCAAATTCCTTCTATTTCTCTCCCAGGGGGAAAAATTTAGTAGTTAAGGACATAAGCTTTGGAGCCAGACTACCCAGGTTTGAATCCTGGCCCTTCTCCTTACCAGCTATCAAGTTACTTTGTTTCACAGGGCTTTAGTTTCCTCATGATGAAAATGGAGATAACACTTATCTCATAAGGCAGTCATGAGAGTTGAATAACATATGTAAAGTAGTTAGAACTATGTCTGGCATCTAGTAAGCGGGAAATAGGTGTTTGCCGTTGCCAGCATCTAATTGGCTCACTTCAGCCATGGGTGGGCCCCTGATCAACTTAAAAGATTTTTTTAGTACTGATCTTTTGTCAGCTACCACCCCTATAGGTCTAAGCAACAAAGGTTGGGTGATAGGGTATGGTAGATTGCATTAAAGGCGCCAATTTTTACCCCTCCTTGTATCTAATCCCTGTGTTGTGTAATGTTGCAGTATGTATACTTCTCGTGCCTTGACTCCAGGCTTTTTGTGTGTCTTGCTTTGGCCAGTGGAAGGTTAGCAGGCATAATACAAACAGAAGCTGGAAAAGCACTTACACAGCTGGGTTCATGCTCTCTGCCATCTCTGTCATTGTCCTGAGAAGGGCATGCTCAAATTGATCCACTAATTCCAAGAGGAGGATGAAGAACTTGTGGAGCAGAGCCATCCCTGGCCCAACCAGCCTAGATGAGCCAGTCCCCAGTCAACCTGCAGACTAATGAGAAATAAGACATGATTTTATGCCTTCAGGGTTTCTATGCCATCAGGTTTTAGGTGGTTTGTTACACAGCATAAACCACATTAGAAAGAAAAATATCTGGTTAAACCCAGTAACAGATCAACTTATTAAATAAATAATCATACTCAAGCATATGTATAAAATATTTTTTACTGAATTCCTCAGGATTTTTTCTCTTTCAAACTATGTTATTCACACTTTCTAACCAGAGTTCCTAATTCAGAATTCCAAATGTTTTCTCTCTTTCCACTGACTTGCCTGACTATAAATTTTCTTAAGCCATTTTTCCCATAAACCCCACAAGTTATCTCTAAAATGTTGAAACAAGTTTTGCCTTGCCAGTGCAAATTCTCTCTGGGATTCTCTTAAAACTCATCTGCTGTCAAAGGGCACTGTAGGTGGTTTGCATAGCCATGAAGGGTGAAATTGATTTCCAGATGTCCAGCTCAGTGGGGTTTCTTGTGTTTGAGGAGAAACAAAATGGAGTTAATGGAAGTGGAGGAGCAGGCTGACTTCTACATATTTGTAAAATAGAGATATTTTCCTTCAAAGGAAAAGTAGAATAAGACCGATATAGACATATGTGTATTAACAAAGGTTGACCTCAAACCTAATTTTTATTTTAGAGATCCATCTAGTGAAGCTGAGACTAGAGATACAGGGCCAAAATGGTGAACATAAATTGAAAGTTAAGATTTTTAGCCTTTGATTCCAGATGTGTTTATTGTCCAAATATATCAGGCAGTGTGGAATCAGGATATAATTTACAATCAACAGAAGAGAAAATGAAGAAGTGCTTCCCAAGAAATGATACTGACCATTGTCCTTTCTTGTACCCTGGCTTCTAGGGTTGCCCTTAAGGTTTTATTTCCCCATGTTTGTGAAACAGCAGTATTGAGCAGTAGTTAACTGCACTAATTCTGGAGCCTGACTTCCTAGGTTCAAATACTGAATCTACTGCGGCAAGTTACTCAACCTCCCTGTCCTCTTATAAGGTTGTTATGAGGATTAAATCAGTTTAAAATGCCCCAAAGAGTGCTGGACACATACTAAGCCTCTTTAAATGTCTCTCGTTAATGTTCTTATTGTTACCGCTATTACTATTCTGGTAAAAAACCGTAAGTGTGTTCTGGGGAACCACCTCTTCCTTTACTTTAAATGACTGTCTACAAATATTGACTCTATTCTCCATCACCCTGCCCAGTCTATTAGAATCATCACCTGGCACAGTAATAGACTGAGGTTTGAGCATGTGACTCAACCTAACCAATAAGCTGTAACCTTTAGGTCTGACAGAATTATGAGAGACATGCATGCTTTCTCTCTCACTGGACATCAATTAATGAGAAAGTGGGCTGAGAATAAAGCCCATTACAAAGAATAAAGCCAAGACATGGAGCAAGGGCAGGTCCTAATGGCATTCAAACCCTTAGACTGAGCCCTCCTGATGTTTTTTATGTGAGGCTATAAATTTCTTTTTTTGCTTAAATGAGTTCAAGTGGGTTTAAGAGAAAGAGATCTTATATCCCTTCTAATCATTTTTACAGAAGGTTTTATGGAAACTTTGGCTCATTTTTTGAAGTTTTTTATGGGGATCAGGCCATTTCAGCTTAAACTTGAATGAGCAAAAATTAATTAAAAAAAATAGCAATCTCATTCAGATGGAGCTGCCAACAATTGTAATTTTAGGGGCTTTTTACTTTTATTTGGAGGGATTGGGAGCATAGAAGCTTATAGTGGAAATCACCACCTTGTGCTTTTGTCCTGAGTAGTGGATTAAACCACTGTCAAATCTAAGAATTCATGGAATATAAAAATGGCAAACAGAGGAAAGCAGCTTTGATCTTCCCGCATCATGAGATTTACTCTGACAGTTTACAACTGGATGAAATACATAATGGAAATCCCTTGACACAATAATTCATTTTAAATGTATTGTCAGATTAATAGACTCAGATATCTGCTTCATCAAGAATTATGAGTCAAGATTTGACATCATCCCTTCTCATATGCATTCAGAAGTATTAAAAAGGGTTTCTAAGAAGATGAAATTGTGAAATGGGTAAATTTTGCCTTCAATGAGCTGTTCCCTACTTCCCCTTCCTTTGAATGGGTTGTTTTTTTCCCTTCCTATATTCCCTTTTCTTTTTATTTATTTTTTTTAAGATAGTATTTTTTCTATTTTATTAGGTTATGTTAATCACCATACATTGCATTATTAGTTTTTGATGTAGTGTTCCATGATTCATTGTTTGTGTATAACACCCAGTGCTCCATTCAATACGTGCCCACTTTAATACCCATCACCAAGCTAACCCATCCCCCCACCCCCCTCCCCTCTAGAACCCTCAGTTTGTTTCTCAGAGTCCATAGTCTCTCATGGTTCATCTCCCCCTCCGACTTCCCCCCCCTTCATTTTTCCCTTCCTACTACCTTTTTTTTTTTTTTAACATATAATACATTATTTGTTTCAGAGGTACAGGTCTATGATTCATCAGTCTTACACAATTCACAGCGCTCACCATAGCCCATACCCTCCCCAACGTCCATCACCCCCCCCCACCCCCTCCCTCCCACCCCCCACCACTCCAGCAAACCTCAATTGTTTCCTGAAATTAAGAATTCCTCATATCAGTGAGACCATATGATACTTGTCTTTCTCTGATTGACTTATTTTGCTTAGCATAATACCCTCCAGTTCCATCCATGTCATTGCAAATGGCAAGATTTCATTCCTTTTGATGGCTGCATAATATTCCATTGTATATATATACCACTTCTTCTTTATCCATTCATCTGTCGATGGACATCTTGGCTCTTTCCACAGTTTGGCTATTGTGGACATTGTTGCTATAAACATTGGGGTGCACGTACCCCTTTGGATCACTACATTTGTATCTTTGTGGTAAATACCCAGTACTGCAATTGCTGGATCATATGGTAGCTCTATTTTCAACTTTTTAAGGAACCTCCATAGTGTTTTCCAGAGTGGCTGCACCGGCTTGCATTCCCACCAACAGTGTAGGAGGGTTCCCCTTTCTCCGCATCCCCGCCAACATCTGTCATTTCCTGACTTGCTAATTTTAGCCATTCTGACTGGTGTGAGGTGGTATCTCATTGAGGTTTTGATTTGGATTTCCCTGATGCCGAGCGATATTGAGCACTTTTTCATGTGTCTGTTGGCCATTTGGATGTCTTCTTTGGAAAAATGTCTGTTCATGTCTTCTGCCCATTTCTTGATTGGATTCTTTGTTCTTTGGGTGTTGAGTTTGATAAGTTCTTTATAGATTTTGGATACTAGCCCTTTATGTGATATGTGATTTACAAATATCTTCTCCCATTCTGTCAGTTGTCTTTTGGTTTTGTTGACTGTTTCTTTTGCTGTGCAAAAGCTTTTTATCTTGATGAAGTCCCAATAGTTCATTTTTGCCCTTGCTTCCCTTGCCTTTGGCGATGTTTCTAGGAAGAAGTTGCTGTGGCTGAGGTCAAAGAGTTGCTGCCTGTGTTCTCCTCTAGAATTTTGATGGACTCCTGTCTCACATTGAGGTCTTTCAACCATTTTTTGAATCTATTTTTGTGTGTGGTGTAAGGAAATGGTCCAGTTTCATTCTTCTGCATGTGGCTGTCCAATTTTCTCAACACCATTTGTTGAAGAGACTGTCTTTTTTCCACTGGACATTCTTTCCTGCTTTGTCGAAGATTAGTTGACCACAGAGCTGAGGGGCCATTTCTGGGCTCACTCTTCTGTTCCATTGATCTATGTGTCTGTTTTTGTGCCAGTACCATACTGTCTTGATGATGACAGCTTTGTAACAGAGCTTGAAGTCCAGAATTTTGATGCCACCAGCTTTGCTTTTCTTTTTTTCTTTTTTTAAAGATTTTATTTATTTGACAGAGAGAGAGATAAAAGAGCAGGAACACAAGCAAGGGGAGTGGGAGAAGGAGAAGCAGGCTTCCTGCGGAGCAGGGAGCCCAATGTGGGGCTCAATCCCAGGATCCTGGGATCATGACCTGAGCCAAAGGCAGACACTTAACAACTGAGCCACCCATGCGCCCCAGCTTTGCTTTTCTTTTTCGACATTCCTCTGACTCTTTGGGGTCTTTTCTAGTTCCATAAAAATTTTAGGATTATTTGTTCCATTTCTTTAAAAAAAGTGGATAGTATTTTGATAGGGATTGCATTAAACGTGTAGATTGCTCTAGGTAGCATTGACATCTTCACAATATTTGTTCTTCCAATCCATGAGCATGGAACGGTTTTCCATTTCTTTATGTCTTCCTCAATTTCTTTCATGAGTATCTTATAGTTTTCTGAGTACAGATCCTTTGCCTCTTTGGTTAGATTTATTCCTAAGTATCTTATGGTCTTGGGTGCAATTGTAAATGGGATCGACTCTTTAATTTCTCTTTCTTCTGTCTTGTTGTTGGTGTATAGGAATGCCACTGATTTCTGTGCATTGATTTTATATCCTGCCACTTGACTGAATTCCTGTATGAGTTCTAGCAGTTTTGGGATGGAGTCTTTTGGGTTTTCCACATAAAGTATCATATCATCTGCAAAGAGTGGGAGTTTGACTTCTTCTTTGCTGATTCGGATGCCTTTTATTTATTTTTGTTGTCTGATTGTTGTGGCTAGGACTTCTAGTACTATGTTGAATAGCAGTGGTGATAGTGGACATCCCTGCCATGTTCCTGACCTTAGGGGGAAGCTCTCAGTTTTTCCCCATTGAGAATGATATTCGCTGTGGGTTTTTCATAGATGGTTTTTATGATAATTGAGGTATGTACCCTCTATCTCTATACTCTGAAGAGTTTTGATCAAGAAAGGATGCTGTACTTTGTCAAATGCTTTTTCTGCATCTATTGAGAGGATCATATGATTCTTGTTCTTTCTTTTATTAATGTACTGTATCATATTGATTGATTTGCGGATGTTGAACCAACCTTGCAGCCCAGGAATAAATCCTTTTAATGTAGTGTTGGATCCTATTGGCTAGTATTTTGGTGAGAATTTTTGTATCCATGTTCATCAGGGATATTGGTCTGTAATTCTCCTTTTTGATGGGGTCTTTGTCTGGTTTTGGGATCAAGGTAATGCTGGCCTCATAAAATGAGTTTGGAAGTTTTCCTTCCATTTCTAGTTTTTGGAACAGTTTCAGAAGAATACATATTAATTCTTCTTTAAATATTTGGTAGAGGGCGCCTGGGTGACTCAGTTGGTTAAGCGACTGCCTTCGGCTCAGGTCATGATCCTGGAGTCCCGGGATCGAGTCCTGCGTTGGGCTCCCTGCTCGGCAGGGAGCCTGCTTCTCCCTCTGACCCTCCCCCCTCTCATGTACTCTCTCTTATTCTCACTCTCTCAAATAAATAAATAAAATCTTTTAAAAAATAAATATTTGGTAGACTTCCCGTGGGAAGCCATCTGGCCCTGGGCTCTTGTTTTTTGGGAGTTTTTTGATTACTGCTTCAATTTCCTTAGTCATTATGGGTCTGTTCAGGTTTTCTATTTCCTCCTGGTTCAGTTTTGGTAGTTGATACATCTCTAGGAATGCATCCATTTCTTCCAGATTATCTAATTTGCTGGCATAGAGTTGCTCATAATATGTTCTTATAATTGTTTGTATTTCTTTGGTGTTGGTTGTGATCTCTCCTCTTTCATTCATGATTTTATTTATTTAGGTCCTTTCTCTTTTCTTTTTGATAAGTCTGACCAGGGGTTTATCAATCTTTTTAATTCTTTCAAGTAAACAGTTCCTGGTTTTGTTGATCTGTTCTACTGTTCATTTGGTTTCTATTTCATTGATTTCTGCTCTGATCTTTATTATTTATCTTCTCCTGCTGGGTTTAGGCTTTACTTGCTGTTCTTTCTCCAGCTCCTTTAGGTGTAGGGTTAGGTTGTATATTTGAGACCTTTCTTGTTTCCTGATCTATATTCCCTTTTCTAAAATGATTGTCTTTATATGTAGGAGGAATCTCCATTATCTTTTCTGGTAATCGTCCCATCTTTGTGGCCCTGAGGGTGTGCACATACTTCAGGCAAAACCCGTCATAACCCCTCCCCTCTACAGCTACAGTGATTAGTCCAGGCTGTGGGCATATGAAACAAGGGAGCCCATTACAGTCCTTCCACAGATTTTTTTTTTTTTCAATTTGAAGCTAAAGAGGAAGGTTCTTTGCTTTTGTGGTAACAGCTGTTAGGGTACGAGTGCAGAGCTGCCTACAGCCTTGAAGAAAACAGATCAGCAATCAGCAATAGTAGAGTGATGCTATAATAGAAATTAAAATGTATAGAATCAATATTGGCAGCATTCAAAGCCTTAATCTTAGTAGTTCCTGAAGCCAGCTCTTCTTTTGCCCATCCCATGAATTTGTTATATAGTAAATAGATATATCTTCATTTCTTGGAATAGAGACTCTGGTATCAGCTCTGACATGTAACGAGTTTGGGAGACATATTCCCAACAAGAAAAAGCTGGGGAAACTGATAATAAGTTACTTTCTTGAAAATACTGAGGGTCACAGACTTTGGGATACCCACATTTCCATGAGCATTACTTCCAGGAACCCCACTAGATGTTCATGATGCAGATCCCAAAAAGATCTACTCATGGCTCTGGCAGGGGCAAGGGAAAGTAATCATTGTAAAATTCACCCAGAGCCTTCCCCACAACAAAGATCTACTCTCACAGAAAAAAGACTTTACTGGAGGCTTATCTGAGTAAGGGAAAGGGCATTCTTCTAATTCTGGTCCCTTAAGCCTTCCTGTCTTATTTCAGGGGATTAAAAAAAAGAGAGAGAGAGAGACTCAGCAGGGGTCAGAGCTTCAAGGAAATAGATTGAGAATGCTATAAGCAGGGAAAGGAAAAGGAGGCGGCTGAGGGAGGGGGGAAGTTATACCACTGGAGAAATACTTGTGAAGGTCAAAACCTCAAGATTCAGGCCCACTAAAACACTGAGATTTAATCAGACTGCAAGTCTCCCTTTTCCCTACCCCCAGCACTATACCAACAGAGCCTCAGTATAACAACAGGGGATTACAACAGAAAGAGCTACAAAATACAGACTCTGTAAGGAAGTGTACTTGAGGAAACCCAAAATCTAGAGGGGAGACAAAAACAAGAATACTAGAGGAATCTGAAGCTTCTGCCACCCATAGCTACACCATTCAACACAGTCCCAGCCTTATTACCATAAATCCTTATGACAAAGTCCTCTTTACCTCAAATTCCATTATGTAGTACAGCAAATGCTTGGTTTCAACAAAAAATTACAAAGCATGCCAAAGGCAACAAAGAAAGATAGTCTGAAGAGACAAAGCAGTTGTTAGAAATAGGCTCAGATATGACATAGATGTAGGAATTGGTACAAGGGGTATTTAAAGTAACTGTGATTAATAGGAGCTTTACGCTGTGAATTGTGCGAGACTGTTGAATCTCAGATCTGTACCTCTGAAACAAATAATGCAATATATGTTAAGAAAAAAAAAAAAGAAGAAGAAGAAGGTAGCGGGAGGGGAAGAATGAAGCGGGGGAAATCGGAGGGGTAGACGAA
The DNA here is from genome assembly GCF_002201575.2 of Neomonachus schauinslandi. NCBI lineage: Eukaryota > Metazoa > Chordata > Mammalia > Carnivora > Phocidae > Neomonachus > Neomonachus schauinslandi. Next base: position 169,954,471 of record NC_058403.1, read on the forward strand.
CCATGAGAGACGATGGACTCTGAAAAACAAACTGAGGGTTCTAGAGGAGAGGGGGGTGGGAGGATGGGTTAGCCTGGTGGTGGGTATTGAGGAGGGCACATTCTGCATGGAGCACTGGGTGTTATGCACAAACAATGAATCATGGAACACTTCATCTAAAACTAATGATGTAATGTATGGGGATTAACATAAGAATAAAAATAAAATAAAAAATAAAAAAAAATAGGAGCTTTAATGGAAATTGTAGAAAATGTGCAAGAAGATGGGTAGCATAGATTAAAACTCTAAGAGATCCATAGAAAATGCTAGAAATAAAAAACAATCAGAAATGAATGTTTTCAATGGGTTCATTAGCAGACTTGACCCATTTGAGGTAATAAATCATGAGTTTGAAGATAAATCAACAGAAACCAAATTGAAAGGAATAGAGAAAACATAACAGAAAAAAAAAATAGAGAACATCCAAGAACTGTGGGAAATTTCAAAAAGTGTAATAAACATGTAATTGGGATGTCACAAGAAGAGAGAGGAAGTAGAAGAAATATTTGGCTATAATGACTGAGAACTGTCCAAAAATTAATAACAAACACCAGATCACATATCTCAGAAGTTAAGAAAACACCGAATAAGACAAATGACAAAAAACCACATCTAGGTATATCCTATTCAAACTGCAGAAAACAGCAAAGAGAAAATCTTGAAAAAAGCCAGGGGAACAAAACACCTTAACTGTAGAAGAATAAGGATAAGAATTAAAGCATACTCCTTGTTAGAAATCATTCAGGAGTGTGGAGTGAAATATTAACTGTAAGAGAGAGCACCCCCTCCTCCTAATAACTTACAGTTTTATATCCAGCAAAACCAACCCTTCCAAAATAAAAAGGTAGAGACTTTCTTAGACAAACAAAAACAGGGAATTTATCACCAGCATACCTGCCCTGAAGGAAATTTCAGGAGGACCCTGGGCTCACCTCTTGCCTCATGGCCACCTAGAGAACCCAAATGGGCATAAATAACCCAGAAAGCAACCCGAAAACTAGCAGAACAGACTCTCTGCAGCCCAACGTAGACAAGAGGCCACAGCCAAGTGGATCCACCCCCCTGATCACTCTTGGCAAGATCCCATAAAAACAGTGCCACAAGCCTGGCAGTGTGCAAGCAGCCCAGAAAAGGCCCAGCACCACTCCAAAGTGAGTCCTGCTCCAGGGAGAGGGGAAGATAACCACATGCCAGTCTGACTGCGACCCCAGCAGTGGGCTGGGGCAGGCAGCCAATCTGACTGCAGGCCCTACCCACCAATTAAAGTTTCTCAGGGGACAACACAGGGAAAGTGCCCTGCGGTTTGGTGGTACTTCATCTCTGCCAAACACCTGGTCTGACTCAACTCAAGCCCAAGGTAGCCCCGGACTGGCCCACTAACACTATAGGCACCAGACTCTGCCCACAACAGGCAGGGAGTCATCATAGGCTGGACTGGAGGAAAACACAGCTCTGCCACAATGGTAGGACACCCCTAGAGCAACACACATAGGAGACACCCCTGAAGCACCATTTTCTGGTGAAAAGGAGACAATGAACTGCAGGACCTCTTCTTCATAAAGCCACTACTTACAAGTGCGGGAGATGTCGCTGACTTTCCTAACACATAGAAACAGACACAACAATAGACAAAATTAGGAGACAGAGGAATATGTCCCAAATGAAAGAGCATAACAAAATCAGAGCAAGAGACCTAAACAAAATGGAGATAAGTAATATGTCTGATAGAGAATTTAAAGTAATGCTGATAAAGATACTCATTGGACTTGAGAAAAGAGTGCAGAACCTCCATGAGACCCTCCACCAAGAGATAAGAGATGTTAAAAAGAACCAATTAGAGATATTGGACTCACTAAATGTAAATAAAAATAGACCACCTGGAATAAATAGCAAACAAGAGGAAGTAGCAGAATTGATCAGCAACCTGGAGGACAGAGTAGTGGAGAGTAATCAAGCTAAGCAGATGAGAGTGGGAAAAAAAAATACCCAAAATGAGAATAGACCCAGGGAACTCAGCAACACTGTCAAGCATAACAATTGGATGATAGGGATCCCAGAAGGAGAAGAGCAAGAAAAAGGGGCAGAAGATTTGTCTGAAGAAATAATAGCTGAAAACTTCCTGAATGTGGGGAAGGAAAGAGAAATCTGGATCCAGGAGGCACAGAGAGTCCGCAATAAAACCAACCCAAAGAAATCTGCACCAAGACACAAAGTAAATAAGATGGCCAAAAATAGTGATAGAGAATTTTAAAAGCAGCATGAGAAAAGAAAGCAGTTACATACAAGGGAAATCCCATACGGCTGTCAGTGGGATTTTCAGCAGAAACTGTGCAGGCCAGAAGAGAGTGGCATGATAAATTCCAAGTGGTAAAAGGAAAAAATCTACAGCCAGGAATACTCTATCCAGCAAGGCTTTCATTCAGAATAGAAGGATAGAGTTTTGCAGAAAAAAACAAAAGTTAAAAGCAAAACTAGCCACGTCCCTGTCACACATGATGCCATTGGCCTGTGGGTCCCAAATCCACAGTCCAGCCACCCTCCTGCCCAAGTCAGTGCGCACTGCCTGCCACCTGCTCAATGCCAAGTCAACACATCTTCACCTGAGATTGCCAAAGGCTCAAACTGACACTCTTCCCCTCAAATTCCAGCCCCTGTGCTCAAGTTTGTGCACAAAAGTGGGCATAATTATAACAGCAAAATGAAGCAACCCAAACAGTGACATTAATTCTGTGGAATATATAATGCAAAAAAGGAGTGTGCTAGGCTGAGAACATCTCCAACAAGCACATCAAAGAACAATACATACAACATGATTCTGGTTAGTAAAAGAAACAAACCAGGGAAAAATAAAACAAGATGAAATCAGAGAGGGAGACAAACCATAAGAGACTCTTAAGCATAGGAAACAAACAGGGTTTCTGGGGGTGAGGGGTGTGGGGGAATGGGATAGCTGGGTGATGGGTGTTAAAGAGGGCACGTGATAATGAGCACTGGGTGTTATATGCAACTGATGAAATCACTGAACTCTACCTCTGAAACTAATAATACACTATATGTTAATTAATTGAATTTAAATAAAAAAGGAACCCCCCCAAAAGAAGAAATTTTTTTTAATTATTCAGACAAAAAGAAAATAAAATGTCAAAAACTTGGATCTATATAAAGAAAGAACTTTAGAGAAGGAATAACTAAAACTAAAACAAAATCTTGTATTTTTCTTATTCTTATCTAAAAGATAACTATTTAAAGAAAGAATAGTAATATTGTTTTGGTGATTATAGCCTTTGGTTCAGTGAAATGAATGATGACAATATCACTCAGGACAAGAGGGTCTATTTGGGAATATCATGTTATAAGTTACCTGAACTGTAAAAAAGAGTATAGTGTTATTTGAAGGTGAATTTAGATTAGTTTAAAAGTATATTTTTTTTAATGGATTCAGAGCTTCAGTTTGGGAACATGCAAAAGTTCTGGAGATAGATAGTGATGGTGGTTACTCCACATTGTGGATATACCTAATATCACTGAACTTTACACCTAAAAATGATTAAAATGTTAAATTTTGTTTAGTATAATTTACCAAAATAAAAAATTATAAAATATATGTTGTAAACTCTAGGCCATCACCAAAAATGTTTTTTAAAAAATATAATTGATCTTCTAAATGATTAATAAAATGGAATCATATAAAATGCTCAGTTAAAACTAGGGAAGGCAGAAAAACAGGAGAGAAAGTATCAAAGAACAAATACAATGAATAGACAATAGTTACATACATAGTAGAAATTATATCAATGATCATTTTAAATATGAATGGTCTAAATGCACCAATTAAAAGACAGAGACTGTTAGAGTGGATTAAAACAGAACAAAACAAAACAAACAAACAAAAAAGACCCAACGCTATGTTGTCTACAAAAATACACTTACGCTATAAAGACTTAAATAGGTTAAAAGTAAAGGAATATACCACGCCAATACTAATTTTTAAAAGCTGAAATAGCTATATTAATTTCAAACGAAGCAGATTTTGGAACAACAAAGATTACCAGGGACAAAGAGGGGCATTATATAATGACAAAGGATTCAGTTCTCTAAGCAGATTTAACAATTCTCACTGTATATGTATGTAATTGGAGTGTCAAAATACATGAAGCAAAACAGAACTGAAGGGACAAATAGACAATTCCATTATTATAGTGGACACTTCAACACTCTTCTGTCAGAAATTGATAGGTCAAGTAGGCAGAAAATCAGTAAGGATATAGATGACCTGACTAGCACTATCAATCAACTTATCTAATTGACATCTATAAAATACTCCATTCAACGACAGCAGGATACACATTCTATCCAGACTTACATGGAATTTTCACCAAGAAAAACCACAATCTGGACCATAAAATGCACCTGAACAAATTTACACAAATATACAAAGTATGTTCTCAGACCACAATGGAAATAAACTAGAAATCAATAATAGAGGCTTAACTGGGAAATTCCTAAATGTCTTAATAATTAAACAACACACTTCAAAATAACACACACATCAAAGAAAAAGTATCAAGAAAAATGTGAAAGTATTTTGAACCAGATGAAAATGAAAATACAACCCCCCAAATTATAGATGCAGCATAGCAGAACTTAAACAGAAATTTACAGCATAAAATACATATATTAGAAAAGAAGAAAGATCTATAATCCATAACCTAAGCTTCCACTTTAGGGAACTGAGAAAGATGAATAATTACTACCAAACATGCAGAAGAAAAGAAATAATAAAAATTAGAGGAAAAATCAATAACATTGAAAATAAAAATAATAGAGAAAATTAACAAAACCAGAAGCTGGTTCTTTGAAAAGATAATATCTTAAGATAGATCAGATTGTTTTATGTTACTTGCAACCAAAAGCTCTCATTAATCCGTACCGCAGTTATCTCCAGCTTCTAAATGTTTATCAGTTTTTCCCTTTTCCACCCATTGCTCTCCACCCTTTGCAGAGGACATTTTTCTAATAAGTATATTTACACTATGGCATTCATGAGATATTATGTTAATCATCCTAGGACTATTGTACTTTGCTGTTTCAGCAGCACCTGGTATGATGAAGGTGCTCAATAAATATTGGTTTCAATGATAAGTAAATTACATACATTTTAAACAGGAGCTACCAGAAGTGGTAAGATCATCTTTAATGCTAGAAATTTGGAAACTGCAGAGTCTAGATTGGGGAAGCTGCATGTGGCAGATGTCCTTCAACCCAGATTACATATATTGGGTCACCTCCTGAGACCAGCTCTCCAAAACTAGATTCGCAGTCTCATCTTCATGATTAATATTTGCTCTTTCCTCTCTAATTCCAGGCTGGAGATGACATTTAAGATCATCTGTGGTAAGCAAATGGGTAATATACTTGCCAACTAAGTCTGTTCAAGCCAGGGTTGTATGTATGAGAACAAGAAGGACATGGTTAGCTTTTACCCATCTAGTGTACCACTGCAAACAGAAAAAAAAAATACCTCTATCTACTGGCCAGGGAGAGTGCCACTGCTATTTTAAGTAGAGATGGTCAGCTTTAATTAGTGTCAGAGGCCTATCTAAATTATGAAATTTAGCTCAGAAAACCGTAGTGGTTTCTGTTCCCTTATTCTGTCTAATGGTGTGACCTTGTTACTGGTCTTAGATGCTTTTTTGTTACTGTTTGTTTAATTGGATATATAAGTGGTAAATCTACTGTTCTCTTATAGAAATGGTTCACAGTAGTTCTCTTTATAGGAAGATCAATTTAGAAAATTGGCTATCAAACCTAGGGCCCATCTGTTGTCTTTGAATGGTAATTATAGAGTATCTGGTGGTATTAATTAATGAAGATGGCATTAATATAGGAGAGCAACAAATTTTTCCCTTAAGATAGTATAGTTCCTGAGCTTTTGTTCTCTGTAACCAAATAATTTCAGAGTGTCTTTGAAAAGTTCTTTGTCTTTCACTATTAATGGTAGAGGGTTAAATATAAGAAATAGTTTCCTACTATATGAACTACTAATTGCTGAATTTACATAGTTTTTAAAAAATGTGAAATGCTATATTGTCAAAACTGCATTTATAATTTTAAAAAAATCCACACTGCTTTGTTATCATGCATTGGTAAAGTATATAAAACTGCAAGAAATCTCATTTTTAGTCTAGAAAACAAATAGCTGTCATTTATTAATTAACTCCTATGTGCATAGTACTGTATTAATGCTCTACTCAGAGTATTCTTAATTCTCATGACAGTGCTATAAGTAAGTACTATTGCCTCAATTTAACATATGTGTAAATCTATTTTGAAACATTAAGTTCCTTGTCTAAGGTAGTAAGCTGAGATCAAATCTGGGCATACTAAAAGTCATACCATTTCAAATATAATGCTTCTACAGAACTTCAGATCCAATGAACTTAGGTTCATTAAGCACCTACCATGTGCCAGGCCCCAAAGTCAATGCTGGGGCTACAACAATTAATAGCACAGAGACCTTGCCCCAGGGCTTATATTCATTGTTTTCTTAATGTTCTATTTAAATTCAATTTAATTAACATATACTGTATTTTTAGTTTCAGAGGTAGAATTCAGTGATTCATCAGTTGCATACAACACCTAGTGCTAATTACTTCAAGTGCCCTCCTTAATGCCCATCACCCAGGTACCCCATCCCCCCACCACCTACCCTCCAGCAACCCTCAGTTTGTTCCCTATAGTTAAGAGTCTCTTATGGTTTGTCTCTCTCTCTGTTTCCATCTTGTTTTATTTTTCCTTCCCTTCCCCTATGTTCATCTGTTTCTTAAATTCCACATATGAGTGAAATCATATGGTATTTGTCTTTCTCTGACTGACATTTCGCTTAGCATAATACCCTCTAGTTCCATCCACTTGTTGCAAATGGCAAGATTTCATTCTTTTTGATGGCTGAGTAATATTCCAGTGTGTGTGTGCGTGCGTGTGCATTTAGCCGCTTATACTCCTTATTTCCTATTACCAAATGGAAATAGACTTTTCAACTCCTTTGCCTTTATCCATTCACCTGTCAGTGGACATCTGGGCTCTTTCCATGTTTTAGCTATTGTGGACATTCTTACACTGTTGGTGGGAATGCAAACTGGTGCAGCCACTCTGGAAAATAGTATGGAGGTGCCTCAAATAGTTGAAAATGAAGATACCCTATGACCCAGCAATTGCACTACTGGGTATTTATCCAAAGGATAGAAACATAGTGATTAGAAGGGGCACATGCACCCAATGTTTATAGCAGCAATGCCACAATAACACAGTGCTTATATTTTAATGGAGATTTTTAAAAATTTACCCACTGAACAATTCAGGAGACCAGAGGAGCAAGAAGCACTCAGAACTAAGTACAGAAAGGAGAGACTCTGTTTACATTGCATTGTTCTTTCCTCTTCCCCAGATAGCTTTCTTTTTCATGTGGCATAAAAATTTGGGAAGTTACATATAAGAAAAGGCAAAGGAGTTGAAAAGTCCATTTCTATTTGGTAATAGGAAATAAGGAGTACAAGCTGCCAAATGGTTTCCCTTAGCTGTTCTCATCCCCCTGCCAATATGAATTTGAGCTCTTTCATTAATGTAGTATCTGTTAGTAGACAAGTCTTGGTCTTTGTGGTATAGAAAAATTTGTAGTGTAAAATTTTGAGAAATAGTTTGGAATTTTCAGTCTCTGCAAAACGGATATGTTCCATCACTAAATTGGAATAATTGCTGGGTTTTTGCAATTTCCAGAAAATATAACTTAATGGATAAAATTTTCTCAATTTTAAGCTTTTCTTTGCCAAAATTTTTCAGCCTTTCTGCACCTGCTACTGCTCATCTGCTGGTGAGTGGTAGCTGATAACAAATCAAATGAATAAGTAGCAAGCAAAAGTTAATGCAAACAGCCAATCACTCTTAATTCAACAGCATGTTTTTTATGGATGTGTGTTTGTAGTTATGATTTTATATTGTGACATACAATAGAGCCATATTTTCTGCCTGAAATTGTTCCTCGAATTAAATGTATCAATATTTCATGGTGTTCTATGACGTACATAATAACTTCCAAGCATTCTGTCATTACGAACTTTTTAAAAAAGATCATGAAAGTATTGTTTTTGTGGATCGTAAGACAGATATGAAAATCACACCCTCTGGCATATATACCCTAGTAATTCCCAACCTCAGCTTAGTCAAACTGCCAGGAGAAGGAGGGGCAGAGTTGGGCCTCTCATCTCACATTCCCAGCACCATCTATATGGTGAAATCATGAGGGAATACTGAGCCCTCCCAAGAGAGGAGGAATGGTTCGAGTAGGGTGCTCACTGCGCCATATTTTACTAGTGAGCAGGTGTCTTAGCTTGGACTGCTATATAGCAGAATACCATAGGCTCAGTGGCTTAAACAACAGACATTTATGTCTCAGAATATTGAAGGCTGAAAAGTCCAAGATAAAGGTGCCAGCTGATTTGGTCACTGGTGAGGCCTTGCTTCCTGACTTGCAGACAGCTGTCTCTTCTTGTTGGGTCCTCAAATTGCAGAGGGATAGAAAGTTCACTACTCCCTTCTTATAAAGACATTAATCCCATCATGAAAACCTTACCTTCATGACTTCATCTAACCCTAGTTATCTCCCAAAGGCCCCATTTCTAAATACCATCATTTTGGGGTTAGGGCTTCAAAAAATGAATCTGGGGGCATGCAATTCAAACCATAGCAGCACAGTACCTTTACCTTGTCAGGAAAGCAATGGTGCCCCACTTCACTCTTCAATTTCTGTCCCCATTCTGTGAGGACACTCTTCCCACCACTTTTTAACTTCTTCCTTATGATAAAGATCAGAAGCTTAAGTTCAAGGGCTAGGCCATATGTTTATGTTCCAATTTGGCTTTACCAAAAAGGTCACCCATAGGAATTCAGTGTTTGCCACATGACTACTAAGCTCTTACCTTATCCCCATTCTATGAATTATTCTTCCTCAGATACAAGCTTCTTGTATTGACAGCCTAAAGAGAAAGAGGTAGCAAGGCAAGACACAGCTCCCAGAATTGTCAACACCAACCATTCACTTTCTTTCCTACCAGAGCATATTACATAGTTATGCACCAGGCTGTACCTCCAACCTCAATTCAGCCGCTTCTGTGCTCTGTGCTCTAGCAAATGTTACCAGTGACCTCCTAATTATTCAATTTAGTAGGCTGCTTAGTCCCCTATATTATTTGAACTTCCTAGGTCATTTAGTATAGTGGACCACTCCCTCTATTAAACATCTGCTCCTTTCTTAATTTCCAACACAACCTTATCCCTAGCATCCTCCTACTTTTATGACTACTAACATTTGTATACTGATTCCTCTTTATATTCCCTTTATAAAAAATTTTTATTATGTTATGTTATATTCCCTTTTAAGACATTGCCCATAATTCCCATCTCTGCTCATTTCACCTGCTCCCTCTCTTTGCTCTTACCCAACCCCACACATTCATCTATCACCTGTACACTAGTGGTTCCCAAACCACATCAGCAGCCCAGGTGTGTCCTTGAAGCTGCAGGCCATTTTCCCACTTATCTACTAGTTTTCCCAACTGGATGTCCCACAGATACTCTAAAGTGAACACTCTCCAAATGGAACCTTTCGACAATTTACCTACCTTCCCCTAGATTCCTTCTCTTACATTCTCAATTATGATGATGATATTAATGAAGATTAAGGAAGAGAAGAAGAAAGCAAATTATTATAAACACTGTCCTCTAGTTCTAAGTGCTTTATGTTTGTTAAATCAGTGAGTCCTTACATCCGTTCTATGAGGTAAATGCTATTACTATCTCCATTTTGAAGATAAAGAAATGGAGACAGAGAGAGAGAGAAATTTGCCTAAAGGTACTTAGCTGGTACTGGCAGTGTCAGGATTCGAACCCAGAGGGAGTGACTCTCAATACCACCCTGAATACTACTTCTCCCTATGTCAAGATATGACACTGCCACCCATCCAGTCACCTGAGGATGAACTTAGATGCCTCCCCCTTACTTAATATACCATCAGCCACCCCCAAGGATCTTTACTTATGTGCTCAGCAGAGAGGGTTGTGGAGAAGGGAGAGAAAGGACTTTCCGTTGTGCTAGAGTTCTACAATATGGTAAATCTATGAACAAGCATTAAAAATCACTCTTAAGTTTTTTAAATGTTCATATCCCAGTCTGAGATTTCATGTCCTATTTCTGAATATTGTTCAAACATTTACTCTCCACAGCATGACCGATATAGGAAATGACATGAAAATAGTGCTTCGGTTAACAGAGTAGAATTCAGATTGTGTGCTTATGTAAAGTGAGATGAGTTATTCTCCTTCCAAGAAGCATTTTTCCTTAGCTCAGAACACAGAAAAAAGTATGGGGCTCTTTGGCAGGGTCTTCAGATTCCATCACAGGTAGATTCAGTACAGTAGGATTATAATATAGATAACATTGACTCATTAATAATATTTTTTGGTCCATGGATAATGGATCCCAGGAAGAGCTTATTTTGAACTAAAATGTCCTCTGTATGAACAGTGTTCAGTATACATCATAATTTTCAAAATTGAATATTGAGAGCATGTTATAGATGTTGATTCTGCTAAGTAAATGTTATAGATAGGGAGGCAAAAGTGATTTTTTATTTGAAAGTTAGGATTTTAGTAGAGACTATTTCATAAAATTTCCCCCAATATTTGAGTAACATAAACTAACATAATTATTCTCTCTTATAACCTGAGCTATTTCCCATCCAAGAAATATTTGTTGAGCAAAGGTGCTATACCAGGTATGAACACAGAAGTAGTGGGACAAACATGAACTTTTCCTTCAAAATGCTGGAAGATAGAGTTAAAAGGAAGCAGAAGAATCAAATAATTATAAGTCATTGAAGGATATATGAAGGAAACAAAAAAAAAGCCTAATATAAAACATAATTCAAGGGGCACCTGGGTGGCTCAGTTGTTAAGCATCTGCCTTGGGCTCAGGTCATGATTCCAGGGTCCTGGGATCGAGTCCCGCATTGGGCCCCCTGCTCTGCAGGAAACCTGCTTCTCCCTCTCCCTCTCCCACTCCCCCTGCTTGTGTTCCCTCTCTCACTGTGTCTCTCTCTGTCAAATAAATAAATAAAAATCTTTAAAAATATATATAATTCACAGGATCTTTCTAAGAGCGATCAAGAAATACTTCTCTGAGGAGGTGACATGCAACTCATTCCCGAAGGTTGAAAAGATATATTAACATTCATCCCCCCACATCCATCCACCATACCTCGGCCCTAGAAGGGGGATGAAATACTTGTCTTCTCTTTGCTCTATCCCCTTCCATGTTTATCTTCCTAGTTCCGTTTGTTATTCATAATGCATTTCCCAGCAATGGATAAAGTCATTCCAAAACCTTAGGCCAAGTTCTGTTCACCAAAGTGCTCTTGCCACTGCTATCAAAGTGATAGGACCCAATGAAAAAATGGATAATAACCTCAATAGACACTTCTCCAAATAAGATATAAAAATGGCCACCAGGCACATGAAAGGATGTCCTATCTCATTAGCCATCAGGGAAAGGCAAAACAAAATCACAATGAGATACCACTTCACACCCACCAGATGGCTTTAATTAAAAAGACATGTAGGAGGGCGGAGCAAGATGGCAGAGGAGTAAGAGACCTGGATTTCGTCTGGTCTCAGGAATTCAGCTGGATAGGGATCAAACCATTCTGAACACCTACAAACTCAACAGGAGATCGAAGAAAAGAAGAGCAACAACTCTCTGAACAGAAAAGCGACCACTTTCTGGAAGGTAGGACGTGCGAAGAAGTGAATCGCAGGTGATATTCGGGAGGGTAAATGGCAGGGGAGGGGCCTCCGTCGGCCACTTCTGGCAAGTGATAGAGAGTGGAGCACGAAATCGGAACTTTTAGAAGGTGGCTCCGCTGAGGGACATCACTCCAGTGGCTAAGCTGGGGGTGGAACCTTCGTGGGACAGTGTGGTCTCAGGACCCTCGGGGTCAAAGAAAGACCAGGAGTACCTGAGTGTGGCAGAGCTCCCTGTATCAGAGCGGGGAAGCCGGCTGCAGAGATGGAGCTGAGGCGCGGGCTCTCAGCTCAGGGTTGCCATAAACCATGATCCACGGCACAGTCGGGCCACTGCTCCTCTAGCAGGGACCCAACAAGCAGCAGATCCGGGGAGACTCCCGTTCCTCCCCTGGGAGGAGCGGTGCGGGAGTGCACCGCAGGGATCTGCTGGGTTTGGAGACTCTGCACGGGGTCGGGTGCCAGAGGTAGAAATGCTGGGTCACAGGCTGGGTGAGCACAGAGTGCGGCTGGAGACAGGGGAGACCGGAGTGACTACTTTTCTCTGGGGGCGCACTGAGAAGTGGGGCCATGAGTTCTCGGCTCCTCCAGGGCAGAGATTTGGAGGCCGCCATTTTCACTCTCCTCCTCCAAAGCTGTACAGAAAGTTTACAGGGAACAAAAGCTCCCGAGAGCAAACCCAAGTAGAGGCAAGGGCGGGGCAATTCCGCCTCCAGCAAAGACATTTGGGAACCACGGCAACAGGCCCCTCCCCCAGCAGATCAGCGAGAACAGCCATCCAAGACCAAGTTTACCCATCAATGAGAACAGCAGAACTCCAGTGCCAGGGGAATACTGCACATAGAATCCATGGCTTTTTTACTATGATTCTTTAGTCTTTCAAAGTTAATTTTTTTTAACTGTCTTTTTTTTTTGAATTTTTCTTTTTCCCTTTTTCAACCAACATCTTATCAATCCCTTTTTTAAAAAACATTTTTATTTTTCATTTTTAGAGTCATATTCTATCCCTTCATAGTAGTTACCCATATTTTTGGCATATATATATAAGTTCTCTCTTTAAAATTTTGAGATAGTTTCCTCTAACAGATCAAAATATGCCCTAAATCTCTAGTGTATGGTTTTTTTCTACTCCCCTGCCTGATCACATTCTCTCCCTTTTTCTTTTCTTTTTTTTTTTAAATCCTCTTCTTTCTTTTTCAAACTTCTTATCAATTCCTTTTATAAAATTTTTTATAATTTTCATCTTTACAGTCATATTCCATCCCTTCATCATAGCAACCCTTATTTTTGTACATATATGTTTTTCTTTCTTTAAAATTTTGGGAGGCACTTTCTTCTAACAGACCAAAATACACCCCAAATCTAGTGTGTGGCACTGATCTATGTACCAGCCTGATCATATTTGATCACATTCTGGTTTTCTTTTGTTTTGTTCTATTTTTGTTTGTTTTTATCTTTTTCTTTTTCTTTTTTCTCTCTTTCATTTTCCCCCTGCTTCAGGTCTTTTCTGATTTGTTTAGAGTATATTTGCTGGGCACGTTGTTACCCTGTTAGCATTTTGTTCTCTCATTAATCTATTCTCCTCTGGACAAAATGACAAGATGGAAGAAATCACCTCAACAAAAAGAACAAGAGGTAGTACCAACTGCCAGGGACCTACTCAATACGGACATTAGTACAATGTCAGATCTAGAGTTCAGAATCGTCACTTTAAAGATATTAGCTGGGCTTGAAAAAAGCATGGAAGTTATTAGAGAAACCCTTTCTGGAGAAGTAAAAGAACTAAAATCTAACCAAGTAGAAATCAAAAAGGCTATTAATGAGGTGCAATAAAATGGGGGTGCTAACTGCTAGGATGAATGAGGCAGAAGAGAGAATCAGTGATATAGAAGACCAAATGATGGAAAATAAAGAAGCTGAGAAAAAGAGAGATAAACAACTACTGGATCATGAGGGCAGAATTCGAGAGATAAGTGATACCATAAGACGAAACAACATTAGAATAATTGGGATCCCAGAAGAAGAAGAAAGAGAGAGGGGGGCAGAAGGTATATTGGAGCGAATTATAGCAGAGAACTTCTCTAATTTGGGGAAGGAAACAGGCATCAAAATCCAGAGAAGCCTGGACCCTGCCTATTTTCAGACCACAATGCTTTGAAGCACAGAGAACCCCTCTCAAAATCAATAAAAATAGGTCAATACCCTGACATCTAATAGTAAAACTTACGAGTCTCAGAGACAAAGAGAAAACCCTGAAAGCAGCTCAGGAGAAGAGATCTGTACCCTACAATGGTAGAAACATTAGATTGGCAACAGACCTATCCACAGAGACCTGGCAGGCCAGAAACGACTGGCAGGATATATTCAGAGCACTAAATGAGAAAAATATGCAGCCAAGAATACTCTATCCAGCTAGGCTGTCATTGAAAATTGAAGGAGAGATAAAAAGCTTCCAGGACAAACAAAAACTAAAGGAATTTGCAAACACAAAACCAGCCCTACAAGAAATCTTGAAAGGGGTCCTCTAAGCAAAGAGAGACCCTAAAAGCAACATAGACCAGAAAGGAACACAGACAATATACAGTAACAGTCACCTTACAGGCAATACAATGGCACTAAATTCCTATCTTTCAATAGTTACCCTGAATGTAAATGGGCTAAATGTCCCAATCAAAAAACAGAGGGTATCAGATTGGATTAAAAACCAAGACCCATCGATATGCTGTCTGCAAGAGACTCATTTTAGAACCAAAGACACCCCCAGATTGAAAGTGAGGGGGTGGAAAACCATTTACCATGCTAATGGAGACCAAAAGAAAGCTGGGGTGGCAATCCTTATATCAGACAAATTAGATTTTAAACCAAAGACTGTAATGAGAGATGAGGAAGGACACTATTTCCTACTTAAAGTGTCAATCTAACAATTGTAAATATCTATGCCCCTAACATGGGAGCAGCCAATTATATAAGGCAATTAATAACAAAAGCAAAGAAACACATTGACAACAATACAATAATAGTGGGGGACTTTAACACCCCCCTCACTGAAATGGACAGATCGTCTAAGCAAAAGATCAACAAGAAAATACTTTAAATGACACACTAGACCAAAGGGACTTCACAGACATATTCAGAACATTCCATCCCAAAGCAATGGAATACACATTCTTCTCTAGTGCCCATGGAACATTCTCCAGACTAGATCACATCCTAGGTCATAAATCAGGTCTCAACCAGTACCAAAAGATTGGGATCATTCCCTGCCTATTTTCAGACCACAATGCTTTGAACTAGAACTCAATCACAAGAGGAAAGTTGGAAAGAACTCAAATACAAGGAGGCTAAAGGGCATCCTCCTAAAATTGAATGGGTCAATCGGGAAATTAAAGAATTAAAAATACATGGAAACCAATGAAAATGAAAACACAACTATTCAAAATCTTTGGGTTGCAGCAAAGGCAGTCCTAAGAGGAAAGTATATAGCAATACAAGCCTTTCTCAAGAAACAAGAAAGGTCTCAAGTACACAACCTAACCCTACACCTGAAGGAGCTGGAGAAAGAACAGCAAATAAAGCCTAAACCCAGCAGGAGAAGAGAAATAATAAAGATCAGAGCAGAAATCAATGAAATAGAAACCAAAAGAACAGTAGAACATATCAACGAACCTAGGGGCTGGTTCTTTGAAAGAATTAACCAGATTGGTAAGCCCCTGGCCAGACTTATCAAAAAGAATAGACAAATGACCCAAATCAACAAAATCATGAATGAAAGAGGAGAGATCACAACCAACACCAAAGAAATACAAACAATTATAAGAACATATTATGAGCAACTCTATGTCAGCAAATTAGGTAACCTGGAAGAAATGGATGCATTCCTAGAGATGTATCAACCACCAAAACTGAACGAGGAAGAAATAGAAAACCTGAACAGTCCCATAACCACTAAGAAAATTGAAGCAGTCATCAAAAATCTCCCAGCAAACAAAAGCCCAAGGCCAGATAGCTTCCCAGGGGAATTCTACCAAACATTTCAAGAAGAATTAATACCTATTCTTCTGAAACTGTTCCAAAAACTAGAAACGGAAGGAAAACTTCCAAACTCGTTTTATGAGGCCAGCATTACCTTGATCCCAAAACCGAAGACCCCATCACAAAGGAGAATTACAGACCAATATCCCTGATGAACATGGATGCAAAAATTCTCAACAAAATACTAGCCAATAGGATCCAACAGTACATTAAAAGGATTATTCACCACGACCAAGTGGGATATATCCCTGGGCTGCAAGGTTGGTTCAACATCTGCAAATCAATCAATGTGATACAATACATTAACAAAAGGAAGAACAAGAATCATATGATCCTCTCAATCGATGCAGAAAAAGCATTTGACAAAGTACAGCATCCTTTCTTGATCAAAACTCTTCAGAGTATAGGGATAAAGGGTACATACCTCAGTATCATAAAAGCCATCTATGAAAAACCTATAGCAAATATCATTCTCAATGGGGAAAAACTGAGAGCCTAAGGTCAGTAACACAGTAGGGATGTCCATTATCACCACTGCTATTCAAGATAGTACTAGAAGTCCTAGCCACAGCAATCAGAAAACAAAAAGAAATAAGAGCATCCAAATCGGCAAAGAAGAAGTCAAACTCTCACTTTTTGCAGATGATATACTTTATGTGGAAAACCCAAAAGACTCCACCCCAAAACTGCTAGAACTCATACAGGAATTCAGTCAAGTGGCAGGATATAAAATCAATGCACAGAAATCAGTGGCATTCCTATACACCAACAACAAGACAGAAGGAAGAGAAATTAAGGAGTTGATCCCATTTACTATTGCACCCAAACCATAAGATACTTAGGAATAAATCTAACCAAAGAGGCAAAGGATCTGTACTCAGAAAACTATAAAATACACATGAAAGAAATTGAGGAAGACATAAAGAAATGGAAAAACGTTCCATGCTCATGGACTGGAAGAACAAATATTGTGAAGATGTCAATGCTACCTCGAGCAATCTACACATTCAATGCAATCCCCATCAATATACCATCCACTTTTTTCAAAGAAATGGAACAAATAATCCTAAAATTTGTATGGAACCAGAAAAGACCCCGCATAGCCAGAGGAATGTTGAAAAAGAAAAGCAAATTGTAGGAAACAAACTGAGGGTTGCTGGAGTGAGGGGTAGGGTGGGAGTGATGGGGTGACTGGGTGATAGACAATGTGGAGGGTATGTGCTCTGGTAAGCGCTGTGAATTGTGCAAGACTGTTGAATCTCAGATCTGTACCTCTGAAACAAATAATGCAATATATGTTAAGAAAAAAAAAAAGAGTAAGAAGGTAGCGGGAGGGGAAGAATGAAGCGGGGGAAATCGGAGGGGTAGACGAACCATGAGAGATGATGGACTCTGAAAAACAAACTGAGGGTTCTAGAGGGGAGGGGGGTGGGAGGATGGGTTAGCCTGGTGGTGGGTATTGAGGAGGGCATGTTCTGCATGGAGCACTGGGTGTTATGCACAAACAATGAATCATGGAACACTACATCTAAAAGTAATGATGTAATGTATGGGGATTAACATAAGAATAAAAAAAATAAATTAAAAATAAATTAAAAAATAAAGCTGAAAAAAAAAAAGAAAAGAAAAGAAAAGCTGGCGGCATCACAATTCCAGACTTCCAGCTCTATTACAAAGCTGTAATCATCAAGACAGTATGGTACTGGCACAAAAACAAACATATAGATCAATGGAACAGAATAGAGAGCCCAGAAATAGACCCTCAACTCTATGGTCAACTAATCTTCGACAAAGCAGGAAAGAATGTCCAATGGAAAAAAGACAGTCTCTTCAACAAATGGTGTTGGGAAAATTGGACAGCCACATGCAGAAGAATGAAACTGGACCATTTCCTTACACCACACACAAAAATAGACTCCAAATGGTTGAAAGACCTCAATGTGAGACAGGAGTCCATCAAAATCCTAGAGAAGAACACAGGTGCAATCTCTTCGACCTAAGCTGCAGCAACTTCTTCCTAGAAACATTGCCAAAGACAAGGGAAGCAAGGGCAAAAATGAACTATTGGGACTTCATCAAGATAAAAAGCTTTTGCACAGCAAAAGAAACAGTCAACAAAACCAAAAGACAACCGACAGAATGGGAGAAGATATTTGCAAATGACATATCAGATAAAGGGCTAATATCCAAAATCTATAAAGAACTTATCAAACTCAACACCCAAAGAACAAAGAATCCAGTCAAGAAATGGGCAGAAGACATGAACAGACATTTTTCCAAAGAAGACATCCAAATGGCCAACAGACACATGAAAAAGTGCTCAACATCACTTGGCATCAGGGAAATCCAAATCAAAACCTCAATGAGATACCACCTCACACCAGTCAGAATGGCTGAAATTAACAAGTCAGGAAACGACAGATGTTGGCGGGAATGCAGAAAAAGGGGAACCCTCCTACACTGTTGGTGGGAATGCTAACTGTTGCAGCCACTCTGGAAAACAGTACAGTATGGAGGTTCCTCAAAAAGTTGAAAATAGAGCTACCCTACGACCCAGCAATTGCACTACTGGGTATTTACCCCAAAGATACAAATGTAGTGATCTGAAGGGGTATGTGCACCCCGATGTTTATAGCAGCAATGTCCACAATAGCCAAACTGTGGAAAGAGCCAAGATGTCCATCGACAGATGAATGGATAAAGAAGATGTGGTGTGTGTACACACACACACACACACACACACAATGGACTATTATGCAGCCATCAAAAGGAATGAAATCTTGCCATTTGCAACAACATGGATGGAACTGGAGGGTGTTATGCTGAGCTAAATAAGTCAATCAGAGAAAGACATGTATCATATGACCTCACTGATATGAGGAATTCTTAACCTCAGGAAACAAACTGAGGGTTGCTGGAGTGGGGGGTGGGGTGGGAGGGATGGGTGGCTGGGTGATAGACACTGGGGAGGGTATGTGCTATGGTGAGCACTGTGAATTGTGCAAGACTGTTGAATCTCAGATCTGTACCTCTGAAACAAATAATGCAATATGTATTAAGGAAAAAAAAAAGAAGATAGCAGGAGGGGAAGAATGAATGGGGGGAAATCGGAGGGGTAGACGAACCATGAGAGATGATGGACTCTGAAAAACAAACTGAGGGTTCTAGAGGGGTGGGGGGGTGGGAGGATGGGTTAGCCTGGTGATGGGTATTGAGGAGGGCATGTTCTGCATGGAGCACTGGGTGTTATGCACAAACAATGAATCATGGAACACTACATCTAAAACTAATGATGTAATGTATGGGGATTAACATAACAATAAAAAATATTAAAAAAACTAATGATGTAATGTATGGTGATTAACATAACAATAAAAAAGTTAAAAATAAAAAAGAACTACTAAATTAGATGTCACAATACATTCCATCAAACATTTTTAAATGGCACAATGAAATGAGAGGTTTATGGTTCCAAAAGCACTAATGTTACATCTGCACTTGTTGCAAATTGTAGTTTTATGCAAAGAGTTTGTAATAGCAGCTGCCATGTTGTATACACTGTTCCCTTTTTATCTTTGACCCAAGTAGTTCCACCAAAGTTTCATTCTAATATAAACAATGACTTGCTGCCTGCCAAGTTAGTTGGATAAGTGTTGAAAGGTACGTGTAAGAATAATTGCTTGCCTCAGGTTTCTTTTGGTCCAAAAAATGCTTTGTCAGTCTGGTTGAAGAGACAAGGTCTTTAAATTATCCCCAAGGTCCAGATGTATAGGAAAATGTCAAGTGTTTCAAGTCAGACTTAAATATCTAAATATTACTAGTTAAGTGCAGAGGTAGTTTTGGTTTTTAAAATGAACTCAGTGTCTTGCTGATTAACTGTAAACTATAGTACGGTTTGCCCAGCTGGTATCAGGAGTCAAGGAAAACAATGGTGCTAAGATGTGTTTTGTGATAGTAGGAGCCACATAGCAAATGTTTATTGAGGGCCTAGAGTGTTTCCACTCTGTGTTCACAAAGAGGCATTTTACAAGCTAATCTGGTAAAGGAGGGGCCATTCTGAATTGTCTATCTACAGGCCTGAGTGCCTTTGGAAGAAACGAAGAAAGAGGAAAACCAGTCTCCATCATGCAGAACTACTTGCTATTAGTGTCCAAAAGACTGAGACATAAAATAGTTTCAAGAAGCTACAAATGCAAGCCCTCAGGGTCTGTGCCAGAAGATAGGATGACTCAAAGACATCCATGCATGCGTAGCCCCAAATGTCATCTAGTTAAGGAAGGCTGAGCCACCTTCTGGGCTTTACATCACACTTTGAGGGAAATGGTGGCCTCAGTGGGAAGGACACCATCCCACATGACTTGTGAGGTTGATCCACCAGAGTAGTGAGTGGTCCTTCTCCATGTGGAATCTTTCAAGCTCTACCTCTCAGGGATCTTAATGATACTCCAGTCTTTAGACTCTTCAGCCTGAGAGAACTGGACAAGGCTTACATAGACTCTATATGTAGGTAGGGGTCTGTCCTTTATAAAGCCCTATAGAGAGTGGGTGTTGTATGTAAATGATGAATGAAGTTCATTGATGAAGTTACAGAATACTTCCACATGCATGGTCTCATTTAATCCTGACAGAACCCCTGCAAACTAATTGTTATCATCCACATTTTTTAGGTAAAATTAAACCCACAGAGAGAAAAACTATGCACCAGACTAATAGCAAAACCAAAACTGACAGCAACATCATATATTCTAGGTCCTCTCCACCTTCCACTCCCATCCTGGCATTTATCTCTGGCTCTAGCTCTATATATTTCCTTTTCTCCCTTATCCACTCACCATTACTTCCTTCCACTTCTCTGTTCCCACTGCCTGTTCATTAGTTTGGACCACTGTTCCTCACCTGGATTAGAATATGTCCTTTGCATTGGTCGCCCACGTTCATTCTCATCCCCTTGCTCCTCCACCCAGCAATCACAATTATCTTTCGAAAACCCAAATCTGATTATAATCCATTAATCTTGCCCTTTGAATCAAATGTAAACTCCCTCAAGATTTAGGCCTTACAGATTTCTCTTACCTCTACCCCTGTCCCATTGTCTACTCCAGCCATACTGAACCACTTTCAGCCAATCCCTACTCATTATCACTTCCGGAACTTTGCATACTTGAAATGCTCACTTTCTCCTACTCTCTTCGCAACTACCCCCCTCCCCCGTCCTTCTATGGGCACTTCACCTTGGTATCCACTCCTCATTTAGGTATTCCTTATATTTTTCCCCACTTTATGTCTTCGTTAATCTTCCTCAACTTTCCTGTTCTAGTATCCCATTGCATCTAACACTTTTGTAACACTACATTCTGTTGAATTTGCCTTTTGTATTCAGTAAGTGAGCCTTAGTTTCCATACCATACAAATACAAAAATTTTAATGGTTATAACAGTGTAAGTTTTCTTTCTGTCTTAAACAACAGTCCATTGAACCCGAACAGTGCAGGAGTTTGAGAGCAGCCTTCCACTGAGGATTCAGGGCCCTGTGCTCCTTCCATCCTGTGGCTTGGCCATCTTCCACAGTCATTGGAAACAGAGTGGAGAAATTAGAGCTAGTTCTTAACCTAGTCAGCTCAAAAGTGACACACATTACATCATTCACATCATATTGGCAAGAACTTGTTATGGGGCTCAACTTAGATGCAGAGGGGGTTGTGAAATATCCCTGGCTAAGCAGCTGCTTCCTGGCAACAGTGCTACTCCATGCAAAAGGAGCATACATCTTTCGTTAACTGACCATCTCTGCCACCCCTATGTTCTTTGTCTTCCCTGATAGCCTGAAAGTAGGGGCTGTGTCCGTATCTCCTAGACATATTTATGAAATTAATGATTAGGCAATTATCTACCTATATCTATAGGTAGATAGATATAGATATATTTGTCAATATAGATCAGTAACTTTAATATTTTGTAGTTCACAGACACCAGAGAATGTCATATAAATGTAGATAAAGTCATGTACATTTTCTCCAGAAAAATGCAAATTCATGAAATTTTATCTATAATTTCATATCATACATGTCACAATATCACCTGTCTTCATTTAGAAAGAAGCAAGACCCAGATGACAATCAAGCTCACTCATAAAATCTCTAGGGGGGCCTTGGACTCCATGTTAAGAACTATGGTGTAGGGTACATGGTGTATCTGAACAAATTCTTCGCATCTTTGGTTGGTAGTTTGGTTGGCTGGTTGGTTGGTTGGTTGGTTTGACCGTAGGTTTTTATCCCTGGGAAATCCCACATGATTAAGCATTCCCTGTTCTATGTTCCCACAGCATTCCCTACCCTCCACTATCAGTGCCTAATGTATTTAGAAGGTGGTCCCCCACTTAAGTTGATTAACTCATGTCGAGCACCTCAAAGTACCTATCACATAGTACGGTGCTCCAAACAAGTCTTGAAAGGAATGAACTAGATCAGTTGAGTGTCATCACTCTACAATATATGTTTCAAGGTAAATCAGCTCAACATCTGCCCTAGCGAGAAAACCCAACATAGCCCAGGAGTGACTGAGGGGACAGTTACATACCAGAGTGACTAATTCCCAGCTATGGGGGGAAGGCATGCTCCATCTGGAAAACAGATGGAATGTTCCCTTTTAGTTCTAAACATAAATTAAATTTCACTATCTGCCAAAATGGAAAGTTAACATTGATTTTGTGAGTTTTTTCCTCCTTAAGGAAAAAAAAAGCTATTTGTTTAAACTTCATGACAAATTTTTGTTCCATATTGTGATTATAACACCTAATTTCCTAATTAAACATGCTAATTGTGAGTTACCTCACATAACTACAAAGCACAGAAGTATAATTATCTAATAAAAAGCTTTTATGAAACTTTTGTGGGAGAGAAGGCTGGCTGAGGAGACAGCTGATTAGCAAGAACAAGAGTGTTGCCACCTAGGGGCCCACTGTGTCTGAACTGCCAGTGGGTAACAATTACAATTTGGCTCCATGCTTGAGCTTCTCTGAGAAATCCTCTTTCTGTAACTGAGGGCATAGTAGCAAAGCCACTGTGTGGTGGAAAAAAAAAAAAAAAAAAGGAAGAACCTCTGTGTGGGCAAACGGGATTCTGCTCACTTCCGGGTTGAGACTGGAGCAGGTGAAAACTTTCTATGTGGTGTTTCATTTTCATGAGATTGTTTCTAGTACCACCCCCAGTCCACACTCACAACTTCCCCGTCATCATTACACATCCCAGGGGGGTCTTCATGACTCCACTTTCCTGAGCTTTTATGAAGCAGAATCACAAGCAGGAAGAACATCAGAGGCAAGTGACAAGTGATAGAATGGACCTCCAGAATAATGAACTGGGAGAAAAGGAGTAAGAATAGTGGATGTAGAGCCATTGAGTTCAGATTTAAGAGGGTTTGGTGACTTGGAGTAGGAATGAATTGGACAATGTAGAAAGGAGCTTGGGAGGAACCTTGCTGATCTGTATGAATGGGGTTCCTTTAAAGTTTTTCAAAGGCACATGTAAGGGTTGGGATTTTTTTGTAAATATCCTCCATTGGCAGTTCTGTGCTTTTAAGATAGTGTGTGTGTGTGTGTGTGTGTGTGTGTAAATTCCAGCTGCTTTCTTTCATAAATCATTATTACCACAATTAATACAACCACAATTATTTCCATATCCTGAAAGACCTCAGATTCAAGCATCCCTTCCTGTTCTCTTGGCTCTTTTGGTTTGTCTTTTCTTTTTTTTTTTTTTCCTCAGCTCACCACCATCAAATCAATCAAGTGGGCCTTTATCTTTCTATTCAGTAGTCTAAAGGTTAAGGCAAGTAAACACTTAAGCTAAAGCATACAAAAGAAATTGATAGAAAGGTTGAAACTATGTCATGGCAATGGACTAAGCTACAACCACTGTAATTTCCCATAATTATGTTCCTGTTACTCCCTACAAGATTCTGTGTAATTCTCATCAAACTGTGTATTAAAAATATTATCTATGACCAAAATTATCAGGTTAGATTTTCCATTCCATGTTATGTATATAATTGAAGCAGTAGCCCAGCAGCCCTGATTTAAGTTGCATCATGTTGAAGTGACAGTAGATTTCATGGTGGGGTATGGAACAGACACTTTGATGGTACCTTGTCAAGATTTGTCTCCTGATTCTTCTCTCCTGTGAGGCAAGAGACCAGCCAGGCCTGATGTTTCCCAAGCAGACTGGAATGATGTCATGGTCTCATTTATTTACTGTGGGAATTCATAGACACTATGATTTATTTTTCCAGAGTGGAATACAGCAAAAATGTCCCAAAACCTCACATAACCAGCAGCATTGAGAGTAACACAAGAGAACAAATAAAATCAACAGGTCCCCAGGGCATTTTTGGTGGCACAACCTGACCAGAGATAATTTCTTCAGAGAGAATAGATAGGCTTATGTCTGAAAAATTCCACTTCATAGGTCAGAAAGAAAGGTTTTGAAGTGAAGGTTATACAATATAGAAGAAAATATATCCATGATAGCATACTACCTAGCTCATAGTAGACAATCCATGAAGATTTGTTGAATGTATTTTTTTTTCCATAAACAAAGGTCCCTATTGGTGGTCATTGGCTTAGATTTTTTTCAAGATTTATGCTTATTTTGATGAATTCCATATACAATTCCCTAATTTTCGTGGAAGAGGGGGAAATATTTCCTTAGATGCCATGATGTGGAAAACATTCCTGGGTTTTGATTTTTACATCCATTTTCAATAGCTTTTTATTTCAGGATAATTTTAGCCTTAGAAAAAAATTTGAAAAAGTAGTACAGAGCGTTCCCACATACCCTCAACTTGGCTTCCCCTTGTCTTAACCTCTTTAAAAAAATAGAAAAATGATAAAAGCTAAGAAATTAACCTTCTCTACTGTTAGCTAAAATGCAGAACTTATTCACATTTTACCAGTTTTCTACAAATGACCTTTTTCCATTCCATAATCCCAAATTGTACTTAGTTGTCATGTTTCCTCAGTCTCCTCCAGTATGACAATTTCTTTATGTCTTTCTTTGTACTGACACATTTGAAGAGTACTGGTCAGCTGTTTTGTAGAAAATCCCTTGTGTTTGTCTACTGTTCTCTCATTATTAAATTGGGAATATGCATTATTGGAAAAAATAGAAGTGTGTGCCTTTCTCTGTATCAAATCAGAGTGTATGATGTTAACTTCAATCACTTGTCTAAGATGATCTGCCAAAGTTCTCCACTGTAAAGTTACTTTTTTCCCTTTGTAATAAATAAATATTTGGGGGGATCATTGAAACTATGCAAATACTCTCTTTCTGCTTAAACTTTCGCCCACCAATTTTAGCAACCATAAGTGGATCTTGCCAGAGGCAATTATTACTATAGTGTTCTAAAGATGATTTTCTATTTAATTTCATTTACATTTATTAATTGAAACTTTTCTGGAAAGAAGAGTTGTCATTTTTCCATCAATTATGTACATCAGTATGAGCTCATGGATATTTATGTTGTTCTTTGGGTTGTCATCCAATACTGTAATTTATATGTCCCCATTCTTCTTACTCTGTTTTGGTTTTTGAGTACTTTCTCACTCTCTGGAATTCCAAGATGTTCCAGGCTCATCTTGCATTTTCCCTGCCCCAGCCCTGAAGTCAACCAAGTCACCAAATAGCCCTTGGTTGGTGTTATCAGTGGATGGTGTTTAGAATGATGCTACTGAAGTGTCATGAATTCATTGTTTTTGCCAGATCAGAACTTTAGGAAGTCTCTGTTATGGACTGAATGTTTGTGTCCCTCCAAAACTCATATTTAAACTCCTAACCCTAATGTTTATTATCATCACATTACCGAATGTGATTGTAATAAAAGGTGGGGTCTTTACGAGGTACTTAGGTCATGAGTGTAGAGCCCCCATGAATGGGATTAGTGCCCTTATAAAAAAGATCCTAGAGAGTTTCCTCATCTCTTCTGCCATGTATGGACACAGCTGGAAGGCAGCAGCTATGAAACAGGAAGCGGGACCTCACCAGACACCACATCTGCTAGCACCTTGAACTTGGGCTTCCCAGACTTGAGAGCTGTGAGAACTAAATATTTGTTGATTAAGCCCCCCAGCCTATAATATGTTGGTTAAAGCAGTCCAAACCAACTAAGATAGTCTCCCATCCCAACCCACTCCCATCTACCCATAAGACAAAAATACAGCCCCTCAGCCCCAAACCCACACAACAAATTGACATGTAGTCCTGTTTACTATTTACTATTATCACAGGGGCAATAACCAGTCAAATTAGTTGCCAGCCTTAATCCTGGGGCAGAGCCCTGGGAAATAGTCATTAATAAAACCCTTTGCTCTTAGGTCTTGAGAAGATGCTGGGAATGTGGCGGGTATAAGTGGAGCCATGGTAGGAGTCACAGCAGCTTGAAGCCAAGGGTCAACAACAATACCTAACCAATAGGACTGTTGCTGTATTTTAAGTACTGGTAGAGCCATTGTGATAATGTGCTTTATAATAAAAAATATATATATATTTGGTCTTTGTCCACATTTTTGGCAGAGTTCATGAAACCATTTGAATCTCCTAGGTGGTGAAAGCAGTGAAGATGCCTTTTGTTTTGTTAATGAGGTGGCTTTGGGAAAGAATCGAAGGATGGAGCTTACTTACCAGTGCACTAAACATCTTGCTGCAGGGTTGGAACTTTGAGTCCCATCCTCAACCTCTAGGGAGGAGACAAGGTCTAGAGTTTGAATCAATCACCAATAGCCAATTATTTAATCAATTATGACTATGTATGAAGCCTCCGTAAAAACCCAAAGGACAGGGTTCAGTGAGTTTCCAAGTTGGTGAACACACAGAGCTTTGGAAATAGGACATGCTCAGGGAGGGGATGGAAGCTCTGTGCCCTTTCCCCTTACCTTGCTTTGTGCATCTCTTCCATTTGGCTGTTCAGAGTAATATCCTCTTATAGTAAACAAGCAAACTAGTAAGTAAAATGTTTCTCTGAGTTCTGTGAGTCACTCTAGCAAATTAATCAAACATAAGGAGGGGGTTCATGGGAACCTGCAGTCTATAGCCAGTCAATCAGGAGACCAGGTAACAACCTGGACTTCATATTGGTGTGTCATGTGTGTGTTGTGTGTCTGTCTGTCTGTTGGGAGGGAGATTGGACTTGCTTGTAGGACTGAACCCTTAACCTGTCAAATCTGACTCTATTTCCGGATAGATAGTGTCAGAATTAAGTTGAATAGTAGGACACCCAGCTGGTGTCAGAGAATTGATTGGATGTACAGTAAAAGACTCTCCCCCACTGGAATTGGATAAAAGAATTATCAGCCATACATGTACATAGCATGTACATAGCAGCTGAATATTACCCTTCTTTTTAGTTCCTTTGTAGTCCTCTACAAACTGGATGCTAATCCTGACCAGTGATACTATGTATGAGTCAGTGTAACCTTCTAGCTGGGAGCCAGGACTCTGGAGTCAGCTTGACCTGCATTTGAATCCTGTTTCTAACTCACACCATCTGGTAATCCTAGTCAAGTTATTTGACCTCTCTGAGCCTCTGTTCACTCAGTAGAAAGGGATAATGAGAGCACCTACCTTGTAGCATTGTGTGAATGACAGAATCCATATGAAACACTCATCATAGTGCCTGGCACAGAGTATGTGCAGCAAATGTTAACACTGTTACTGCCAGTGCTATTATTACAAGTAATATTAATAATAACATAATGGTAGCCATTGTTTGATCTGTCATCAAGTTTTTGCTTTTTCTATCCTCCACAGAATGAGCAAACATTTAGAGAATTGTGCATGTTCCCTGCAAAAGTGGAGAAACTCAGGTCTTTGTCAAAGTGATACCGCAACATTGAGATGGAGAGTTCTCCTTCCAGTTACTAATTACCCTGCATATTCCACAGAACTGATAAAGTTTGCACAGAATGGTAAGATAATGACATTTTGTTTTACTTTGTCTTTATGAAGCCAGAAACAGTAACTGCATAGGAAAAATTCAATCTCTGTTGGCATAAATAGGTAGCTTATTAATTAGTTTTAATTCTATAAATAACTTGGGCACAATTTTAATGTTTGTACCACCTGTAATTATATTCATAGAATACTAGAGGCAAAAATAATCTTAATGAGGGCGCCTGGGTGGCTCAGTTGGTTAAGCGACTGCTTTCGGCTCAGGTCATGATCCTGGAGTCCCGGGATCAAGTCCCACATCGGGCTCCCTGCTCAGCAGGGTGTCTGCTTCTCCCTCTGCCCTCTTCCCTCTTGTGCTCTCTGTCTCTCATTCTCTCTCTCTCAAATAAATAAATAAAATCTTTAAAAAAAATAATCTTAATGATAATTTAGTTCCATGAACTTGCTTTGCACAAGAGAAAACTGAAGCTCAGAAAAGTAAAGTGACTTTCCCAAGGTCACACAGCAAGATAGTATGTCTACCTCAGGATCTCAGTGCCTTCTTTCAGACACACAATACCATTCTGCATATAAGTGATTATACTTGCTGCATAGAAGTGAAAATATTGTCCTTATGGCTAATCTCTAGCTAACTTTTGTGTTGTATCCCATGTTTTTAAGCTGGCAGCATCTTATTGGGTAAACAGAGAAAGATTCATAACAGTGATAACACTATTCTTTCAGTTCCCCTCCCCCAAACTAACTGATTTTATCATCAACAAAGCCCTGTGATTGCCATACTTAAGGTTCTGGATCTGAGATTTAGAATGATGAACTCTTCTTGTGGCAATCAAGGAGGACTTTAGAAAACGTGGTATTTTGCTCAGGCTGCTATAACAGAATGTCATAGACGGTGGGGCTTCAACAGTAGTGTTTATTTTGTGTAGCTTTGGAGGCTGGAATTCCAAGATCAGGGTGCCAGGGTGGTCAGGTTCTTGGTGAAGGCCTTCCTGGTTTACAGATGGCTATCTTCTCATTTCATCCTCATATGGGAGAGAGCAGAAGGAGAGGAAGCAAATTCTTTTCTCTTCTTATTAAGGGCACTGATCCCATTCATGAGGGCTTCATCCTCAAGACCTAATTACCTCCCAAAGATCCAACCTCCTAATGCCATCATATTGAGAGTTAAAAAATTTTTACAGATTATTTATTTTAGAGAGAGAGAGATTGTAAAGGAGGGAGGGCCCAAGGGAGAATCTTAAGCAGACTCCCTGCTGAGTGTGGAGCCAGACACTGGGCTCAATCCCACAACCCTGAGATCATGACCTGAACCAAAACCAAGAGTCAGATGCTTAACCAACTGAGCCACTCATGCACACTGGGAGTTAGAATTTAACACATGAATTTAAGGGAGACATAAACATTCAGTCCATAACACATGGCAGCTAAGCTGGGACTTGAAAGATAAGTAGAATATTACCCATTGGACCAGAACAAAAAGGGGGAGACATTCTAGGTAAAGGAAACAGCATGAACAAAAACAATATATCAGGGTATTCATTAACAAGCTTCCTCTTGTGCTTTGTTTTTTAATGTATTAAATACTGCATGGGAGGTAAAGAATGATAAAGGTATTTTTATTGGTTGTGGAATTTCAAGGGCTTATCAAACAGTTAATGAACAAAGATTGTGTACATTTTGTGGTTACAACTTTAACTAATAGGCAGAAGGGGAGTTTGAATTTATCTTCCAGTGTCCATAAAACAGTGTTGTAGTACTGTAATTATTAACATAATCATTAAAAAACAGCTTAGTTAAATTTAAGAAAACCTAGACATATGAAGACATAGCGTCTTCATCAAAGCAGCTCAAGTCCAGATAAAGCAAGCTTTCTAAATTGACTTTGATGCTTTGAAATAAAATCCTTGGAGAACCAATTATAGCAGCGTCTGAAAAGCAATTATTATCAGCCACCACTGGTTTCCACCATGAGTTCTAATTTAATTACATCTTCTCTGTTTAAAATATAGTGCTGTACTACAAGTTACAGCAATGGAAAACGAGTTGAGGTTACCGACAAAAAAAATTTTTTTATACTGAAGGTAATTAGACTTGGTCATAGCTGCTTCCAAAAGAGACATGGGATTATGAACACATTAATTTCAAGTGGTCATTGCTGCAAAGGAATTTTAATTTTCAGAGTTGAGGGAATCATAATCCCTGGGTGAAATGGGTTTAGAATTTAAGGGACAGAGCTTGAACATCGCTTTGCCTAGCTTGTCTGCTCAGTGCCTTCCAGGGATCTCTTTCAGTCAGGATGCCTTATTCCAAGTGAAATTAAATTGACAGATTTGTTTCTTTGATTGTATTTAACAATTGCATTTAGCAAAAATTATGAATTCACTTTTCACACTTATAATGCTGGGGAACAAAAGTGGATATGCACTTCCCTGGCAGAGAACCAAGCCATATGGACTTTTTTCAGAAAAGGCTTTTCCCATCATTCTCCAACTCATTACCTATCTGGTGGCACTAAAATTCCTCCTGTTTCTAGATCTATTTCCCAGGATGGTGATGAAGAATCATTGCATTTTCTGTGTGGAAAGAGTCCTTTTGATCACAAGCCCTCTGAGCTGTTTTATAGCTGAGGACATTGAGAGGCATAGTCATTAAGTGGACTTCTCAAGGTTACCAACATGCCAGGCAGAGCAGAGACCAGATTCCAGTTTACCTGCCTTGCAGTACCACTGAGGCAGGGAATATTCTGTGGGAATGAAATCTGCATTTGTCCTTGACCTGTAGAATGAAGTTAATCTCTACCTGTTCCCCACCAATTTTTTTAAACTTTGGTTAGTCATTGTTTGTCAGAGTCCCCCAATAGTGTTTCATATCCTCTAAGTAAATATTCCTTTAAAAAAAAATTTAAGTGCACAGAAATGGACCCAATGCCAGACCTACTAGGTCAGAATGTATCACACTGAAGTTTTAAAATACTGCTCTTCACCACACGAGGAAGTTGAAAGCTTATGTAAAAATCATCAAGGAGCCTTTTCTGAACCGCACATACCTAGTATTCCTACCTTTCATCACTGCTCATGGTAATATACCTAAGAATGGACACCTAAAAAGAATATCCCCCAATAAGAAAACCATTGCTCTGAAGAGTACCAGGAACAAAGATAGAGCAGGTTAAATATTCTACAGGTAGAATAAATAGGTTCTATGTGCTTTCTATCTGCTTATACTGAAAGACACAGACATAATAGAATGATTAAAAACAAGAAAGCAAAATCAATGTAATAAAGATGTCTTGGCAGAGAAAAACTGTACAGAACACTGAGGTTAACAAAACTTGCTAAGACAGAGCACATGGCAATTTCTGAGCTTCCTGGCAACCATTACAAAAAGGGAAATGCAGTGTGCTATAGTGCTCTCATAATCTGACAGCAGTACAAAGGAGTACTGGGTTTTTTATAAGCATGAAATTCTATGAAAATGTAATGAGGTGACATTAAATTCACTTATAACTTTTAAAAAGATGCAACTTCTAGCACTTGTCAAGTGTGTATTTCTCAGCAGTAGAACTCTGGCCCCTATATAACCTTCAGTCTCATTTCATGGTGCATCATGGAGAAACAAGAGAAGCAGAGGCAGAAAAGGACATCTTGGAGGAGTAATACAGCACACCTGTATTTGCCTGCATCGAGTAGGTAAAGGTCTTCTATGCAAAGCAGTTGCCCAGCACAAGGAGTTTGGCAGCTCCACATCAGCTTCAA
The DNA here is from genome assembly GCF_002201575.2 of Neomonachus schauinslandi. Taxonomy (NCBI): domain Eukaryota; kingdom Metazoa; phylum Chordata; class Mammalia; order Carnivora; family Phocidae; genus Neomonachus; species Neomonachus schauinslandi. The sequence continues at coordinate 169,986,085 of NC_058403.1, forward strand.
AGCTAAAGATTCCTCTAGAGATCCAGTTAGGGCATCTTTACATTATATGTGCTGCAATTCACCAACATCACAACCCTGAGAACACGGTCTTAAAGACTCAGGGATCCACCCAATCATATGCTTTGGAGAATTCTAGAATTTGAGTTTTCATTTACTGCAGGAGCTTACTGCAGCACCCCTTAAATTACCAATTTCAAATGTGTCAGCATAAAAATTGAGCCGCTGTTCCCTTTGGCTGAAAATTGTATGACTTGAGTGGTGTTCTGTCAAAATATTTCTTAGAACATTTCTTGAGGCTATAAAACAAAACAAAACAAAATCACTTATCTCCAGGGCAGTAACTCTCCAGATAGCCATAAAAATATTTTTTTTTGTTTATGTAAGGGGTAAAAAATTATTAAAAAACAAAACCACAAAACCTGGCCTACAGATTTTATCGGACTCCTTTTGAATGGTGTAATGGAACTCTAAAATATAGTAAGATTCCCCTCCAAAGGAAGAAGTTATCAAAAGTAATGCGAATAGTCTATGTTAGAAATATTTTATTGAATGAGAGGATTAAGACCTATTTCACTCTTTCATAGTGAGTTGCTGTATGTTTTCCAATCTAGTTTGTAAACCCTGGATCTATCACACCACAGATAATATCGGACTTATCAGTATACCATCTCCCAAGAGGAGCAGCTTCAGAGGCAGCAGGCAGTTCTGTTTGAGCTGCCAAGTGCTCTGGGAAAGAGAAATGTTGCTCCTTTTCCAAGGAGATTTCACTCTGGCCATGACTCATATTGCTAATTGCTCAAGTGCCCAATTATTGGGTCATGCTTGAAATCATCCAATTCAAAAGGGAATTCCTAAGAGATTATTTCTCTTTTGCAAATTTGATGCCCAAATTAAAGGAGGGAAGTTACAAATCTCCATGCCTCTCCTTTCTTTACTGATGTAAAAGATTTTCCTCCTCTATTGTTCCAGCTCAGCCAGAGAAGACTGAAGTCCTATGTCAGTCTCAGCTTGAAGCACTAAAGATTTCTCCATTGAAATTTTCTACATGAAATCTAGCACTAAATTCTGCTACTTCACTCAGAGTTGGACTAAACAAAGAATTGGATGTTTAAATTCAGACAGCTGTCAGAACCTTTGGGAGCCAGGTAGAAAGAAAGTGGTGTCCACATAAGGAAGAGTGGAGCTTAAGACGTAGACTCCCCTCCCACCCCCACCTCATAGAATCACCTGCTGCCCCAACCCATTGTCCCAGACATGAGCTTTGTGCTCTTTGATAGCTCACATCACCTCATTATTAGAGATCCTTCTGTCATTCTCTTACTCTACAAAACAGTGTAAAGTTATGTAGGAGGGTGTAAAATGTCTTCCCAAATCACACAAGAATGTGTAGATTCTCAAGGAGGTGAAAAGCTCCCAAGATGTTACATCCCATAAAATCCTCCTGATAGACCAAATCTGAAATAACTGTAGCCTTGAGCATCCCCTAATTCCAGGGCTGGGGACAAGTAAAGAGGAGAGAGACCCATCCAAACATACTTCCCTACTTGTTCACCTAGGGCAAATGCAACTTCTGGCATTCATTTTGAAGTATAAACCATTTCTGTTTTATCTCCTCTGTTTTATCTCTTAATGATATTTCACTTAACCTCTTAAGTCAGTAACATTATCTTCTTTTTCAAGAGAGGCCCGGCACCATTCTCATTTATTGATTTGTGGCTACTAAGAAAATGTATCCCACCAACCCACTATTACTTGAAAACATTAAACTTACAGTAGGATGAAAAGCATAGAGATCAGAGGAGTGAAAGGAGAAGTTAAGGAACTCAGAGAATAAAAAAAATGGCATAAATGCTATGATCTTTTTTTATCTTCTAGCTCAACATATCCTACACTGTTTGTAGGACACAGTTTCCCTGTTATAGGACTTCCTGGGGTTGTTAACATGTATAATGTATCTCTTAAAGGTGGGTAGTGAGCCTAGTATGCCAAACATCTTTCAAGTTTGTGCAGGCCACTTCCTTGCTGCTTTTCCCATCAGGAATCTGAGATCTGTAACTCTTCAGATAGTTGATAAAGTATCTCGAAGCACTAACCTGAGGCATTACATCCTTGCTGTTCTCTGCTCTGAGGGACTATGGATAAGTGAATCCTATAACTAATGCAGCAAAAAAAGAGCAGCCAGTCACAGCTCCATTGACTAAATCAATGCTTATATCCATCCCCCAAAATGAAACTTCAATCTGATTCAAGAACTTTGTGATTTCTTTTTTTTTAAGATTTAATTATTGAGAGAGAGAGAGAGAGAGAAACCACAAGCAGGGGGAGAAGAAGAGGAAGAGGGAGAGAGAGAATCCTCAAGTAGACACCCTGCTGAACACAGAGCCTCATGCAGGGCTCCATCCCAGGACCCTGAGATAATGACCTGAGCTGAAACAAGAGTCAGATCCTTAACCAACTGAGCCCCCCAGGCACCCCGAGCTTTGTGATGTCATATTCAAAACAAAAAAAAAGAATCTGTACTGTGATCAGTCAATGACATTTGGGTCTGAGGCAATCATCATTGGTTCCCTATCCCTATTACAAATGATTTCCAAATCAGTAAGCATTTGAAGTCTTCCACTCTGCATCAATAGAACACAACACTTAAACTGAATGATTATGAAAAGTGAATGTCAGAAGTTTATTACATGCACATAGATGTGATTTCAAGAACATCTGCTCCATGGGCCTCCCATGGTTTTATTCTTGGCTTAAGTAAATTCCCCAAAGTTCTGTTCTCAAAAGCAATCATGGGACTCTAAGGATATTCTGCCAGTGAAGTTGACAGAAGGTTCAGAGTAGTCAGACCAGATGGAGAAGGGGAGTTTGAGAGTTCTTCATACTTTCTAAGTGAGGTTGAGTGATGGTCATCAATACAGTGTTATTAAGCAAAATTATATCAGGCAGACCAAATGGAACAATTCTTTAAACAAGAAGAACTTGTGTGCAGGTGCAAACAAGCATGAAATAGAATTCTGTTAATGAGTATCCATTACTAGCTAAATATATAAACAAATTATTTAGGTCCTATTCATGGCAGTGAGAAATCAATTGTTCATCATAAATCTGGAGATGCATATTGACCACCTTGGTGTGCGTGTCTAACTTGGTCTGTAATGAATGGATGTTTCAGTTTCAAGAGTGTATTATCATTAGTACATAGGTAATAAAAAATCAAAAATAGCTGAAAAGTTTTGAAGTAATTAAAAATCAAAAATGTTGAAAAGCTTTCTTTCAGTATTTTTTAAATAAATATATGAAGGTGAAAAATTTCTTCTTTTTAAGAAATGGTACTGGAACAACTGGGCATCCTTTTCAAAACAATAAACTTGAACCAACACTTCATACCTATAAAAATTCAACACAAAATTATTTGGATCATTGATCCAAATATAAACTATTAACTATTAAATTTCTAGAAGAAAACTTAGAAGAAAATGTTTGTGATCTTGGGTTAGCAAAGATTTCTTAGAACAACAACAACAAAAAAAAACATGCATCATAAAAGAAAAAGAGTTATCAATTGGATGTCATTAAAATTAAAATCTTCTTTTTTAAAAACACTGCTAAAGAAAATGAGAAGAAAAGCCATAGACCAGGAGAAGATATTTGCCAAATGCATATCTGATAAAAGGTTATAATCAATAATATATAAAGAATTCTCGGAGGGGAAAAGATGGCAGAGGAGTAGGGGACCCTATTCCACCTGGTCCCTGGAATTGAGCTGGATATCTACCAGACCACTCTGAACACCCACGAAATCAGGCTGAGATGTAAGAAGATAGATCTGGATCTCTACAAACAGAATATCACAGGTGGTTGGTTTCAAGGTCAGAAGCAGGGAGCCATGATTCTGCAGGCAGGTATCAGAGGATAAACAGAACAGGGAGGGAGCCTGGCCATCGGGATCCTACACTGCCGGTGAGTGATAGCCTCCTGTACTGGGGACCGGGCACAGACTCACAGACCAGTAGCGGTGGGGAAAGGAGTTAGGGAGAGCTCCCCAGAGGGAAACCCAGAGCAGCAGGGCCGTGCATGCAAACTGGGGGTGGCTGGCGGTTTTAGAAGCACAAAGGATGAGACATGCCCCAACCTGGAGGCAGGACTGGGAGCACTGCTGAGGGGTGCACAACCCAGGATGCTGCAGTTTATAGCAGCACAGATGGAAAAGAGATGGTGTGGCCTGGAGAGCTCACTGAAGAACCAACTGTGATCTCTCTGCTCTCAGGCAGAGGGTTGGAAACAGTCTCTTCTGCTCTGACTCTCAGAAGAGGTGCGGAAAGCTGCCAGGGAAAGCCACCAGATAACAAAATCCCCCAAAATCCTGTTTTCACTGAACCCATCCTCCACCACAGGGGGCAGGGAAACTCTGCCCAAACAGGGTTGCCTGAGTAACAGTGCTGCAGGCCCCTCTCCCAGAAGACAGGCTGGGAAAACAAGAAGCCAGCAACCCTAAGGTTCCTAGAAAACAGATGCATCTTGCTTGAGTTGTGGTCAATAATTTGGACTCTATACATTCCCTCAGCCTCCCATAAACAGAATGACTAAGAGGAGGAACCCCCAAAATAGGAAAGACTCAGAGATTATGACTTATGCCACAGACTTAAATATGGATTCAGATATAACCAAGATGTTGGAGATGGAATTCAGGGTAGCAATTATGAAGACAATAGCTAGAATGGAGAAATCAATTAATGGCAACACAGCGTCTCTAAGGCCAGAAATGAAAGCTGAATTGGTAGAACTTAAAAATGCTGTCAGTAAGATCCAATCTAATCTAGGTAATCTAACAGCTAGGGTAAGCGAGGCAAAAGAACGAATTAGTGACCTGGAAGACCATTTAATAGATAAAAAGGGAAAAGAGGAGGCCAGGGGAAAACAACTCAGAACCCATGAAAATAAAATCAGAGAAATAAGTGACACCATGAAACTTTCCAATGTCAGAATTATTGGAATCCCTGAGTGGGTGGAGCGAGAGAGAGGACTAGAAGATATATTTGAGCAAATTGTAGCTGAGAACTTCCCTAATCTGGGGAATAAAACAAACATTCATGTCCTAGAGGCAGAGAGGACCCCTCCCAAGATCAAGGAAAACAGGCCAACACCCCAGCATGTAATAGTAAAACTCGCAAATCTTAGAACCAAGGAAACCATCTTAAGGGCAGTTAGGGGGAAGAGATTCCTTACGTACAGAGGGAGGAACATCAGAATAACGTCAGACCTATCCACAGAGACCTGGCAAGCCAGAAAGGCCTGGCAAGACATACTCAGGGTACTAAATGAAAAGAACATGCAGCCAAGAATACTTTATCTGGCAAGGCTGTCATTTAGAATGGATGGAGAGATGCAGAGCTTCCAAGACTGGCAGAAACTGAAAGAATATGTTAAGGGGGGTTCTATAAAAGGATAAAGACCCCAAGAGTGATATAGAAAAGAAATTTACAGGGACAATCTATAAAAACAACGTCTTCACAGGCAACATGATGACAATTAATTCATATCTTTCAATAATCACTCTCAACATGAACAGCCTAAATGCTCCCATAAAATGGCACAGGGTTGCAGATTGAATAAAAAGACAGGACCCATCCATATGCTGTCTACAAGAGACTCATTTTGAGCCTAAAGGTACATCCAGACTGAAAGTGAAGGGATGGAGATCCATCTTCCATGCCAACGGACCTCAAAAGAAAGCTGGGATAGCAATTCTTATATCAGACAAATTAGATTTTAAACTAAAGATTGTAGTTAGAGACACAGAAGGACACTATATCATTCTTAAAGGGTCTATCCAAAAAGAAGATCTAACAATTGTAAATACCTATGCCCCCAACAAGGGAGCAGCCATCTACATAAGCCAACTGTTAACCAAAATAAAGAGTCATATTGATAACAATACGTTAATTGTAGGAGACCTCAATACTCCACTCTCAGCAATAGATAGATCATCTAAGCAGAAAATCAACAAAGAAACAAAAGCTTTGAATGACACACTGGACCAGATGGACCTCATAGATATATACAGAACATTCCACCCTAAAGCACCAGAATACTTATTCTTCTTGAGTGCACATGGAACTTTCTCCAGAATAGACCACATACTGGGTCACAAATCAGGTCTCAACTGATACCAAAAGATTGAGATGATTCCCTGCATATTCTCAGACCCATAATGCTTTAAAACTGGAACTCAATCACACACACACACACACACACACACAAATTGGCAGAAATTCAAACACTTGGAAGCTAAAGACCACTCTGCTCAAGAATGGGTCAATCAGGAAACCAAAGAAGAACTTAAACAATTCATGGAAACCAATGAGAACAAAAATACATCAGTCCAAAACCTATGGGATACTGCAAAGGCAGTCCTAAGGGGGAAATAAGAGCCATCCAAGCCTCACTAAAAAAAATAGAAAAATCCCAAATTCACCAGCTAACTCTACACCTTAAAGAACTAGATAAAAAGCAACAAACGATGTCTAAACCACGCATTAGAAGAGAAATAATTAAGATTAGAGCAGAGATCAATGAATTAGAAACCAGAAACACAGTAGATCAGATCAACGAAACTAGAAGCTGGTTCTTTGAAAGAATAAGATTGATAAACCACTGGCCAAACTTATCCAAAAGAAAAGAGAAAGGACCCAAATTAATAAAATTATGAATGAAAGGGGAGAGATCACGACTAACACCAAGGAAATAGAAACAATTATTAGAAATTATTGTCAACTATATGCCAATAAACTGAGCAACCTGGATGAAATGGATGCCTTCCAGGAAACCTATAAGCTTCCAAGACTGAAACAGGAAGAAATTGACAACCTGAATAGGCCAATAACCAGTAACGAGATTGAAGCAGTGATCAAAAACCTCCCAAAAAACAAGAGTCCAGGGCCTGATGGATTATCTGGAGAATTCTACCAAACATTCAAAGAAGAAATAATACCTATTCTCCTGAAGCTGTTTCAAAAAATAGAAACAGAAGGAAACCTTCCAGACTCATTCTATGAGGCCAGCATTACCTTAATCCCCAAACCAGGTAAAGACCCCATCAAAAAGAATTTCAGACCGATATCTCTAATGAATATGGATTCCAAAATCCTCAACAAAATCCTAGCTAATAGGATCCAACAATACATTAAAAGGATCATTCTCCACAACCAAGTGGGATTTATCCCCGGGATGCAAGGGTGGTTCAACATTCACAAATCAATCAATGTGATAGAACACATTAATAAGAGGAGAGAGAAGAACCATATGGTCCTCTCAATTGATGCAGAAAAAGCATTTGATAAACTACAGCATCCTTTCCTGATTAAAACTTTTCAGAGTATAGGGATACTATACTATGAAAAACCCACAGTGAATATCATCCTCAATGGGGAACAGCTGAGAGCCTTTCCCTTAAGATCGGGAACACATCAAGGATGCCCACTCTCACCACTATTGTTCAACATAGTACTAGAAGTCCTAGCAACAGTAATCAGGCAACAAAAAGAAATAAAAGGTATTCAAATTGGCAAAGAAGAAGTCAAACTCTCTCTTTTTGCAAATGACATGATACTTCATGTGGAAAACCCAAAAGACTCCACCCCCAAATTACTAGAACTCACAGCAATTCAGTAATGTGGCAGGATACAAAATCAATGCACAGAAATCAGTTGCTTTCTTATACACTAACAACACAACTGTAGAAAGAGAAATTAGAGAAACGATTCCATTTACTATAACACCAAAAACCAGAAGATACCTCGGAATAAACCTAACCAAAGAGGGAAAGGATCTATACTCTAGGAACTACAGAACACTCATGAAAGAAATTGAGGAAGACACAAAAAGATGGAAAAACATTCCATGCTCATGGATCGAAAGAATAAACATTTTTAAAATGTCTTTTCTACTCAGAGCCATCTATACCTTTAATGCCATCCTGATCAAAATTCCAAAGATATTTTTCAAAGTGCTGGAACAAACAATCCTAAAATTTGTATGGAATCAGAAAAGACCCCGACTCGCCGAGGAAATGTTGAAAAAGAAAAACAAAGTTAGGGGCATCACGTTGCCTGATTTCAAGCTATATTACAAAGCATTGATTACCAAGACAGCATGGTACTGGCAGTAAAACAGACATATAGACCAATGGAACAGAATAGAGAGCCCAGATATTGACCCTCAACTCTGTGGTCAAATAATCTTCAACAAAGCAGGAAAAAATATGCAATGGAAAAAAGACAGTCTCTTCAATAAATGGTGCTGGGAAAATTGGACAGCCACATGCAGAAGAATGAAACTCAACCATTCTCTAACACCATTCACAAAGATAAACTCAAAATGGATGAAAGACCTCAATGTGAGACAGGAATCCATCCAAATCCTAGAGGAAAACATGGCCAGTAACCTCTTTGACATCGGCCACACCACCTTCTTTCAAGATACATCTCCAAAGCCTAGTGAAACAGAAGCAAAAATGAACTTTTGGGACTTCATCAAGATAAAAACTTCTGCACAGCAAAGGGAACAGTCAACAAAACAAAGAGGCAACCCACAGAAATGGGAGAAGATATTTGCAAATGACACTACAGATAGAGGGCTGGTATCCAAGGTCTATAAAGAACTTCTCAAACTCAACACCCAAAAAACAAATAATCAAGTCAAAAAATGGGCAGAAGACATGAATAGACACTTCTCCAAAGAAGACATACAAATGGCTAACAGACACATGAAAAAATGTTCATCATCATTAGCCATCAGGGAAATTCCAATCAAAACCACATTGAGATGCCACCTTACACCAGTTAGAATGGCAAAAATTGACAAGGCAAGAAACAACAAATGTTGGAGAGGTTGCTGAGAAGGGGGAATCCTCTTACACTGTTGGTGGGAGTGCAAGTTGGTACAGCCACTTTAGAAAACAGTGTGGAGGTTCCTCAAAAAATTAAAAATAGGGAGGATGGGTTAGCCTGGTGATGGGTATTAAAGAGGGCACGTATTGCATGGAGCACTGGGTGTTATGCACAAACAATGAATCATGGAACACTACATCTAAAACTAATGATGTAATGTATGGGGATTAACATAACAATAAAAAAATTTTTTTTAAAAAATTAAAAATAGAGCTATCCTATGACCCAGCAATTGCACTCCTGGGTATTTACCCCAAAGACACAGATGTAGTGAAAAGAAGGGCCATATGTACCCCAATGTTCATAGCAGCAATGTCCACAATAGCCAAACTATGGAAAGAGCCGAGATGCCCTTCAACAGACGAATGGATAAAGAAGATGTGGTCCATATATACGATAGAATATTACTCAGCCTTCAGAAAGGATGAGTACCCAACTTTTACATCAACATGGATGGGACTGGAGGAGATTATTCTAAGTGAAATAAGTCAAGCAAAGAAAGTCAATTATCATATGGTTTCTCTTATTTGTGGAACATAAGGAATAGCATGGGGGACATTAGGAGAAGGAAGGGAAAAATGAAGGAGGGGGGAATCAGAGGGAGAGATGAACCATGAGAGACTATAGACTCTGAGAAACAATCTGAGGGTTTTAGAGGGGAGGGGGTGGGGGATGGGTTAGCCCAGTGATGGGTATTAAGGAGGGCACATACTGCATGGAGCACTGGGTATTATTCAAAAACAATGAATTGTGGATCACTGCATCAAAAACTAATGATGTATTGTATATACACATATGTATATACATATGTATACATAACATAATAAAATAAAATTTAAAAAAAATTAAAAAAAGAATTCTCAAACTCGGGGCACCTGAGTGGCTCAGTCGTTAAGCGTCTGCCTTCGGCTCAGGTCATGATCTCAGGGTCCTGGGATCGAGCCCCGCATCGGGCTCCCCGCTCAGAGGGAGGCCTGCTTCTCCCTCTCCCACTCCCCCTGCTTGTGTTCCCTCTCTCGCTGTGTCTCTCTCTGTCAAATAAATAAATAAAATCTTTAAAAAAAAAAAAGAATTCTCAAACTCTATAATAGGAAAGAGATTACCCAATTTTTTAAATGGGCAAAAGATTTGAGCAAACACTTCACAATAGAAGACATATGATGGCAAAAAAATATGCATGAAAAGATGTTCAACATTATTGGTCATTAGGAAAATATAATTTGAACCATAATTAGCTGCTATATAGCCACTAAAATAACTTTTTTAAAAAAATATGATATTATATGCTTGGGAGGTTGCAGACTGGTAAACAGGAAAATGCTGGGCCTCCTGTCCCACCCCCCAAAATATGGCTATCCTAATCCCCTATAACTGAATATTTTATGTCACAAGGCAATGGGGAACTAAAGATGCGAATGGAAAAAAAAATTGCTAATCAGCTGACTTTAAGATTATCCTGGGTTATCCAAGTATTCATCGTAACCACAAGGGTCCTCAAAATGTGGAAAAGGGAGGCAGAAGAGCACACAGCTGGCCAGTGGTGGAATGGACACTCACATTCTATCAATTTGATTTAGAGCCCTTCCTTAACCATTGTATTGTATAGTTTCTTTTCTGTGAAGTCCCTACATTAAATCTCTAAAAAACTAATACATGTATGGTTGCTCTGGTTGCTGAATGCATGTGCTTGTGTGTATATAGAGGGAATGAGGGTCTGGATCCTTTTAGTAGTTTCACAATAATATGGTTCAGTGATATGATTATGTAAGGAGGAATTTGCAGCCCAGGGAGGTCAAATGACTCTTTCTAGGTCACACAGCTGGCTAGTGACTGAGGCGAATCTCCTGACTCCTGGTAAATTGTGCTTTTCTCAACACAGTACCAACGCAAAATATAAGTCCCATTTTTAATACAAATATCTATCCTCTTAATCTATTCAAGGCAAAGTCTGCTAGGAAATTTAACCTATTAAGCTGGGTTCCCCCCTCTTTGTACCATATTTTTCCATTTTAAAAATAAGTGTTATTACACTCAAAGGAGAAATAGTGACCCCAAAGAGATGAGTTGTAGAAGGGTAAATAAAGATCCAGTTCTTTCCAAAATCTAGGATTGTGCCATCCCACATTGACTCTCTTTCTGAATAGTGTTTGGTACATGTTTTATAAGCTCGGTAACCTAAATTAGATATTGTAAGGGAGAAATAAATTTAATTTGTATTTCATACACAATACTTGAATTCCCATTCTGATCTCAAATGCACATTCTCTTTCTGTTTTCTTGAGATATTCACTGTCTTGGAGCCCCCTGTATGTGCCATTTCCACTGAGAACGGCACAGCAGACCTAACTAGGAACAGAGACCTAGCTGATCTTCCTCCAAGTAAACCCTAGCAAAATACTACAGCAATTGATAAAGTGGTACAGATCAAATAAGAGTTCAACATAGTAAGGTGCTGAAAACTGAGGTATGTGAATTTCACTAGACATATTCTGCATTAGACAAGAGCAAATGGATTTCTCCATTATCTAATTACAGAGAATAGGAATAAGTACTGGTGGCTTTAAGTAGCTTTCAGTAGAAAGAAGCTGCCCAATATGATCTTAGTTCATTAATGAGTCTGATTCTATTAGTTCCGCTGACCTCCTGTGGATATTCAATGATCTAATCCAGATTATCTAGTTGGTTTATCTTTCTTTTCTTTTTTTTTTAATTCTTATGTTAATCCCCATACATTACATCATTAGTTTTAGATGTAGTGTTCCATGATTCATTGTTTGTGCATAACACCCAGTGCTCCATGCAGAATGTGCCCTCCTCAATACCCACCACCAGGCTAACCCATCCTCCCACCTCCCTCCCCTCTAGAACCCTCAGTTTGTTTTTCAGAGTCCATCGCCTCTCATGGTTCGTCTACCCCTCCGATTTCCCCTGCTTCATTCTTCCCCTCCTGCTACCTTCTTCTTCTTCTTTTTTTTTCTTAACATATATTGCATTATTTGTTTCAGAGGTACAGAACAGTCTTGCACAATTCACAGTGCTTACCAGAGCACATACCCTCCCCAGTGTCTCTCACCCAGTCACCCCATCACTCCCACCCCACCCCCCACTCCAGCAACCCTCAGTTTCTTTCCTGCGATTAAGAATTCCTCATATCAGTGAGGTCATATGATACATGTCTTTCTCTTTTTGACTTATTTCGCTCAACATAATACCCTCCAGTTCCATCCACGTCGTTGCAAATGGCAAGATCTCATTCCTTTTGATGGCTGTATAATATTCCATTGTGTATATATACCACATCTTCTTTATCCATTCATCTGTCCATGGACATCTTGGCTCTTTCCACAGTTTGGCTATTGTGGACACTGCTGCTATAAACATTGGGGTGCACGTACCCTTTCGGATCCCTACTTTTGTATCTTTAGGGTAAATACCCAGTAGTGCAATTGCTGGATCATACGGTAACTCTATTTTCAACTTTTTGAGGAACCTCCATACTGTTTTCCAGAGTGGCAGCACCAGCTTGCATTCCACCAACAGTGTACGAGGGTTCCCCTTTCTCTGCATCCCCGCCAACATCTGTTGTTTCCTGACTTCTTAATTTTAGCCATTCTGACTGGTGTGAGGTGGTATCTCATTGAGGTTTTGATTTGGATTTCCCTGATGCCGAGCGATATTGAGCACTTTTTCACGTGTCTGTTGGCCATTTGGATGTCTTCTTTGGAAAAATGTCTGTTCATGTCTTCTGCCCATTTCTTGATTGGATTCTTTGTTCTTTGGGTGTTGAGTTTGATGAGTTCTTTATAGATTTTGGATACTAGCCCTTTATGTGATATGTCATTTGCAAATATCTTCTCCCATTCTGTTGGTTGTCTTTTGGTTTTGTTGACTGTTTCCTTTGCTTTGCAAAAGCTTTTTATCTTGATGAAGTCGCAATAGTTCATTTTTGCCCTTGCTTCCCTTGCCTTTGGCGATGTTTCTAGAAAGAAGTTGCTTCGGCTGAGGTCAAAGAGGTTGCTGCCTGTGTTCTCTAGGATTTTGATGGACTTCTGTCTCACATTGAAGTCTTTCAACCATTTGGAATCTATTTTTGTGTGTGGTGTAAGGAAATGGTCCAGTTTCATTCTTCTGCATGTGGCTATCCAATTTTCCCAACACCATTTGTTGAAGAGACTGTCTTTGTTCCATTGGACATTCTTTCCTGCTTTGTCAAAGATGAGTTGACCATGGAATTGAGGGTCCATTTCTGGGCTCTCTATTCTGTTCCATTGATCTATGTGTCTGTTTTTGTGCCAGTACCATGCTGTTTTGATGATGACAGCTTTGTAATAGAGCTGGAATTCCGGAATTGTGATGCTGCCAGCTTTGCCCTTCTTTTTCAACATTCCTCTGGCTATGCGGGGTCTTTTCTGGTTCCATATAAATTTTAGGATTGTTCCATTTCTTTGAAAAAAGTGGATGGTATTTTGATGGGGATTGCATTGAATGTGTCGATAGCTCTAGGTAGCATTGACATCTTCACAATATTTGTTCTTCCAATCCATAAGCATGGAACGTTTTTCCATTTCTTTGTGTCTTCCTCAATTTCTTTCATGAGTATTTTATAGTTTTCTGAGTACAGATCCTTTGTCTCTTTGGTTAGATTTATTCCTAGGTATCTTATGGTTTTGGGTGCAATTGTAAATGGGATCGACTCCTTAATTTCTCTTTCTTCTGTCTTGTTGTTGGTGTATAGGAATGTCACTGATTTCTGTGCATTGATTTTATATCCTGCCACTTTTCTGAATTCCTGTATGAGTTCTAGCAGTTTTGGGGTGGAGTCTTTTGGGTTTTCCACATAAAGTATCATATCATCTGCAAAGAGTGAGAGTTTGACTTCTTCTTTGCCGATTTGGATGCCTTTTATTTCTTTTTGTTGTCTGATTGCTGTGTCTAGGACTTCCAATACTATGTTGAATAGCAGTGGTGATAGTGGACATCCTTGCCACATTCCTGACCTTAGGGGGAAAGCTCTCAGTTTTTCCCCATTGAGAATGATATTCGCTGTAGGTTTTTCATAGATGGCTTTTATGATATTGAGGTATGTACCCTCTATCCCTATACTCTGAAGAGTTTTGATCAAGAAAGGATGCTGTACTTTGTCAAATGCTTTTTCTGCATCTATTGAGAGGATCATATGATTCTTGTTCTTTCTTTTGTTAATGTATTGTATCACATTGATTGATTTGCAGATGTTGAACCCACCTTGCAGCCCAGGGATAAATCCCACTTGGTCGTGGTGAATAATCCTTTTAATGTACTGTTGGATCCTATTGGCTAATATTTTGGTGAGAATTTTTGCATCCATGTTCATCAGGGATATTGGTCTGTAATTCTCCTTTTTGATGGGGTCTTTGTCTGGTTTTGGGATCAAGGTAATGTTTTCCTCATAAAACGAGTTTGGAAGTTTTCCTTCCATTTCTATTTTTTGGAACAGTTTCAGAAGAATAGGTATTAATTCTTCTTGAAATGTTTGGTAGAATTCCCCTGGGAAGCCATCTGGCCCTGGGCTTTTGTTTGCTGGGAGATTTTTGATGACTGCTTCAATTTCCTTAGTGGTTATAGGTCTGTTCAGGTTTTCTTTTTCTTCCTGGTTCAGTTTTGGTAGTTGATACATCTCTAGGAATGCATCCATTTCTTCCAGGTTATCTAATTTGCTGGCATAAAGTTGCTCATAATATGTTCTTATAATTGTTTGTATTTCTTTGGTGTTGGTTGTGATCTCTCCTCTTTCATTCATGATTTTGTTGATTTGGGTCATTTGTCTATTCTTTTTGATAAGTCTGGCCAGGGGCTTACCAATCTGGTTAATTCTTTCAAAGAACCAGCCCCTAGTTTCGTTGATCTGTTCTACTGTTCTTTTAGTTTCTATTTCATTGATTTCTGCTCTGATCTTTATTATTTCTCTTCTCCTGCTGGGTTTAGGCTTTATTTGCTGTTCTTTCTCCAGCTCCTTCAGGTGGAGGGTTAGGTTGTGTACTTGAGACCTTTCTTGTTTCTTGAGAAAGGCTTGTATTGCTATATACTTTCCTCTTAGGACTGCCTTTGCTGCATCCCAAAGATTTTGTATAGCTGTGTTTTCATTTTCATTTGTTTCCATGAATTATTTTAATTCTTCTTTAATTTCCTGGTTGACCCATTCATTCTTTAGGAGGATGCTCTTTAGCCTCCATGTATTTGAGTTCTTTCTGACTTTCCTCTTGTGATTGAGTTCTAGTTTCAAAGCATTGTGGTCTGAAAATATTCAGGGAATGATCCCAATCTTTTGGTACCAGTTGAGACCTGATTTATGACCTAGGATGTGATCTCTTCTGGAGAATGTTCCATGGGCACTAGAGAAGAATGTGTATTCCGTTGCTTTGGGAGGGAATGTTCTGAATATGTCTGTGAAGTCCATTTGGTCCAGTGTGTCATTTAAAGTCTTTATTTCCTTGTTGATCTTTTGCTTAGATGATCTGTCCATTTCAGTGAGGGGGTGTTAAAGTCCCCCACTATTATTGTATTGTTGTCAATGTGTTTCCTTGCTTTTGTTATTAATTGCCTTATATAATTGGCTGCTCCCATGTTAGGGGCATAGATATTTACAATTGTTAGATCTTCTTGTTGGATAGACCCTGTAAGTAGGATATAATGTCCTTCCTCATCTCTTAGTACAGTCTTTGGTTTAAAATCTAATTTGTCTGATATAAGGATTGCCACCCCAGCTTTCTTTTGGTCTCCATTAGCATGGTAAATGGTTTTCCACCCCCTCACTTTCAATCTGGGGGTGTCTTTGGTTCTAAAATGAGTCTCTTGCAGACAGCATATCGATGGGTCTTGGTTTTTAATCCAATCTGATAGCCTGTGTCTTTTGATTGGGACATTTAGCCCATTTACATTCAGGGTAACTATTGAAAGATAGGAATTTAGTGCCATTGTATTGCCTGTAAGGTGAGATGTTACTGTATATTGTCTGTGTTCCTTTCTGGTCTATGTTGCTTTTAGGGTCTCTCTTTGCTTAGAGGACCCCTTTCAAGATTTCTTGTAGGGCTGGTTTTGTGTTTGCAAATTCCTTTAGTTTTTGTTTGTCCTGGAAGCTTTTTATCTCTCCTTCAATTTTCAATGACAGCCTAGCTGGATAGAGCATTCTTGGCTGCATATTTTTCTCATTTAGTGCTCTGAATATATCCTGCCAGTCGTTTCTGGCCTGCCAGGTCTCTGTGGATAGGTCTGTTGCCAATCTAATGTTTCTACCATTGTAGGTTATAGATCTCTTCTCCCAAGCTGCTCTCAGGATTTTCTCTTTGTCTATGAGACTCATAAGTTTTACTATTAGATGTTGGGGTGTTGACCTATTTTTATTGGTTTTGAGAGGGGTTCTCTGTGCTTCCTGGATTTTCATGCCTGTTTCCTTCCCCAAATTAGGGAAGTTCTCTGCTATAATTTGCTCCATTATACCTTCTGCCCCCTCTCCCTTTCTTCTTCTGGGATCCCAATTATTCTAATGTTTCGTCTTATGGTATCGCTTATCTCTCGAATTCTGCCCTCGTGATCCAGTAGTTGTTTATCTCTCTTTTCTCAGCTTCTTTATTTTCCATCATTTGGTCTTCTATATTACTGATTCTCTCTTCTGCCTCATTTATCCTAGCAGTTAGCGCCCCCATTTTTGATTGCACCTCATTAATAGCCTTTTTGATTTCTACTTGGTTAGATTTTAGCTCTTTTACTTCTCCAGAAAAGGTTTCTCTAATAACTTCCATATTTTTTTCAAGCCCAGCTAGTATCTTTAAAGTGATGATTCTGAACTCTAGATCTGACATCGTACTAATGTCCGTATTGAGTAGGTCCCTGGCAGTCGGTACTACCTCTTGTTCTTTTTGTTGAGGTGATTTCTTCCATCTTGTCATTTTGTGCAGAGGAGAATAGATTAATGAGAGAACAAAATGCTAGCAGAGTAACCACGTCCCCAGAAAATATACTCTAAACAAATCAGAAAAGACCTGAAGCAGTGGAAAAAGAAACGGAAAGAGAGAAAAAAGAAAAAGAAAAAAAAGAAAAAGATAAAGATAAAAACAAACAAAAACAAACAAAACAAAACAACGACAACTAAAAAACCAGAATGTGATCAAATATGATCAGGCTGGTATATAGATCAGTGCCACACACTAGATTTGGGGTGTATTTTGGTCTGTTAGAAGAAAGTGCCTCCCAAAATTTCAAAGAAAGAAAAACTTATATATGTACAAAAATAAGGGTTGATATGAAGGGATGGAATATGACTGTAAAGATGAAATTATAAAAAATTTTATAAAAGGAATTGATAAGAAGTTGTTTGAAAAAAGAAGAGGATTTAAAAAAAGAAAAAAGAAAAAAAAAGGGAGAGAATGTGATCAGGCAGGGCAGTAGAAAAAAAAATATACTAGAGATTTAGGGTATATTTTAATCTATTAGAAGAAACTATCTCAAAATTTTAAAGAGAGAACAACTTATATATATATGCCAAAAATATGGGTAACTAGTATGAAGGGATAGAATATGACTCTAAAAATGAAAAATAAAAATGTTTTTTTAAAAAAAGGGATTGATAAGATGTTGGTTGAAAAAGGGAAAAAGAAAAAATCAAAAAAAAAAAAAAAGACCGTTAAAAAAAAATTAACTTTGAAAGACTAAAGAATCATGGTAAAAAAGCCATGAATTCTATGTGCAGTATTCCCCTAGCGCTGGAGTTCTGCCGTTCTCATTGATCAGTAAACTTGGTCTTGGCTGGCTGTTCTCGCTGATCTTCTGGGGAGGGGCCTGTTGCCGTGGTTTCCAAATGTCTTTGCCGGAGGCAGAGTTGCCCCGCCCTTGCCCCCTCCCGGCTAAGTAATCTGCTCGGGTTTGCTCTCCGGAGCTTTTGTTCCCTGCGAGCTTTCCGTACAGCTTTGGAGGCCGAGAGTGAAAATGGCGGCCTCCCAATCTCCGCGGCGGAGGAGCCGAGAACTCGGGGCCCGCTTCTCAGTGAGCCCCCAGAGAAAAGCCGTCAGTCACTCCCGTCTCCCTGGTCTCCGGCCGCACTCCGTGCTCACCCGGCCTGTGACCGCGTGTTTCTATCTCTGGCACACGACCCCGTGTGGAGTCTCCAAACCCAGCAGATCCCTGCGGTGCACTCCCGCGCGGCTCCCCCCGGGGGAGGAAGGTGAGTCTCCCCGGATCTGCCGCTTCTTGGGTCCCTGCTGGAGGAGCAGGGGCCCGACTGTCCCGCGGATCACGGTTTATGGCAACCCCGAGCTGAGAGCCCGCGCCCGGGCTCTGCCTCTGCAGCCGGCTTCCCTGCTCCGTTACCTGGGAGCTCTGCCACACTCAGGCACCCCCAGTCTTTCTGTGACCCCGAGGGTCCTGAGACCACACTGTCCCAGAGGGTTCCACCCCCCGCTTAGCCACTAGAGTGACATCCCTCAGCGGAGCAGACTTCTAAAAGTTCCGGTTTTGTGCTCCGCGGTTCTATCACTTGCCAGAAGCGGCCGCCGGAGGCCCCTCCCCCGCCGTCTATCCTCCCGAATATCGCCTCGGATTCACTTCTCCGCACGTCCTACCTTCCAGAAAGTGGTCGCTTTTCTGATGAGAGAGTTGTTGCTCTTCTTTTCTTCGATCTCCTGTTGAGTTTGTAGGTGTTCAGAATGGTTTGATCCCTATCCAGCTGAATTCCTGAGACCAGACGAAATCCAGGTCTCCTACTCCTCCGCCATCTTGCTCCGCCCTAGTTGGTTTATCTTTCACTAAGCAGTGCTGTGTAATGGGCATGTACTTGATTCATTCATTCAGTAAATAATTTATTAACTGCCTACCATTTGTGAGGACTGTGCTCAGTTGTTTTAGATCCTAACATGCCTGAGCAGCCATCATTGTTACTTTTGTTTTATTCTTTTATCTTTCTATTTTGATTCATTAGTCTGATTTTAAAGATGCTAAAGAGATTAATTGCTCAAGCTCACATGTCTTTTAAGTAGTAGAATCTGAGCTTTTCTACATTTTAGGCTTCTTTCCGTAGATCACATTATCTTCAGAGGAGGAGGTAATGGCAGCATAGCACAATCGGACTAATCTAACCAAGAATATCAACTTGGTCACCCAAACCTGAACCTGTATACTCCTCAGAGACTATCTAGTATGTGTATTTTGCCTAGGCTAAGACATGAAATATACAATAATATCCAAAGAACACAACAATCAGAAACTTAGAAGCCATCTAGTCTAGCTTTCTTATTTTACCTTTTTATTCTTTTTACAATATATGTTGACTGAGAACCTGTTGTATGCTGCACAGTGCTGAGGGTATCCAAGTTCCCATGCTCTCAAGGAGATGACGGTATAGTGGTGGTGAATGACAAGAATACAGGTCATTAGAGTCCTGGCAATGTGAGGGTTAGGTGGTAGGGGACTTAGGAACATAGTGAATAAGCATTCCATCCAGATTGAGGGCATCTAGGAGAAGGTGATAACTTGTTGAGTCCTGAGTAAGATACAAAAGAAACAGGACAGCAACTCAAAAGGATTGTAATTCAGACCTCAAGAAAAAGAGACTTGAATTAAATAACTAGGAACTATACTGTTTGAATTTAAACTCTCCCCCTTTGGGCGCCCGGGTGGCTCAGATGGCTAAGCATCTGCCTTCGGCTCAGGTCATGATCTCAGGGTCCTGGGATCGAGTCCCGCATCGGGCTCCCTGCTCCTTGGGAGCCTGCTTCTCCCTCTGCCTTTCTCTCTCGCTCTGTCTCTCATGAATAATAAAAAAAAATCTTTAAAAAAATAAAATAAAATAAATAAATAAACTCTCCCCCTTCTCTGTTCCATGGAGGAGGAAAGAGGACAGTGGCATTACATCTCTGCAGCCAGAGTCCAGGCCAGTGCTCTAAGAATCAGTTTAGCTAGCCCCAAGGACCGGGTGAGAAGGGTAAACATATATAAGCAACATGTGGTGGGTGCTGCTGTGGATTGTTTAGTGCAGTCTCTCATTGCCATAGGAATTTAAGAGAATAAACAGACAAACGTCATTGGCTGTGGTGACTATTATTTTGGGCTACCCAAAATATTTATCCTCCATCAAACTTCTTGTGACAATAGAACCTACCTCCTTGACACGAGGATGGGCACTTGCCCCAATCATAGCACTGTATCCGTTTTCCTGGACACAGCTATTGTCCCAAGCAGCTACATCCCAAGTAGAGTACTTCTCTGGGATTAATAAGCAGAAATTGAAAAAGATATTATCTTACCAGTGTAATTGCTAAACTGGAAAGAAGTGAAACTGGGGTACAAATAGGTCATTTTCCTTACCTTGTTGAGGGAGACTAGCTATTGCCCACATTCACACAGAGACAAGCAAAAATGAGATGCAGTGTCCTGCAGCACTCCTGATGTAGTCTATAAGACTCACGTACCTGCTGTTCATTCAGATTTCTGAGTGTCCCTCCAGTGAGCCTCCTACTGGTGAGCCCATTCATCTCCTTTTTGTTGGTTGATTTGTTTTAACCCAATTTGAGATGGGGAACTAATAATTGCAAAAGCGTCCTCCCAAATAGAAAAAAAAAAAAAAACACAAAAGAACAAATTCACATGTCAATACATGCATGCAAAGATCTTTACCATCCTAGGGACGCCTGGGTGGCTCAGCTGGTTGGGCTTCCAACTCTTGATTTTGGCTCAGGTCATGATCTCAGGTCCTGGGATCGAGCCCCATGTTGGGCTCCACACTCAGTGCAGAGTCTGCCTGTGAAACTCTTTCGCCCTCTCCCACTGCCCCTCTCTCTCTCTCTTAAAAAAAAAAAAAAAAAGAATCTGGAAGGTCTGGTTATCTCACAGGGATTCAGGACAATGAAGGAAGTTTTACTTCTGAATAAGATTTTCTATTACTCAAAATTTAAAAGTATGTTGCCATATTATTTTGGGGGAAAGGATATAAGAGAAGGATTAGACCAGTGGTCTTGGGGACCATCCTGTCATGGAAGGAGGTGGGACTACTCAGGCTTTAGTTAAGCGTTCCTTGAAGGAAGGATAGCTACAGATTGATGAACAACATATGGAAGGAACATGTGAAATTTTTATATGGTCCAAAAACTAGAAGCTAACCTAATGTTAGCTAATGTCATTTTTGATTTATGAAATTCAGTGACATGACTCCATCCTTGGGATTTCCAGAATGCTATCAGTATTTACTGGTCTGGCAGAGAAGTTTTAGTTTCCCTACTTTTCAGGTGGAACTATTTGAAATTGCCACAACCAAACCACTTTGACTTATTTTTTTTTAAAGTAAATTTATAGATTTGTCATAACATACTCCCTCTAGTACAGAAATGCATACTTTATGTGATCTATATGAAATGAGGTCTTTAGCAACCCATAACTACTAATGGAGAGGGAGTATCTCTTCATTCTGAGTGGATATTTGTCCTCCCAAGTTTGGATGATGTAAAAAGCTGTGGCTGCATAATTTGAACTGGGTACATTGGATATCGTGATTTCAGAACTGTTGGTAGAAACTCAATTGAAAGCCTTGCCCTTCACCCCCCCATCCCATGTGTGTTTCTATCCGAGCCCTCTTCCTTCACATTCACCAAAAGAAGATTTTAGTGTTATCGTGTTGTTTTTACTTCAAAGAACTATGAAGCACGGAAGCCAAGCATAAAAATCAGACCGTGGAAGTTCTCTGAAGCTAAAGTGTGCTCTGTCAAAGACGTGAGAACAACACTACATGAAGTAATAACTTGTACTTTCTTAGGTGGCTCAAGTTATGAATTGCAAAGCAGCAAAGATAATTAAGAATAATGTATAAAAAGGTAGAATCAACATAACTCCTATAACAAGGTTAATAAGGTTTATCACTTAGACCAGTTTTGAGGCAGGTTTTAAGTTATGTGTGTTTGGAAGGCACCAAAGCAAGTGATTAGATACAATATTTAGCTTGATGTGCAGGGAAAGCAATTGGGATCAAGCAAATCAGTTTCTTGGACTCTAATGCAGGGAACGTGGAGGGTTTTATTAAATATAATGTTCAATTTAGATTTATGGCTCCTGTTGATCCACTAGAATAAACTGACATTGTCCTATCATTTTTTAATTTCTTGCATTAGATGTTTTATTAAACAAACAAAAAATAGACGAAGAAAAAGTCAGCTCCAGTTTCAGAATAATTTTTGCCTTTTCTCATAATTATTTCAATCTATACCCATTTAGTCCCTGCACTGGTGTCACAGAGAGCACACTGCTAGGAGAGAACATTATATTACAGTGTAGATGAGAGATACAGGGGGAAAGACATTTTCTAATATTGACCTTTTTATATAAATGAACCATGTTATTAACATTTTAAAAAAACCTTTCCATGACGGATGATGATAGAAGCAATAGAATTTGTCCAGAGAAAGTGCCTCTGGGTTATCTTTTTCTCAGGAGGTTGTTTCCAGGAAGAGTAAGCTGCATTGAGGCATGATGGACAAGCAGAGAGGATAGATGTGGGGGTTCTCTGAGAGAGGATGCCATTCCCAGTTACCCAGGTGAATAGAACTCAGCTACTTAATTCCAGGAGGTGCTTCTGAGTCCTAAGTGTGACCAGGTAGCCTGCCCCTTGTAGACTGTCCACACTTCTGCTCCTTTGCTGGGGAAACCCTGCACGGACTACAGCTGGAACCATACAAGGCAGGACCCTGGAGAGGGATGCAACCGAAGGTGTTACCACCTAATAAAGAAAAAACAAAAACGAAAAACTACAACCACAGCTAAAAAGAACCTGAAATGTGATTAGGTCAAGAATGTGGAGCTGTCTGAAGAGATTGGGGGAAAAGAAGTGATAAGCCCCAGTCTGGAATTAGCCAGATGCTGAGGCTCCATGAGTGATGAGTTTCTTTTCCAGAGTTATTTACCAGGACCCCCTCCATACCTCAGAGTCATCAGAAGTCCCAGGCATTTCCTTCCCACCCCATATGGAGGCAGGTCCACCTCTCATCTCTGGCTGTGTCCTAAATCCTCAATTCCCAGATGTGAATATAAAATGAGGCAGGGCCCCAGTGGTGCTGCTCTTATGGCCTTTTTCAGATTTATTGGATGGCCTGGTCCTGTGTTGCTTGCCTGCCCCACTCTGCCACTACTGAACTGTGAAATCTTCATGCCTTGGCTCCCTGACCTGGAGTATCTGCAATTTACTTCTGGTTAGCAAACTTCTAGTCTTTACCATCTTAAGTCCACCTTATTCTTTTGCCACTTAACAGCCTGTCAAGGAAACAACTCCATCCTCCCCTGCTCTGGGGAATTGGAAGAGAGACTCTTTATCCCCCGAAAGGGTGAAATGTGAGGAGTTTAAGATAGACAGGTAGAGGCTAGAGTTCTACCTTGACCATTGGTTAATTTTGTTAGCACTAGGTAGAAAAGGAATTTCTAATCTCTTACTTTGGCCCCAGCTCAGGGGACCTTCCTATGCCCCAGTGAGTCCCAAACCCAAAATCCCATGTCCACAGTGGCAGCATCTGCTTCCCATAGTGTATGTATGATACACAGGGATAGGCTGACTACTAAAGATACTCAGGATAGTTTTCAACAGTAAAAATATGTCCATGATGACTTTGAGTAACAGAATCGTCACGTTATCACATTACATCAAACTCACAAATTTGTGCATTGTATTAGCATGAAGCTAAGATAGAAGTGGTGGGTTTATTTAAAGAATAGTAGTACAGGAGGTACAGAGATACAGAAAAAAAAAACCCTCAATGAAGGGTCGAGTATGTGATTGGGGGATTAGGAAACCTCAAAGTAGAGGATTAATGAGCAGAGGTGGAATGTGCAGCAGCTGACTTGAATGGTTTTATCAGGAACCTTGTGCCCATCTGGCTCCTTGATTCCCTACATAGCCCTAGAGATTGACACGATGGCAGGCTGAAGCAAGCTTTCCTCATCCCCAAGCCTTGGCATGCCCAAGTCCATGAGTCAGTGCAAGAATGCAGGTAAAGATGAGCTTCTTCTTTGGACTCTCAAACATGAGAGACTTGATGAGATTCCTCCCAGTGTCATGGCAGTTTGGGCCCCTCCTTCTAGGGACGGTGCCACTGACTGCTGCTACAGAACCCTAAGAAGGAGGGGGATTCACTGAGTGACTCATAGGTGAGCTCTCCCACACACCTCCACTGGGGACCAAGGCAATTTGGGGCTACCATCCTCCATGGAGCCAGGGCAGGGGAAAGTATTTTTATCAGCATCTGTAATAGTAGGGGTCAACATTTACCATGATCCCCTGGGTGAGGATCTGTGGAATAATATGTGAAAATATCAGTGGATAGCTATTGATGTAAACACTCAGGAATTTTATGTGCTTTCTTCCTGTTTCTGGTGTCACAACTCTACTTGGGGTTTTATGGCTGATAAGTAAGGAGATACTGAGCACTAGTAGAAAATACCTAAATAGTAAGTGTGTTTGTTTCCTAGAGCTATTATAACAAATTACCACAAACTTGGTGGCATAAAATCATAGGAACATATTCTCTCACAGTTCTGGATGTCAGGAGTCCAAAATCAGTATGCCAGGTGTACCACATGTTCCCTCTGGAGGCTCTGAGGGAGAATCCATTTCCTGCCTCCTCTAGTCTCTGGGTGGCTTTTGGCATTGCTCAGCATTCATTGACTTGTGGCCACATCACTCTTTGTCTCCATCTTCATTTCACCTTCTATGTGCAGGTGCAGATTATCCTCTTTTGTCTTCTCCTCTTTTGTCTGTCTCTATAATAAGGGTACTTGTGACTGGCACTCAGATAATCTAGGATAATCTCTCTGCCTCAAGATCCTTAATCAAATCTTCAAAGACCCTTTTTCCAAATGAGGTAATATTTATAGGTCCCGGGGTGTATTCATTAGAATTCTTCAGAGAAACAGAACCAACAGAGGGTGTGTGTGTGTGTGTGTGTGTGTGTGTGTGTGTGTGTGTGTATTATATATATGAGGGAGACATAAGAAGAGAAAGACATTTATTTTAAGGAATTGGCTCACACTATTGTGGAGGCTTGTTGAGTCCAAAATCTGCAAGGTAGGCCATCAGGCTGGAGACCTAGGGAAGACTTTTAGTTCAAGTCCAAAGGTAGTCTGATGGCAGAATTCCTTCTCGCTTGGAGAAGGTCAGTCTTTGTTCTGTTAAGGCCTTTGACTGATTGGGCAAGGTCTGCACACATTATGGAGGATAATCTGCTTTATTCAGATTACTTACCTAATTTTTCAAAAACCACATGTAGGGTAATTTTTGACCCAGAATATGAGCCCCATGGTTCAGGACATACTAGCTATTGTTATTATTATTCACAGGACAGTCTCATTTACCCAAAGTGGCTTAGATGACAACACACAACAGAATATAAAAGAGAACTGGGGGGGGGGGGCGGGAATCAGAAGGCCTATCTATTACTGTCCATCTGCTGCCATAACAAATTACCACAAATCTAGTAGTACAAAATAACATGGATATATTATCTTACAGTGCTGGAGGTCAGAAATCTGAAATCTAAATAGGCCTGCATTCATTCTGGAGGCTCTAGTAGAAAATTTGTTCCTTGTCTTTTCCAACTTCTAGAGTGATCTCTTCTTCCATCTTCAGAGCCAACAATGGCTGCTTAGGTCTTACACTGATGTTCCTCTTCTGCTGTCAAATATCCTTCTGCCTCCCTCTTATAAGGACTCTTGTGATTACATTAGGTTCTCCCAGATATCCAGGATAATCTCAAGATTCTTAATCCCATTTGCAAAGTCCCTCTTGCCATGTAAGGCCACATATTCATAGGTTCTGGGATTTGGATGCGGACATCTCAGTGGGGGAGCACATTATTTAGCCTACTAAAGCTTATGCCAAATATATACCATCATAACCATATGTTAAAGTTCATGGACTCTATTTATCGCAAAGTTCCAACTCAGAGGCTTCTTTCTCTTACCATTGGTGCTATTCCAATAAACGTGGTTCTCTAGTCCTTAGTAGCCCACTGCCAATTAGAAATAGTCCGTCATTGTGTGTCTGGGAAAGGCCTGGAAGTTAGGGACCTCACTTTGGCTCACATCCCATTGGCCAGAACATAGTCACATGCCTGCCCACTCCTCAGCTCAAAGGATCTGGGAAATAGAGGCTGATGCCCACAAGAAAAAAGAGAGGTTCATAAATCCATACCAGTGTCTGTCATTCTGTGGCCATTGTAATGAAACAAGTTAGAAATGAGGGCAGAGGAGGGTCCAAGAGGAAAACTGAAAGGGAATAGAAAGAGAGCTAAGATAAGTTTCCACTTCATAGTTTGACAAAGACCCATAGGGAAGAGAGTGAGGACGACCTGAGCATCTAAAATCAATGACGTAGTCTGGCATGCCTTCGGAGACTTGGCTGCTGAGCCAAACCGTCTCCTGGAAGATCTCAGAATTACTGCACCATGTCCCAGGCCAGATTACAGAGGCCAGCAAACAGAGCCCTGTCAAATACAAATAGGACCAACTCCTCGGTGCACTGAGAACAATCTAACATCTAGGATACCAAATCTATGCCTCAAAAAGCAAGAGAAATACCTAGCAGTACTTTTTAAGTGGAGGAAAATAGTTTTCCTTTTTGCTTTCTATAGCTAATAACTAGGTATCGAAAGCAGTAAGGTATGAGAAAACTGAAAAGTGGCCTCAAAGCACAGAGAGTCCAGGGGACTCAGGGAGACTGACAGTGAAGATGAGTTTTCTGGCACCTCCCGCCTCTCAGTACAAAACTTCCCTGTTGCTCCTAGAGGTAATACTCTTCCTCCCATTCTTTTGTGATTTGTTTTAGATATAATTTGGAATATCAGGGTACCTTCTCTCTGGGTTGAGAAATAGAAAAATGAAGCCAGAATGCAAAGTTGCCACCAAGTTATTGAGTGTCCTGGTAAAGTAAAAGGACTGGTGAGGAAATAAACCAGGCTCTTCCAAAGAAAATAAAACATCAGCCTAAGGTTATGGATTTTCAAGACTTAGGTCATCTTTTCAGCAAGTCTGAAAAATTTGAATCAGAATTTGAGAGCCCATCATTTTCCGTACTTTTAAAGTAACCATGCAAATGTATACCAGCCCACAAGCCCAGTGCTAGGACAAATTGAGGTACAAGATTGATATGACAGAGTAGGTTTGATAAAATTTGTGCACCTGGAGGCATCTAATACCCTTTGTTTCTCTGTTCTAAAATTTTTTATCTGGCTTTCATGGGGTTTTGAGACTGGAATAGTCTGGACCTCTCTAAGCTCTCAGTACTAAATGGCACAGTTGGTCATACAAGTAAAAACCTCTTCCAACCCTGCACTGCAGCTTAGAGTGTGCAGTGACCAGACACATGCATTTGCATTAGAACAACCCCTTATGGCCAAAGTCAAGTTCACTAGATGAGATGAATATCTGTGAAACTCCAGGTAAGCCACTCTCTGGAATAAAAGAGTTGCTTTTTTACAAAATGGGGGTTGGTAAATACAAGTGAAATATGAGATGTGAAGTTATTTTGAATGAGCTAAAATATCACACAAATGCAGATTGTTAATATTTTCAGTAGATTTGTTCACATCCCACAGAGGTGTGTTTGCTACAGATGAGAAATAACATGTACATTGGGATCAGATCTGGAATCACATCCACCATTTACTAAACATGAAATCCTGGGAAAATTTTGTAACTTAACTAAGCCCTGATTTTCTTTTTCATCTTTTATTGGGAATAATAGGAATTTCATAGAATTTTTAGAAACTTAAGCAAAAGGGTATGGCACAGTGCCCAGCATCTGGGAGCATCTTTAGTCAGTGTTAGTTTCATTCCCTCCTTCCCCACAGCACAAAGGTAGATAGATGCCATCTCGGAAGGTGGATGACCTTGATGAAGGATTTTAAATATGGGACTGCCAAAAATCTGAACCAGTACTTGAATAGAAGCCTCCGTATGATCCACTTCTTTGGCTAGCCCAAGCAGAAAGCACAACATCCCTCTAAGTACACTGAAGGTAAGGTCACCTCTTCAGGAATTGTCAACTTAGATTGGAGAGGTGAAACTTGTCAAACGGAATGTTCACCTACCTATCAAACAAGCCATTCTAGCTAAACTTCACAAACCTCTTGAGTCTAAGAAATGAAATTAGAAACATCAAGGAAAGGGATTCTTGTGGGTTTTCTACACAGTAATCATTTAGAATCATATACCTATATTAGCAGGAGAGAGAGGGATCTCACTTTCATGGACGATTACTAACTGACCCAAAGACTTAGCATCAAAGAAAGACATGCTTTGTTTTTGAGAATTGGCCATTAAAAAAAAAAAGGCATTTTGAAAAGTGTGTGCCAACTCTGTTCCAAGCATGCTGACTACTTCACTTATCTCATGTAATCCTTAAGTGACAACTTTATGAGGGGGTAAGGTGATTACCACAGTTACTAGTTCACATAGCAAGGTGATCCAGTCCTAATCTCCTTTGCATGGCACCTAACTCCTGCCGCACAGACCAGATAAATACATATAGATAAGCTGGTAGAGTATCCCCCAGAGTGTGGTATTGTACCCCTGCCCCGGTTGTTTGAAGATAATTTTAAGTTAAGATGACATTAAGTAACATTAATTAACCTGGTGGAAAAAATGACTTCTCTACCTTTTTATACCCCAAAGAGAACCTCTCAGCCTGGTGCTGCATGTCTTTAACTCCTCTAACACTTTTTAATCTCCTGGAGTGCAGACCTCAGGCCCTGATGAGATTTCTGTAGTCAATACCACCTAGCTAGAACTTAATACCTGTTTTTGCTTTCAGTGTGTTTTTAATTGCATACACCTAAGACCAATACAATGTTATATGTCAGTTATATCTCAATCAATCAACCAACTAGAAGAAGGGGAAATAAGAGAGGAAGGGGATTCCTATCAGGAAAATAAGAAAAAGACAGAATGTTACTCAGCAAATCTACATATGAGCCTCCTGCTGTGTGAAGTCAGGGTGAAACATAGTGTTAAGAGGATAACCACATGGAGGAGTGAAGGAGATGGGTGGTCTCAGGTGGTTGCCAGGTTTCAGGTTAGATGCGGTCCTTTTCAGCCTGGATTCCTGGATGAATCAAACTCTGCTGTACAGAGTTATCTGCTGTGTGTGGTGCATCAACTGCCCTCTTAGGCATCTAGAATGGTTCTACGTATGTGCAAAAAAATAATAGCTTTAAGGAGTATTAGTAAATAATAGTATAGGTGGTGAAAATGCTCTAAGTTCAGGGCGCCTGGGTGGCTCAGATGGTTAAGCAGCTGCCTTCTGCTCAGGTCATGATCCCAGGGTCCTAGGATCCAGTCCCACATCGGGCCTCTGGTCCATGGAGAGCCTGCTTCTCCCTCTCCCTCTGCCTGCCGCTCTGCCTATCTGTGCGCTCTCTCTCTCTCTGTCTCTGTCAAATAAATAAATAAAATCTTTTTTTTAAATGCTCTAAGTTCTTCAGAGTGGTACACAGTGATGAGCAGAAACACAAATGTGGCACTAGAATGATCAAGATGTAAAGACATTCTCCACTGAAATACAACACTGAAGCCCTTAGAGGAGCCACCATAAAAGGGTGAATACTGCCTGCATGTAAGAGCCACAGTCCCAGCCATAGTCCAGGGGGGTACAATTTTGCCCACCAGGGACATCTGGCAATGTCTGGACACATCTTGGTTGTCACAGTTTGGGGTGTGGTTGTGGGTACGATGTTACTGGCATCTGGTGCATAGATAGAGACCAAGAAAGTTGTAAAACAGTAAGACAGCCCACAACAGGGAGTTGACCCTATCCTGTCAGGGGTGCCCCAAGGTGGAGAAATTGGGCTCTATCTTGACTGTAAGTGCTGGAGGTGATCCGGCAAGTGCTGCCGCTTGTCTGCTTGTCCTATCGGAAGGCCAAGTCCCTAGTTGATCAAGTTCATGTGTCACATTATAGTTGGCAATTCTTGGGTGTTTTGACCTTTGGATGAACTTTTCTGCTTGTTCTAGACAAATTATTTAATTATGAAGTACCTTTATTTTAACTTTTAATTCAAAGAGTGTACCGGCAATGAGCAGCATTCTTGCCCCTGATACTGCTATAACTATATGCGCAGACCTTTTGTTAACCGTGTTTTGTTTCAGCTTTAAAAAGGAAACTCATGTGGGCGATTCTGATCAAAGGAATGTGATAGTTTTTATTTCAGCCGTTTGGACCATTTCATCACATATTGTCTGACAATTTTTATCCTTTAGCTTATTATATACTTTTACTTGTAAATCTATACTTTACTTGAAAAAAGTATTTCTATAATGACATGTATTTTACCACATGCAATTAAACAGATGTGATATCAGCATCTGAGCCTCCATTACTATTTCTGAAGAATACGTAGGGGCTTGGTCTGAAATTATACCAACCTGGGTCCATACCTGAAAATTGGATTTTTAGACTAATTATATGGGTTTGTTTTCTTGTGTCTTTCTTCCAAATAGAAACTTCAGAAAGTAAACATGAGTTCATTGGAGATTTCTATCACTAGGGAGTGGAAAAGTCAAGAGTTTTGCTATAATGAGATTGACCTGTGTTTGGTGAAAAATACTAGTGTTACTCACTACAATGAGAAAAGTCAGGTAGCCTATAAATTCATTTTTATAAAGGAATGAAAGAACATGTAATTTTTTGGGATTTATCCTAGAATTACTTGAAGGCAGGGTATCTTGGAAGAATAAAAATATTAACTAATAATTAGCCCCTCTCCACAGACTTGGAAGCTATTATCTGTGTTGGATGGTACCTCATTGACTGAATATTTGTCACTTCTGTGCTTCAGCAGTGCAAAACAAATGCAAAATGAAACTGCAAATCCAACAAATCTTGCCCCTGAAATGCAGGATATGAGAAAGCCCCTAAGAGAGAAAGAAACAAAGCCATTGACATGGAGGATCCAGTAGAGAAACAGTTCAGAGGAATATTGACAAGAATGTTTATAAAATAAATGCTTTAGAAGAGGAAAATTTAAATATTAAAAATAAAGACAGGCTCTTGGGAAAATTGATGAAGCCTTCAAATGCTTTTGCAGAAGTGACTATTTTGATTATCATACTGTGAAAGTCAAACATGCAAGAAAGGTCATTGTTTCACTCCACTGTCCAAATTAGAAAAAATATTTTTGTCCCTTAATAATCAATGCTTGATTTAAGCTGGCTCATTCTGACATTTTATGCAGTTGCATTCAAAATTTAAATATTGTTAACTTTGGAATAAAATTTTTGCAATTTTGGTATCATTTTTCAAGATAACATTCCAATCAAACATTTCATTACATATTATGAATTTTTGGTTCCCATTTTAATTATATTCATTTTAAATGATCTTTTTCTAGAACCATTTATCCTTGGACAGCTATCACTTCTTGTTACAGAATCTCATAAAATAGTAGAGTTGAAAAGAACAAATTTCAGAAGCTATAAATTTCACCACGTTTTTCCAAATAAATGAGATTGAATGTGATTGTCACCTGTCTCAAGGTTACAAATTACACAAAACATTTTAATGAAATATGAAATTATGACAAGCCAGTAAAATAATTTCCAGACAAGAAAGGTAACCCTTTTGAAGACCCTTGGATGGTGCTTCTGAATTTGAAATCATTTGTTCATAGAAGAGCATAAATAGGGGCACCTGGGTGGCTCAGTCAGTTCAGTCTGCCTTCCGCTCAGGTCATGATCCCAGGGTCCTGGGATTGAACCCCTCATTGGGCTCCCTGCTTAGTGGGGAGTCTGCTTATTCCTCCCCTCTGCTCCTCCCTCTCTGCTCATGCTCTCTCTCTCAAATAAATAAAATCTTTTTAAAAAAGCAATAAATATAACTATTTTTGCCCATATATACGTATGTCTCACTCATATTTTTTGGTAAATGGTGAGAGAATGGGAATTGGGAACCCCATGTCTGCCACTTCCTCTGAATTAGTCATTCTCTGCTTCTCCTAAAAATCTGTTCCAGTTCAGTGTTTATTTTTGTATTCTCCTTCACTTAATGTAATCTGTGATGGATCACTGTGCAATTAATTCAAATTACCAACATATCATTATGATAATCTTTGCAACTACCTTGAAATGAATATGGTCCTGATTTGACAAGTTCTCACTGTCTGGTATAGGAAACCATGTGAATGCATCTGCTTTCTTCGTGTTCTGAAGATAGTGAGTTTATCATGTTCTTACTGTGTTTTTTTTCTCACTTCCACCATTCTCAGCATCCTACATCCCCATTAACCAGAGTCTTCTCAAACTCATGATTCATGAGCCAGAAATGGCTTATAAACATGTTTGTTCCCATGCCTATGAGATTTTTTAAATTTGTATTAGTGGTTGGGTTCAAAAATTAGATTGTTTACATAAGCCCAAATTTCTAGCTTGTCATAAAACAAAAAACAGATCTTGCAGAATTGTTTCACCATCTGCACCAGTCAGCTAAAACTTGGTAACATTTGGCCTTTTTTTACACAACACCCACTTTACACTGTGCCTCAGTTTTCTCAGGTCCTATTGTCCCTATGAAGACAAAATATCAGTTGCTATTTTATATCTGTGCTAGTCTTTTTCTTACAGTGGAGTTAAGGTGAAATAGTTCATGTATCCATGTCCCGAGAGAAAAATGGGAAAATAAAAAAGACAGAGAGGGCTGCATGTTTTACAGAAAATGGGAGGGAGCCTTCTTACACTCTTTTTTTCCCTAAGACTCATACAGTCACTTGAGTTGGCAATCCCTGATTTAGCCCATTGTTCCCCATTATTAAGTATTTGTATTTGTTAAGTTTCTCCAAAGAAACAGAATCTTTAGAATATACATCTTTAGAAAGGGATTTATTGGGGCACCTGGGTGGCTCAGTCCATTGAGCATTGGACTCTTGATTTTGGCTCAGGTCATGATCTCAGGGTCCTGAAACCAAGCACCATGTCAGACTCAATGCTGGGCATGGAGCCTGCTTAAGATTCTCTCTCTTCTTCTCCCTCTGTCCCCCTGCCTCCACTCATGCTTTCTCTCAAAAGAAAAGAAAGAAGGAAAGAAAGAAAGAAAGAAGAGAAAGAGACAAAAGTAAGAAAGATTTATTATAAGGTATTGGCTCATGCAGTTATGGAAGCTGAGGCATCCCATGATCTGCCATCTGTAAGCTGGAGACCCAAAAAGGCTGGTGGTGTATTTCCAAGGCCTGAGAGATGTGGAGCCAGTTGTGTACATTCCAGTCTAGGCTTGGAGGCCTGAGAACAAGGGAGCATCAAGGGCAGGAGAAGATCAACGTTACAGCTCAAGCAGGCTGGCAGAGCTAATTCAACCTTCTTTCACCTTTTTGTTCTATTCAGGACCTCAACAGATTGGATGATGCCCTCCCACACTGGGGAGGGCCATCTGGTTTACTCAGTGCACCAATTCAAATGCTAATCTCATATGTAAACACCCTCACAGACACACCCCAAGTTTTGTTTAACCAGCTATCTGGTGATCCTATGGCCCAGTCACATTGACAAATGAACCTTCTCAGTGTTCTGTGGGGATAAAAAGTATGAATCAATACATGAATTAATGCAGATGAAAAGTATGTATATGCCTCACAGGCCAAGCTAGGCTGTCATGGGGATATTTTGCCAGTGTTTGGAAGTGCACACCACAAATCTTAAAACCAACAAATTTTCATACTGGAGTAGTGGCTATGTGTATATGATTATCAGATTGTTTATTCCCAGTTCTTTGCCTTTTCCAGAGAAGCTTGAGTTCTGCCAGAAATTTATGTGAAAAGAGAACAAGACAGCACAAGTGTTGTTCTTGTATTTACTGCTTTAGAATCATCCTGGATTTATTTATTCATTTTTTACTTCCTTTCCTCCTCCTCCTATATGCTCATCATAAAGAGGTCTCATTCTATCTCAAACTGATTTAAGCTTAAACAGAAGCGTTTGCCTGCTTGTCTTGATAAGAACAGACTAATGCCTTTTTCCTCTTCCCAAGTAAAGAAATCTCTAGAATGTGTGAAACTGTTATAGCAGGTCCCCATTCCTAACGGACAGACTGGTCCTTTATTTAACATTCTGCCTTGGGGGCTACACTGAGGAGCTGAAAGTTCAAGGCCCTAATCAACAAAACTCTAGTGAAATATTTTAAAATACAGCCAGTAACCATCCAGATAATGGCCCTACAAGAGAGTTAAAAGCTCTCTGGCATGTTTATATCTGACCTTCATCTATTAACCTCAAGGAAAGGTAATGAAACTTGCACTCAAGAGAGATGATATTATCTACTTCAGGATAAATCTATTTAATGAATAAGTAATAAGCAAATTTTTAAAGAATATGAAATTCCTGGGGACTCTTTGGAAAAAATTTAAAATCACAATTTGGGAGTGTGTTTACCATATAATTATGTAAATGATAATTAGCCCACAATTTCTGAGCCTGAAAGTTTCTTCATTACTAAATAATGCACTAGAAGGAAAACAAACCACCACCACAAAATCTGTAATAGCCAACATCAATTAAATATGGATTTCTAGAATCTTATTTTAGCTGTACTAAAATGCCTTTGTAACAATATCAAACAGTAACAAAGACACTTGGAAGAAGGGTTGGAATAGAAAGAAATGAAGCAGCTATGAGTTAGAAAAATACCTTTATCTTGAGTGATGTGGAGGCTCATGAAAGGAATGGGACATAGTTAACTGTGGTGAGGGAGATTAATTTGTGTTTGTTTGCCATTTTACACTGGGGTAAGACAAAAGTTAAATGAGAGAGCTTATTAATGCTTTGTTCAGCGCTTTGAAGACCCACCCCCCACCTCCAACCATTGCTTACCAAGGAAACTTAAAACTCCTTCTGGTGTTCTAGACCCCTCACCATCTGGCCTTTGCTCCTATGTTTTAAACAGATTTCTTACTACTCCTTCAGAAAATAGTAAAGCCTAGGGTTATGGGTCTGAATTTAATTTCTAATTCTACCATTAACTGTCTGTGTGACTTTGGATAAGGTTATTCAATTTCTCTTAGCATCCATTTCTATCTGTAAAAGAGATCATTCATCATAGGCTTAGATGAGGATTAAATGAGATCGTCTGTGTCATGGACTTAGCCGCATGGTGGGCATGAAGTAGGCATACCAGAAATGGAGCTGTTACAAAGATAAATTTAACTTCTCTCTGGTCCCTGGCAGTGGCCCACCTTCAGGCTTCTTCCCACCCCAGTTCTTCAAGTCCACGTCCATCCTTCAGGTCCCTCTCCATAAAGCTTCCAGGGCTCCCCACCTTTACTGAACGTCACATTTTACCTCTCCGGCTTCCTGTTCTTTTCCCTGGAAGACGCATACTCGGCAGTTGACCGAAAGCTCCATAGGAACAGGAAACATGTCCCAGCCATGTTTGTTATACCCCAGAGTCCAGCGGGTATTGGGCACTGTATGCATACTAGGTGATGAGCAAGGCAGAGAGAGGAAAAGGTGAAAGGAGGGGAGAGGAATGGGAGCCAGAGAAAGAAAAAGCAAACGGAAAGTGAGAACACAAATACTCCCATAAAGGAAGCTCCCCCCCACCCCCCCAGAGAAGGGGAGAGAATGGAAAGCAGAGCA
Source organism: Neomonachus schauinslandi (assembly GCF_002201575.2). NCBI lineage: Eukaryota > Metazoa > Chordata > Mammalia > Carnivora > Phocidae > Neomonachus > Neomonachus schauinslandi. Next base: position 170,021,646 of record NC_058403.1, read on the forward strand.
GGAGTACATGGCTCTGTTTCCCTATCTGCAGTTGCTGCTGCCAGCCAGTAAATGGCCCCTGCAGCTCTTCAGTGGGATCTCTGCTAGAATGAAGCAGCTCTGTGTAAACAATATTCCTGTGTGGTCATCAAAGAATGCGTGATAGGCTCTCTGTGTGAGGAGTATATAACAGACTCTCCAATGAGGTTGCCACTTCGCCCCTTTGCTAGTTCTGTACACTGCTCTGATGAAATCTCAGAATGTGTTAAAACTAGGACCACTGGAATTACAGCATTGAAGTCAGGATAGTGCAGAAGGATAAGTCTTTCTGAGGCGTAGGGATTCTAAAATGATGACCGTCTCCACCATCACCCCTGGCCTGCAGTCAGCCTCAGAGTCTGTGGGAATTAGTCTCGCTGTGACGCTTGCCCACAGTTCTCATTCTTCCCTCACCTGTGCTCTATAGCTGCTGCCGCCTGTTTTCACTAAAAGGTAGATTTGGGGAGTTTCTATTTTCATCCATCTTGTTAAAATTCAATAATCCTCCTCCAGGGATGTTTTTGCCTGAGCTCTTCATGACTTGATGTCTAAACCAGTAGCTGGAGAGGTCCTGATAAGGAAGGTTGAGGCTGGGCATTGCTGGGGACAAGAGAGTGTCACACCTGGATTCTTCTCCCTAGGACCCTGCTGTCTGGAGCTCAGGGTTGACCTCACAGACTACAGAGACAGCTGTTCATGACATGTGGCTTCAGGAATGTAGGAAGGGGCCTTACTCTTAAATTCTCCCATGTCAGCCTCTGTTATTTGAAGAATCATGGACAAAGGGAAGGCTCAGTCCTGAGATAATAGACACAGTTCTCTCTTCTACTATGTGCCTGGTCTTACTCTATACATTTTACAGACATTTTGTGCTTTAAGTTAATCCCTATGTCAATCGTATTGATTCACATATTCATTTATACTATATACATTTACTAAGCATCTATGATGTTCCCCAAAAATGGAGTAAGCAGTTAATAAAACACTCTCTGCTCTTCTAAAACTTACCAAAATAAACTAAACATATAACATGTCACGTGGTTGCCAGTGTTTTGATGAAAATAAGCAAAGTACAATCAGCAAATAAAGAATGTGACTGGGAGAGGAGAGGACTGTTATTTATATAAAGCAATCAGGGAATGCCTCTCTGATGAGGTCACTCTTGAGCAAAAATCAAAAGGAAAGGAAAGGAGGAGGAAATACTCTGGGAAGAGTGGTCTAAGCAGAAGGGCCGTAAGTGCAAAGGCCCTGAGGCAGGAGTGTACTGGCTATTTCTCAGGAATAGCATTACGTTAGATAGGTGAGTAGAGTAAAGAAGAAAAAGAAGATGGAGTGGTACAGGTGAGGCCAGGGCGGAAGCGGGTAGCCTTGTCATGCACAGTCTGGTTAGGGTCAGAATTTTGGTTCTCCTGAGTGAGATGGGAAGTTTGAGCAGGGGAATGCCATGACGTGAGTTATGTTTCCCAGTGTTCATTCCTACTGTTGCACGACAAACCACAGAAAGGAAGCAAGAGTCAGCAAGAGATGATGGCATGGACTTCGGCAGTAAAAGTCGTGAGAAGTAGTGGGATTCTCAGTATAATTTCTAATGGATTGAATGTGGAGTGTATGTAAGAGAAAGAAAGAAGGCGAACAAATCTCTAAGGATTTCGTCCTGAGTCACTGAACAAATGGAGCTGCTATTTTCTGACATGGGAAAGACTAAGAAAGAAGTAGATTAACTTAAATCTGTGAGGTATTACTGTCCCATTTTACATATGGGGAAACTGAGACATGGAATTAATATAAGTTGCCCAAGGTCATATAACTCGAAAAAAATTAGTGGATTTGACCCTAACCCTATTTGATTCTATCAACCTAGCTAATTCCACAAGGCAAATGTCAATTATAAAATATATATTATGTGACAATATGTATTATATAGTAAATTATATTAGTATTCTCTTGATTACAAGTGACAGAAATTCTAAAGCTAACTGAGGCAAAAAAAAAAATGTAGAACATAAAAGGACAAATAGGGAAAGGATAGTCTACCCTGATGGCTCATATACTGGGAAGGATACCAGGGTAGGTAACTCCCAGAACTGAGGAACAAGCTATGGGAACCAGGGTTTCAGAACTGGAAATAAGGCTCCAAGTCAGTAAAATTCTCTCTCTCTATGCGCCTGAAATTCTGTTCTTGTCTTCTCTTGAGCATCGGACCTCACGTCTCCAACATTATGTTGACAGACCACTTTTACAGGATGGCAAACATGAATATTAGTGGCCATAGTTGTTAATCCCAGACAAAACAGAGTTTCTCTCCCCCGACATTTAGACACCAATCCAAGGTATAAATGATTATTCAAAATAATCCCCCCCCATCATAAAAAGACTGTACCTCCCCACCCATTGCCATGTGATTTGCCAAGTCTCCAATGGGCCAAGTGTACATCCACCTTGTTGACTTTCATTCTGGCTATGTGACATGCTTTGGTCAACGGAAGGAAAGTGACCACAGTGTATGCCATATTTGAATGTAAACTTTAAGAAGCATCACAGTTTTCCACCAGCCTTTGCTTTTCTCCTCTTTCACAAGGCAAGGTATGCCCCTTATGCTCCATTGGCCTGGACCCCAGAATGAAAAGGTACGTAGAAACACAAACCCAACATAAAGCTGCTAATGTATAACATGAATGAATAGAAAACATTTACTGTTTTGAGCCACCACTGAGATACTGAGAATGTTTGTTCTTGCATCAAAGCTCCCTATAGGCCACCGAAAGACTATATTTGGCTATCTTGTATCATGTGCCCTCCTTGGACCAATTACCATGTCCAGGGACATTACTAAAGGTAGCATAGGCTGTAGTGTGCTAATAACTGCCAAATCTTTGTGATTTAGCATATCAAACTTTATTCCTAATCATACAAACAGCAGTATGTTATCGGCTGGGGCTCTCCTCCATCAGGTAACTCAAGGGTCTAGGCTCCCTTCTTCTGATACATGATCTAAATATGTGGCCTCCAAGGTCCCAAGATATGGGAAGAAAGCTAGAAGTTTATAAGGAATGTTTTTATATTTGTAAGTGTTTTTGTACTTGGGCCATACTTGGAAGCTGTGTACATCATTTTCATCTTTATCCCACCAAGTAACATGGCCCCACCTAACAGCAGAACAGACTGGAAAATAATGAAATTTTCCTGTGTGCCAAAAAAGAAGAAAATGAAATTGAATTTGGTTACCCTATGGTGTAGTCTCTGCTATCAGAACTATGCTTGACCCAGCCTAAGCCATGTGCCCACCTCTTTGGTCTTAGTTACAAAAGGAGAATAGAAAAAATGGATTTTCCTGAGCAAGAGTAACCATCGTTCACACTGTGTGATAGGTTGCAGTGAGTCGCTAAGCGCATTGGCTGAAGAATCCAAGAACCTTGAGCTCTGGCCCTAGATCTGTAACTTATCGGGGATCTACCTCCCTTATGTATTAAATGTCAAAACTAACTTTAAAAGTTATTATTTTGGGGGCCACAAGGCTTTTTAAAAGTCTTGCAGAAGCTGTGGATCCCAAATGCATATACACAAGAATGTTTTAGGGTGTTCAACATCCTTCAAAGCTCATGTGTTTCAGGTCCTATAATCAGGTATAATCCTAGAAAATGATATATCGAGCCCCTTCCAACTTTGACATTTCATGATTCAACTGGATGGTTCTGAGGGGAAAAAAGGGGGGTAGGGGGGGAAGCAGAGGCATTTGACAGTGGAGAGGAGACATAATCTATGGGCTATGTGCTCTGCAAATCTGCCCCATGTGCTGTCATCCTCTGCTTTTCATCAGCAATAAAATTTACCCAGAGACATTTTTATCATGTCCCGCTGGAACAGATAAAAAATATATATATATCAGGTGAATTTATTTTCACACATTTTCAATGAGTTGACAATCTCTTATTCTTAACTGAAATATGGCTTGGGTGATATCATCTCATTTGCAATACAACCCACTTTGTACATGTGAATGATAAATGGCTGATCTGGAGGTTGGTATATAAGGAAACAGCCATCAGCTGTGCCATGTTTTCAATAGTTAATATGAACTGGTTTTACATGATGCATCATATACCTTAGAGCAGAGAAAAGAGCACTACTCGAATGCAGAGATGAGAGTCCACCTTGATTAGACCACCAACTTCTCTAGGTATTTTGCCACTTATCCTGTCTGCTCCTGGTTAGTCTATCAAGAAAATGAGTCTCAGTCCCTTTCATTAAAACATATTCTCAGGAAGAAAACAACTGCTTATACCTTCCAGGGTGCAGTGGGGGGAGGAGAAGAGAGTTTAGCCTCACCCTGTTCTGCTGCCATAGCTTAGGTCCTTGCCTTGTATTAACCACTTTGTAAATGTCCCAGGTAGATTTTGTGAAAGAGAATGGATGGAGCAGTTTCAAGATATTATTACTCCTGGAATTAAAAAAGAAAAAGTTTAAAGGGCATACCTACTGGTAGCATCTTTACGTTTCAGGGTTTGTTCGTTTTTTGGTCGAACGCTATTAAAAGTGACCAGAGTGCGTTAGGTATTGTTCTGAGAGGACAAAGGCCTGGTTCCAAAACTCAAGAGTTATGCTTGAGTTGGAGAGATAAAACATATATTATGGAGTCACCTAGGGCACAGAGAATAGAGTCTAAAGCCAGCATGAGAGGCAGAAAATGCCCATAGTCAGCTTTCTTCCTGAAGTCCCACAGAAAGTTGTGGGTCATGTTGAAGACCAAGACATCTTAGTAAGTCCGGTACAGCCAGGTGATTTCAATAGTTGGAACAAATCACCAGTTCTTTGGCTGAGTACTGTACAAAATAGTTGATGTCCCAGGAAGAGGAAGATTAAATCAAATTTGGTGATCCTCATTGCTATGTCTGCCATGGGAAGTACATTCGGTCCAGCCTAAGCCATATGCCCACCTCCATAGTCAGGGTTTACTACGTGAACATCTCAGTAAACTGTGGGTCTCATGTTGAAAAATACATGTTTATATTACAGCATGCCCTGAATGCAAGTCCATGGGGCCTGGGGCCAATTGAGGAATAGCAAATTATTCTTATCTCCCATCTTGGGCTCATTCTAGGGCATGTGCCCATTGAATGGAATGCTGTGTAAAATAGTCTACTCTAAGTTTAAAATATATCATTTATGTTTCTTCTGTCATCATTTGCTAAATGCATTTTTCTTTTTATTTTACTGTCTACGGCTAAATATAGTTTAAGCTACAGTGTGAAACTGCCATAAGAGAATGACAAGGAAGTGCTATTGTCACTTAAGACAAGGGAATGGTTATTTCCAGGTGAGGTAACTGGGATCACCTTCATGGAAAAGTGGAGTTTGAACTGATAATGCGGGAGGGTGAGGTTTAAATATTTAGTGATTGGGAGGGAGACATTCCAGCTAGAGGGAACAGTGAGAAAATGTCTAGAGATGGCCATGCTTTTCATGTGTCCAAATAATATCACAAAGGGCATCCATAGGTAATAGCAAAAAATAATTTGGAGCAGAAAATTGTAAGACTTGCATGACAACCTTAGAGTTTTTGGACTGTTTTGAGGAGGATATGGGAAGTCAGAGTTAGTTTTTCAGGTAATATGATCAAAGTTGGGGAGGCAGAGTGTTAAAAGAACCAGAAATGGCAGGTTCAGAGATTTGAAGACCATTTAGGAAGCACTTGGTCCCCACAGTAAAGCAACGCAGGTCTTTCTTCTTTCTAGGTCATATTATCGTGGATGTCCCTCTCAGGTTTTGACAGAGAAATTGACTTGGACATTGGCATCAGACTAAAAAATCGACTTAATGTATGGGTAGCAGCTAGAACTGAACATCTACACTTTCTTTGCTATTGTTGTTTGATTACTGCTTGTGAGTTACTTGTAATAATTGGAAACTCAGAAACAGTCCAGGAGTCCTTTTTTTTAATGAGAAGTCTTCTCACTGCTACAGCTAGCCTTCCAAGTTCCTTGCTTGAAGATGCCCAGGGTGAGGAGGTCACCACTGTGACATTATTAGATGATTCTAATTGTTTAAAAGTCCTAGAACTATTAGCTTCCTCCTGTCTGGTTTATGTGTTGCAGCTATAGACTCCTACATACACATACACACCAGCTTTCCCACTGCCATTTTCTTGTGGTCCTTTCTGGACCTAAGTTACTTAAAAACAAGGTAAAAACTTTTCAGAAGGACCTTAAGAGACTTTACTAACACATAGTATTCCCATGCAGTATAAATCATGCCAAGGTCAAATCTAAACCCAGTTGGGGAGGAAAAACTTTCACAAATACTTTTAAGCTAAAATGTTATAATATTCACATTCACTTTCCCCAGTCACAATAGCAATCCACATAGCAAAAGGACCATAAAGGGAAAGTCTGATGAGAGGCTCTATCTCATGCTTTGGTTTTCCTAGGTTTGTAATATCAGATTAATTCTGCTTGCTGTGGTTTTACACTCCAAATTTTGCTTATCATTGGAGTTGTTGGAGACAGAAGGGGAGAGATAATGTAGAAAATATGGAGATATTCTAAATCATTTAGTTGAAGCAACAGGAAAGGGTGGGGAGGAAATCACAAAAAGCATCACGCAAATCTACATTAATTCATGAAAACCCATTTAGGGTCCTTTTGCCTTGAGAAATAGCAGAGGTGCTTGGTAGACAATAGAGTGGAAAATTTTAGGCTAGTCTGAGTTCATTTCTAACATTGGACATCATGATTAAAAACATAATATTCTACAGTATCGCATGGCAATAATCTGTAAATACCAACCCAATTTCTTTTCCCTAGAGAAAGTCAGCCTTTTCCCCCCACATTGTAGCCATCTGTCACTTTTCCTTTAAGCCCTTTCTTCTGGGGTCTATACAGTCTCAATTGTTCCCAGGAAACAGCTGCTGGGGGATACAAACATGATCAAGACCTAACCTCTGCTTTAGAGTTATCAGTCTCCAAATTGTCAGGGTTTCCAGCCATTCCTTCCCACCCTCCCATCAGCCTCTTCTACAAACTCTGATTTATCACTATTCCTATGAAAATAAGGCATTTGAGATCAAAAGCAGCAGTGTTTATCCAGACTGACCAGTGTAGAGGGCAGGTTTTTCTGTGGGACAGAAACCTCCTGCATGTGTTAAATATTGTGCTTTTATTAATAAAACCTAAGAACCTGCATACTAACAATAAGCATATGGATAATTCAAGTTCCATGGTCCACATATCCATGCATTAGTGACTTTTTTGAACTTATAAAAACACTATATATGCATTCCCATCAAATTTTATCTTAATAGTCTTGACTTTTGATTTTTAGTTTATTAGTATCAGAATCCTTTTCGAAGCTAGATCCAAGTCTCTTGCTAAGCAGAGGGTAGTCCTCTGGTGTGCCAAAGGTGAACTAATGCACTATAAGAAGTCATGTGCCATCAGCTCCAAATCCCTCACCATTGAGTGCTTTAGGAAGAGGAACGAGAAGAGCTGAGGTTCAATAAGGAAAAGACTACCCACAGCCATCTCTGCCTTTGTATGAAAAAAAAGTGGCACTCTATATGAAGAATATAATGTTCCTATTCGGACTGTTTAAAGATATAAATCTAAATTTATCTGTATAACCCTGAATGGTTTGCTTAATATCTGGTACACTTGACTCAAAGCCTAACTCCCCCATGCCTGCATGCTGATGTCACATCGTCTGGAAGGAAACGGTATTTCCATGAGCTCTTTGAAGGAATTTTTAGTGCTCCAAAAGGAGCTATATTTTTCAGGGGCTTCCAGATTCACCCCTGAGGAACCATAAAGGATTAAGCTTGCCTCATTCATAGGAAATAGATTTTTTTAAATCCTGACTTATTTAAAATTTGTGTAATAAAGCATTCTGATCAGCCCCACATGGATAAGAGAAACAAAGAGGATGGAAATCATGACACAGAAAATATTTTCCTGAAATTGTTTCCTTCTCCCATCAAGATGCATTTCAACAATATGCGAATTGGGTGGTGCCATTCTACGATAATTATGTTTTCTTAATGTTTCCACAACAGCTCTGCTTTTGTCAGACTTCACTATTTTAGCAGCATAATGGTCACTTTGGAAGAGATGAACATCCATTATACCTAGAAAAGGAAGATCTTGGAAAATCAAATTCAGATAATACAAAGAATATACTTTCCATTGCTAATTTGTTGCAGTTATCTTAGCAAGGGAGAAAAATAGAGTGTTCTCTGCAGTTAAAAAAAAGGGGGGGGCGGGGACAAAGTGAAATGAATTAATTGGAAACATCCTGAAATGCAAATCCCTCAAATTCTCAATGTATACTTAACACCCTTCACAGGACAATTGAACACACAAGTTGGATGGATCCCAATGTAGTTGTGACTCATCAAAATATGTGCCACAAGATTCAAGTCTGAGCACTGTTAATAAATGATATCTTTTGTCAGGTAAATTTACAGAATGCACAAGATTAAACAAAGTTAACCAAGTTTTATTCCTATAGGAAGTCTCTTTATTGTGGCAGTATTTGAGGGTGGTCTTCCAAAGCCAGATGAAAGATGCAGGTTTCCCAAACTATTTGGAAATGGAACTCTGTTTTCACAGAGACTCAGGATGGGTATGCCAAGAAATGCTCTTTGAGGAACATTAGCTACACCAGTCCCTAATATTATAATAGTAAAACTGCAGCCTAGGAAATTAGAGACTCTTCTGAGGTCACCCAGTTGACTCAAGGCTAAACTAGAAATGCAGTTTCAGCCTCCCTGATTCTCAGTACAGCTCTCTGCTCCCTCCTGCACATTCACTATCTCCTCATTTGGTAGAAGCTCATCTGATATTGACACATTTATAAATTTCCACTTTTTAGAAGATTCCAGAATTTCCCTATAAGAAACAACAGATCTATAATATCTTAGTTTATGCTTTCCATATCCTAAATTAGTTTTATAGTTTAAAAAAGATGCATATCTACTCCTAGGTAACTGTTTAAATGGATGCAACTCTTTGCAACAAGGGTCTCAGTCCTCATTGCTTCCAGAACCAGAAGGAAGTACAAATGAAACCATTCAACTTTAGCCAATTGCTGCTTTGTGGAATTCTGAGCCCTATGTTGCTACCTCTGATTACCTTAAAGGGAAAGCTAAATATCAAAGTTTTTACATGAAGCATAACTTTAAATTTTATTGAGTAGTTCAAATTAAAAAATAAAATAAATTGCTGGCCAAGAAAATACATCTGCAGGCAGAATTTGGCCTACAAGCCAGCAGTGTTCAGTCTCTGCTTTACATTTTGTAATTAGTTCACTTTCTCCCTTGGATCGCTGGGGGTGCAGTGGTAGGAAAGAGACTCTGGATATCCTCTGGACAAAAGTCAGACATTCAACAGGCCGAGGTAGGGCCGGATTCCATTTTTCCATTACAACCAAATGATGCAAAAGAGGAGAGAAAGTCAGACTTAGAAAGAGATACAGAGAGAGAGATCAGTGAAGATCCTGGGTGCCTCCCTTTCCACTTTTATCTCCTTTTTTTTTTTTTTTTAACTTTTTAATTTTTAATAGATTTTATTCCTTAGAGCAATTTTAGGTTCACAGTGGAATTGAGTGTGCAGTGCAGAGAGTTCCCATAGCCCCCCTGTCCTCACACAGCCTCGCCCGCTATCAATGTCTAGAACCAGAGTGATACATTTGTTACAGTCAGTGAATTTACACTGACTCATTAATCCATAGTTTACACTATTGTTCACTCTTGGTGGTATACATTCTATGGTTAAACAAGTGTATAATGACATGTATCCAATTTTATAGTATCATGAAGACTATTTTCATTGCCCTAAAAATCCTCTGTGCTCTACCTATTCATCCCTCCCTCCCCGCTAACTCCTGGCAACCACTGATGTTTTTACTATCTCCATAGTCTTGCCTTTTCCAGAATATCATATGATTGGAATCATATAGTGTATTGCCTTTTCAAACTGGCTTCTTTTGCTTAGTAATAGGTATTTTAGCTTCCCCCAGATCTTTTCATGGCTTGGTAGGTCATTTCTTTTTAGCCATGAATAATATTTCATTGTGTGGATGTACCAGAGTTTATTGATCCATCCACCTACTGAAGGATATCTTGGTTCCTTCCAAATGATGGCAATTATAAAGCTGCTATGAACATCTGGCACAGGTTTTTGTGTAGACATAAGATTTCAACCCCTTTAGGTAAATAGCAAGGAATAAGATTGCTGCATCCTAAGTATGTTTGGCTTTGTAAAAAACCACCAAACTGGCCTCCAAAGTGGCTATCCCATTTTGTATTCCCACCAGAAATAAGAGTTCCTGTTGCTTCACATCACTTACCTCTTTTAATGCCTGATATAATTTGCTTATAGTCAGCTGACCGATGGAAATGTACTAAGTGACTTGGAACACGAAGTTTCTTTCTCAGAGGCCTGAGCCTCAGAATACCTGAGGGAAGGAGAGCTCTTTTCTGTTTCTTGTGTATTTGGCTAATTTTCAGAGTTGGACATTGCCTGTCAAAGCAGCTTTCACAGGGTTCTGGCCATAAGCACGGGTCCTCCCGAGTTCCCTCCCCGCATTTTCATTGAGAGAAATCCCCTTCCCCACTACTGTTCCTAGAAGAAGTTGAACAGCATCATTGTTAAAGATTTTTCTCTCAGGCTTTTAAAATAGCCCAATCTCTAGTCTGAGAGCTAAGTTGAGATCTAGATAAAATTAGAAAGTCCTGAAACCTGGATCGCAATACACTTCATTTCTGTGACTCTTTTCTTATGTAGCTGAGATCAGGAACAGGCATAAGACAACTTTATTGCCCTCCATTATATGTTCGAATTTACCACCTGGATGAATCCTTGGTCAGGGATCATGCTCAGATAATTCCAAAATCTCCCCATCACTCTCCATTCCCCAAACAATCTCAAAGCAAGGAATTAAAATCTCCCTTCCAGTGCAAGAATCAAAACTCCAAATTCTTACCTGATAGCAGAGTTTCTCAGCCCCCAGCCTGGTACTGCTTTGAGCCTTTTTGTTTTTCTGAATCCCGTGAAAAGGGAAGGGAGTCCTGCGGACTACTTCTCGGTTTACCAGTCCTCATTAGCTCATTTATCCCTCTAGGCCCAGGACCAGAGGGTAGCAAGCAGGTGAAAAATGCACAGTCTCACATTGTTGGTACTCCTATAATTTGGCATAAGGACCCCGCGTACTTCGAGGTTGTTCAAAACCGTCTCTTTCTCTTGGAGGCATTTTTTTTTCTAGTGAGATGCTTTTGTCTGCTTCTCAGAAATTCCCCTCTAGTAATCTCCAACTGCCCTGTAGAGAGATATTTCTCTTCATTCAGTCTCATAGGATTCCCTCTCTCAGGCTCTGGATTCAGACCATAGGAGTTGGAGTCACTAACTATGAGAAAATTACCCAAACCTCTGTGCCTCAGTTTTCCCACCCTCAAAACAGGATGATAGTAGAATTGATCTCATAGGGCTCCGAGAAGAATTTAATAGAATTATCAATGTAAAGTGTCAAGACTAGAGCTCAGTATATAATAAGGTCTAGTTATAAATGTTATTGTTAGTATAGTACCTGTAGTTTGAAGACAGTTTCTAGAAGATAATTACCAAAGACATAAATTCAACATCAAAGAAGGTAGTGAAGAAGGGATGTTTCTAGAGAAATAAGAAGTATGTTCTTTTTTTATATTTATTTAGTTGAGAGAGAGAGCACACTTGAGCACATGAGCAGGGCGAAGAGGGAAAGAATTTTCAAGCACTCTCAAGTGGGGCTAAATCTCACAACCCTAAGACCACGACCTAAGCTGAAATTAAGAGTATAGCGCTCAACCAACAGCCACCAAGGCTCCTCAAGAAGTATGTTCTAAAGTTATATGTGATGTCAAGGTGAAGTAGAAAAACCCTGGGTTCACCTTCAGGAGCCCTGGGTTCTAGTTCTGGATCTGCTACGCACTGCTGTGTTCTTAAAAATGTAACAGAACCTCTCTGTTCTGCACCTCAACTTCTTTGCTAAATTTAGATTAAGAAACATGGTCTAAGTTCATCTCTTAATTTTGCTAGTTTGGTATTGGCCAAATTGTATAATCCTTAGTTTCTTCATCTTTAAAATGGAATTATCAGCCCAGCCCACCAGAATTTTGGTAAAGTTCAAGTGAGACACAATGTAAATGAACCCATCATAAACTTTCATTCATTCATTCACTCAGCAAACATTTATTGATCAACACATTCCCACATGCTATGAAACTATCAACTATTGCTAACATCACCATGAAGGAACTAGGTAATCTAGTCCTAAAATTCTTGGAATCAAATTGTAAAAAAAAAAAAAAAGAAAGAAAGAAAGAAAAAGAAGCCCTTCCCTTTGCCCATGGCTTGTTTGTACCTGCTAGCATAGAGAAACAACTCAGGCAGTTCTGTCCAATAGAACATGCTGTGGTGATGAAAACATTCTGTCTGCACTAACCATTATGGCAGCCACCAGTCACATGTGACTATTGAGTACTTCAAATGCAGCTGGTGCTAATGAGGAGCTGAACGTATTTGATTTTAAATAACTTACACTTAAGTAGCCACACTTGGCTAGTGGCTGCCATATTAGATAGCACAGAATTCTAGGACCCTAAGCGAGGGGTGGTGCAGGAAGAAAAGAGAAATGCAGGCCATGGAGTCCAATTTGAGAGATATATTTGCCACTTGGTGAGAGAGTATCTTTGACTGCAGATATTTGGTTTTATAGTTTTTTAATATTGCACCCTGGATAATCATGATTTGTCTGGATGAGACTCCAGCTTGTATTGCAAAGACTTGCCACTGCCTTCCCCTGCAAATGGAGTGGGGGAAATCCTCAAGCTCTCTGTTTTTACAGAGTATAATTATGTGTGCTTCATGAACTGTGAAGAATCAAGAATGTATTAGAAATTTTTTACTCATTTGTCCTTAAAATAGGCATAATTTAAGAGGAACTAAATGCCAACAAATGTATTTCCTCCTAAATGCACTATTGATGAGGATGTAATAATGAATGATTTTGAAAACATATATTCAGTATGTCTAATTCTGTGGATTCTGTAAATCAGACATTGCTGAATGGCGTTGGGGGTAGGTAGGCTTACACATTCATGCATTGAGCAGAAGTTTGGCATATCTTGATGAAAACACATACTCTGAAATGCCTGTATGGTAAAGGAGTGATAGACTCCAAGTTCATTCTCATGTCAGGCCTGGGCTTTTCCCCACTTCTACAAAATGGGTAAATTTTCCCACATCTGTTAAAATTAGATAGATAGGAGAGACAATGCATATATACAACAACCTCTTGTGTTTATTCTCTACTATTCACATAGAAACTTCTGTGACCTGAAGTGTCAGTTTTTCCCCATACCAACCAATTCTCTGATACCAGCTGGGTGTTCTACAATTCAGTTCAGTTCTAATACGATCTACCTAAAGTTAGGAAGACCCCAGAGGTTATAAGACCACCACCACATGCTACTCATAAGTCCCAGTTTGTCATCTGTACCTCTGACCAACCAGCTACAAATTGGGGTTCCTGCAACCTCCCTCCTTGGGCTTAATAATTTGCTAGAATGGCTCACAGAACTCAGGTAAACACTTATGTTTACTGGTTTACAATAAAGGATATAATAAAGGCTAGAGATGAACAGCCAGATGGAGAGATACATACATCTTAAAGAGAGTGCAGGAGCTTCTGTGCCTGTGGAGGTGGGGCATGCCACCCTGCCACTCACGTGGATGTGTTTACCAATTCAGAAGGTCTCCAAATTCCATACCTGGGGGATTTATGAGGCATCAACGCATGTGCAAAATCAATTTAAAAACTCAGTTTCCAGTCCCTCTCCCCTCTTCAGAGAATGGGATTGGGACTGAAAGTTCCAAGCTTCTTATTATGGGTTGGTCTTTCTGGTGAACAGCCCCCATCTAGGAGCCCACCAGGAGTCACCTGGTTAGAAGAAAAGATACTCTGATCACTCAGGAAATTGCAAGGATTTTAGGAGCTCTGTGTCAAGAACTGGGAATGGAGATCAGTATATGTGTTTCTTGTTATTTCGCTGTGTGACTGAGTACTTGAGATCTGCTTGGATATGAAACCTGCTCCAATCATTTATTGCCTGTGTGACTTTGGGCAAATTCCTTAACTTCTGTGTGCTTCAATCTGTTCTCTAAAGTAAGGACATTAGTGCCTAATTCTCAGGGTTATTGCAAGAATTTAAATACTTAATATGCATAAAGCATTCAGATCAGTGCCTGGTGCAAAGTGAGTCAAGGAATGCTAACTAATTCATTGTGATTAAGAACTTTACAAGACCAAAAGTAAAAAAAGAAAATATAGACAGTTTAATATGGAAGTATAGATCATATGTATTTCATCAGCTCAGAATGATAGAAAAACAGCCGGGGCAGAATCATAGAATTTGGGTTTCTGTTCCGTTCTGGAAATTGATCTTGGAACTGTGAAACTTTTGTACAACTTCACATGTTCTCAATCAGATCTAAAAAGGAGAACCTACCAACATGTGGACAGATGGTAAACAGAGTCTACAGCAGGACAATCTGACTCAATCTCCCCACATTCCAGAACGAACAAAGAAAAAGCAAAACGAATATGACAGAACCAAAAAAGAGACATTTTGTTGAATACAAGCATACTTCAGAACGTGATCAATTCTATGACACAGAAGAAAACACTTGGCATCTTCGAAAGGATGCAAGAAGAGCTTCTGTGATATGACAAGTCTTGTGAAAAAAATAGACTGACATAAAAAGCCTATAGGACAAATGCAAAGTTAGCAAGCTGGCAGTGGAAAAGGGACTGGGCTTATAGTGGAAGCACATGGTGGAACTGACATTGTGCAGACCAAGTTAAGAACTTTCCAGAACATAGGAGGATACAAAAAGGGCAAAATGATGAGAGGTCATCAGTAGGATGGACAGTGGAGGATAAGGGGAGAACATCTCCAGTAGGTATTCCTGGGGAGGGAAGCAGGACATGTAAAGGAAAGTAATAAAGACTCAACTGGAAAAAATAAGTGCTCCTGAAGAAGGACCAGGGATGGGAGATGTCACCGAGTCTGTACATGGAGAGGCTTTACCCCATTCCAGACAAAATCAACAGAAAACCAGCAGCACAAGATGTCTATGAGCCTTCTTCTGTGGTACTTGATGCCAGAAGAGTATAGAGAAATATCTAGAGTTTTTTGGATATATTTATATATCCAAAAAATATATATATATATTTAAAATATGCTAACAATGGGAAACTTGATATTCTCTATCTGAGAATTAAGAGTTGGATTAGATGATTTCAAATTCCCATACAGCTCTAATTTTTTTAAGCCTTTGGACCCCTTCACCCTTCATTTATTCCACCCATCCCCCTTCCACTTCTCTGGCAACCACTGATCTATTCTTTGTATCTATGAGCTTAACTGTTTTTTGTTTTTGTTTTTGTTTGATTCCACATATAAAAGAGATCATGTGGTATTTGTTAGTCTCGGTCTGACTTATTTCACCTAGCATAACACCCTTAAAGTCCATCCATGTTGTCACAAATGGCAAGATCTCATTCCTCTTTATGGCTGAATAACATTCCATTGTGTATGTATACTACATCTTAATTATCCATCCATCAGTGGACACTTAGGTTATTGCCTTGGTTATTGTAAATAATGCTGCTATGAACATGGTAGTACATATATCTTTTCGAGTTAGTGTTTGGTTTATTGTGGCTTTTTTTTTTTTTTGATAAATAGAATTGCTAGATTACATTATAGTTCTATTTTTAATTTTTTGAGGAAATTCCATACTGTTTTCCACAATGGCTGCACCAATCTATATTCCCACAAACAGTGCACTAGGATTCTCTTTTCTCCACATCCTCAAACTTGCTATTTCTTGCCTTTTTGACAGTTACCATTCTAACAGGTGTGAGGTGATATCTCGTAGTTTCAGTTTGCATTTCCCTGGTAATGATGTGTAATGTCTTTTTATGTACCTGTTGACCATCTGTATGTCTTCTTTGGGAAAATGCCTATTTAGATCTTCCCATTTTTAAATGGATTGCTTGGTGGTTTTTTTGTTGTTGTTGTTGAGTTGTATGAGTTTTTTTATATATATATTTTGAATATTAGCCCCTTATAAGATATGTGATTTGCAAATATTTTCTCCCATCAAGTTGCCTTTTTATTTTGTTGATGGTTTCTTTCACTGTGCAGCTTTTTATTTGATGAAGCCCCACTTGTTTATTTTTGCTTTTGTTGCTTTTACTCTTGGCGTCAGATTCACAAAAAATTATCATTAAGACCAATGTCAGGGGGATTACTTCCTATATTTGCTTCTAGGAGTTTTATTGTTTCAGATCTTATGTTCAAGTGTTTAGTCTATTTTGAGTTAATTTTTGTGTATGTTGCAAAATACCGGTCTAGTTTCATTCTTTTGTGGCTGTCCAGTTTTCCCAACACCATTTATCGAAGAGATTATCCTTTTCCCATTGTATATTCTTGGCTCTTTTGATATAAATTAATGGCTATAAATGCATGGTTTTGTTTCCGGAACATCTATTCTGTTCCCTTAATCTATGTGTCTATTTTTATGCCAATACATTACTGTTTTGATTACTATAGTTTTTTAAGAGAGGTTGAAATCAGGGAGTGTGATGCCTCCAGCTTGGTTCTTCTCTCTCAAGATTGTTTTCGTTATTCAGGGCTCTGTGTGTGTGTGTGTGTGTGTGTGTGTGTGTGTGTGTGTGTGTGTTTTCATAAAAATTTTAGAGTGGTTCTGTTTCTGTGAAAAAGCCATTGAAATTTTGATAAGGATTGCATTGAATGTGTAGATTGCTTTGGGTAGCATGGACACCTTAATATTAATTCTTCTAGTCTTTGACCAAGGAATATCTTTCCATTTATTTGTGTTTATTCAGTTTCTTTCTTAATGTCTTACAGTTTTCAGTATACAGTTCTTTCACCTCTTGGCTAAATTTTTTCCTCGGTATCTTATTCTTTTTCATGCAGTTACAGTGAGGCTGTTTTCTTAGTTTCTCTTTCTGATAGTTTGTTGTTAGTGTATAGAAACACAACAGATTTTTGTGTTTTGATTTTGTAATCCTGCCACATTACTGACTTCATTTATTAATTCTAACAGTTTTTTTGATGAAGTCTTTAGGATTTTCTATATATTATATCACATCATCAAATAGTGACCATTTTACTTCTTCCTTTCCAGTTTGGATGCCTTTATTTCCTTTATCTTGCCCAATTGCTCTGGCTAGGACTTCAGTATGATGTTAAATAAAAGTGGCCAGAGTGGGCCTCATTGTCTTGTTCCTGATCTTAGAGGAAAAGCTTTCAACTTTTCACCTTTGAGCAGTCAGGCCATCTGCTTTGCTTGGGGCATGGTTCTCAGAGTATGCTTCCTGGAGTAACACTGCGGAACATTCTTAAGCTTCACCTCAAACCTGCAGAATCAGAAACTCTAGGGAGGTGGGGCTTGTTTTAGTGAGCCCTCAAGATGATATTGATGGACCGCTGAAGTTTGAGAATGAGTAGCCTAGCGAATGCTCTGGAGAATAAAGGACTAACATCCTGTTTATGCTTTTAGGAATGTCAGCTCTTTCACTTATGCCTTGTCAAGGACAAATTCCTGTAAGTTCTTTGAAGGTTAAATTTCTGTAAGTTTTATCATCATTGTGTATTTGTCATATTTATCCCGTGCATTGCTGCAAATAGGATTTACGATGACTTGAAAAAGCCAGTCATCTTCAGTGGGTGAGGTTTTTGTTCTCTTTCTGTTATACCTAGGATACTTTTGCAGAAGAGATGTGATTTAGAGGAGAGACAGTGGAGGGCCCTACCCCCTCCTCCATTCCCCCTACTTTCCTTTTTATCACTCCCTGTCCCAACACCCCCGCCATCCCCGCCAGGTCAGCCTTGCTTGTATTAATTAAGAGTCAACAAACACCATGTTGGAGAAAGTTGGATAAAGTACAAAGCCAATGATTTACAGAATTAAAAAGTGACTCTAAGGCCTGAAGAGGTCATGCACAAGGTCACATGGTTCATGGATAGCAGCCAGAACCAGCTGCTCAGATTCCTGATTTTATGCTAGTCCGGTAGACTCCAACAAGCCAAATAAAAAGTATGAGCTCTCTTCACACAAAACAAAGAAACTTGACTAAAACAAGGTAAATCTGACCTGCTCTCATTTTCATTAAGGTTCCACACTGTGAGGAAAATCAGTTAGCAAAATGTAAGGATCAGGTTACTGGCTTTAATGCCAGGACAGAATGAAATGGAAATTTATCTGAGGTGTGTCCAGAGCAATGGTAGGCATGAGAAATCTTTGCAGTTCCGTAGAAATGAAAATCTGTTGAAGGCAAAGGTAAGAATTTTAGAAAATAAGATCACTGGGGTAGATGAGTTGTATGAAGCCAGTAGCTTGGGTGGGGGTGCATCAGGGAATGGGGAGGAGTTGTACGTACATAGGGGAGGACTATGGGAAAGGGGTAACTTGAAGAAAAATGTGAAAATCCAAATGCTAAATTATAAAGCTAATCCAAGGAGTTCTTGAAATTTATTTACAGAAATAAAAATATACAAGAAAAAGGGGCACCTGGGTGGCTCAGTCGTTAAGCATCTGCCTTCGGCTCAGGTCATGGTCCCGGGGTCCTGGGATCGAGCCCCGCATCGGGCTCCCTGCTCAGCAGGAAGCCTGCTTCTCCCTCTCCCACTCCCCCCCTGCTTGTGTTCCCTCTCTCGCTGTGTCTCTCCCTGTCAAATAAATAAATAAAATCTTTAAAAATATATATACAAGAAAAGGATTCACCTTGGCAAAGGGAACAAGCTAAAGAATGGAGAATAGGGATTTCCTTTTCTTTAGCCCAGAGAAGATAAAAATGATGATGATTTTAACAGGAAGGTGTACAGAGTTACAGTGTAGGCAGGGCAAGGAGGGGGCTGGTGAACATGATCCAGTGAAGTGGTAGAAAATGTAGAAATTTGTCACCATGATCTGACACATAAAAAGTGTGCACACAAAAAAAGTGGGGCTCTTAAAATAACCAAGAGGGTATTTTCTCTTGCTTGCTTGCTTGCTTTTATCTTTCTTTCTTTCTCTGTCTTGATGAGACGGAATGAGGTTATCCTAGCAGTAAATATATTTTAGGAATTGATGAATTCAAATAATTGGCATCAGTATCTAGAGTCAGACCACCTAAGAGGGGCCACAAACCCAGTCAACTTTAGTTTTCACAGACAAGGTTAAGGGAAATTTTTTTCCATTTTTAAAAACTTGGTTGAGGATTTTTTTTAAATGCCTTTCTTTTGTCATCTGTTTTCATTTCCCTGTTCCTTAAGTAGAAAGAGAGAATGCGTGTGTGTCTGTGTGTGTGAGTCCATGTGTGAGCAGTTCTCCAAAGGTCTAACTCCCTCCTGCCCAAGGCACTCTCTTAAATATCAACCATGCCATCTTGTGGCAAGCTGACATTTGTGCACCAAGCTTAAATTTCACTTTGAAAAATGAACATCATGTTTGAAAAAAAAAAAGCAATATCCTGATTTCTCATTACCTTCAGTCATTAAATAAAATATTAATTCTTTTTTTTTTAAGATTTTATTTATTTATTTGAGAGAGCACAAGAGGGGGGGAGCGGGAGAGGGAGAAGCAGACTCCCCGCGGAGCAGGGAGCCCGATGCGGGACTTGATCCCGGGACTCCAGGATCATGACCTGAGCCGAAGGCAGTCGCTTAACCAACTGAGCCACCCAGGCGCCCTGAAATATTAATTCTGAAGCCATGAGTTTAAGTTAGAATACAAAATATACATTAGCTAGATGCTTGTTATAAAATATTTGCTGTGAAATGAGGGACAATTAAAAATTTAATAGACACAAAACCCTTTACCAGAATCTTCCACACAAAACTCGAGAATTGGATCAGTGATTACAGTTGTAAAGACTTTTTTTCGCTGAAACTAAAGTAGGTCCTCCTCATCCTTCTCTACTTCAGCCCCTTAGCCATTTCCCTCAGATTATTTATTACAACTTTCTGTTATTTTATTTGCTTTTTTCCTCCAGAAATACTCTTAGAATGCAGTAAATTTCATGAGATTAAGGATTGCTTTTGTGTTTTTCACCTTCGTATGCCCAGTGCTTAGTATTATTCCTGTCACATAATAGATACTCAATAAATATTAGTCAAGTGAGTTTCGTTGAATTAAAAATACTTCATAAATAAAATACACTCAAATTTTAAAAAAAGAAGTTATATGAACACATATAAATTAGAAAAATCCCTCTGACTGAAGTGAACTAACATTGTTCACGGAATTCTGTCACACTGGTTCTGATATATATCTCTCATATTTTCAAAAGCCGCAGTGTTTGGGGACATGCTGCCCACAGTAAAACTGCTAGAATGCATACATTCTTCGGTGATAGGTCATTAGTAATGAAAAGCCCCCTTACTTAGGCTGAGATCCTAGCAGTAAACTGGCGCCTTTCAGAATCAACAATCAACTCGAAGAACAGCTGGGAAAGTCACATCTTGATGTTTTCCAGATTTCACTGGGTTATCAAGTGACATGTAAATAATTGATTTAAGCCCCAACATGGGTAGCATCATAACTTAGTTTGTGGATGTCAGTGCACTGGAAGCAACGTGCTAGGGCTCTGCTTTCTTAGATATAAACTTAATCATGTCACATCAAATATTCATTTTAAATCCTAGTACACATCTGTACTTTGACTTCTGACAAATGCCAAGTGTTTCCCAACACACATATTCTTGTCATGGGTAAAAGCTATTCAAACACCAGCAGAAGAAATCGTGGAAAGGTAGAAAGCTGAATTGCACATGGTTTTGAATTTGACACTGTGTAGATTTTGTGTGCACTTGTCTTCATTCAATTTAGAGAGTAAGCATGTGGGTTCCTAAAAGTTCATCGAGGGACATTATTCACTTCATTGCAGGAACTGTCCCATAGGAAATGGGGTGTGGATGAAATAATGATCATAATAAGTCAAAGTCCTAGTCTTATTTGGGGGAGAGGATGTGTTCTGGTTGGCTCTTCTTTCTTCCGCCACCCCCTCAACCCTCACCAGAGAGCCGGTAAACCATGGAGTGAGTGTGGAAGTGGGGCTCTACCAGCTGAAGTGTTTTTTATTGACAGCAATAGGAATCAAAATTTAATGTGTATTGAAATCACCTGCAAAACTTGCTAAAATACAGAGTCCTAGGCCCAGCCCCTTCTACCTCTATTGATGTGTAGAAGCCAGGAATCTGGTTATCAGGTGAGGCATAGAACCCACTATAGGACACCTCAAATTACTACTTTCAACCCTGTAAGTGTGGGGACTCTTTTTTTTCACCACTGTATTCCAAGTGCCCCTGGCACATGGTTGGTATGTAATAAGCAACATGTAGGGTGGGACAGTGGGTGGGTGGAATGATGAATGAAACAATGAATGTGTAGATTTAGGTACTCAGAGTAATCAAGAGTAAAATTTCCAAGGTCCACAGATTCTTTGAATTTATCCTTAAATTTCTGATACATCGTATGTTGCATTTGCCCCTGATTTTGTGTGACCTTTATTTAAATACCATCTCCCTTTGACAACAGAATAATTTTGTCACTTGGGATTAAAAGTGATATCTTTTGCAAAATGGCAAACCATCTTGACATTTCATTACAAACCTTTTAACAAATTTCTGTTCTCATTCAAAACTGTTCTTCTAAGTGGAACAGAGACCACAACCCCCATCAGTAGTTTTACAAAAACAAAATGCTTCTTTGCAGGCAGAATACAATCAGAGGGGCCACAGGGAGTGGCTAGGAGTGAGGAGAGCTGGATTCCACGTGGATCTCCTCTGCTAATCTGACCTGTGACCTGGAGCTGCCTGAGACCCAGTTTCCTCTTCTGTAAAGTGCGAGATTTAAGCGGATGGTCTCTAATGCCCTTTGGGTAATACATATTACTTAGTATCACTTTGTAGCTTTGAAATTCCTCATCCCTGGGTGCAAAAAAATAGACTTTCTTGAAGGCCTCCATTGATTACATTGTGGGAAGCAGAATAATGGCTCCCCCAAAGATGTTTCATGTTTTAAATCCCCATACCTGTGAATATGCTATCTTACATGGGAAAAAGGGACTTTGCAAATGTGATTAGGTTACCACCTTGAGAGAGGGAGATTATCGTGCTCATCCAGGTGCACAGGATCTAATCACAAGTCTTCAAAAGCTGACAACCTGTCCTGGCTGTGAAGAGAGAGAAAGAGATGTGACTGTGGAAGGGGGGTCAGAGAGGACATTGGTGGCTTTAAAACTGGAGGATGGGAGCATGAGCCAAGGAATGTGTGCAGCCTCCAGAAGCTGGAAAAGACAAAGTATCAAATTCTCCAGAGTTTCTGAAAAGGAATGCAGCCCTGCTAACACCTTGATTTCAGCCCAGTCAGAGCTGAGTCGAGCTTTTGACTTGAACTGTAAGATAATATATTATTTAAACTGCCAAGTTTGTGGTAATTTATTATGGCAACAGTAGAAACCAAAAATGCCCTAAACATATGAGTCATATTCTAAAGCCTGGCCCTTTGCATAGCCCATTGGTGGAGCAAACCAGGGCCTCCTGTAAGTGAATCCTTGAGGGTCATTTAGCCTGGGCCTCAGACTGGGCACATACTTGGTATCCTTAGCAATTCTAATTTAAGAACCCTCAAAATTAGAATTTTTGACACTGATGTCCAAACAATCCCTTTGAAAAGTGAAATATATACATATATATATATATACACACACATACACACATCACATATCCTATATATGTGTGTGTATAAATACATTCAGTCAGATATATTTAGGTTAATTTTCCCACACCCCTAGAAAAACCACTGGATTTTATACTGGATGACCTATATAAAAACTGAATTGATAACTTGTAACAAATGGCACTCAGGTGAAGCCAGTTGCAGTGGGCATGCCCAGTGTAAATAATAAAAGGACATTCTGAGGCAAGTAGCTCTGAATCATGCAGCTCTGAATCAGAGAGGTAGGTAGTCTGGGTCTGAGAAACTTGGAGGCTACAAGCAGCATTTTGATACATGTAAAAGTATAGAATAGAAGGAGACCTTGGAGGTCTCCCAGGCCTCCTCTTAAATTTCACAGATAACCAAACCAAGACTCAAAGATCAGGAACTGTCCCAAAACTGAAGTAGAATGTACCTGAAGTATTATTTCTGCCATAGTAGAAGATCTTATGATCGAAAGGAATACAGGATTGCAAAGTACACTTAGATCACCGTGTCCTAGAATCTGCATTGCATGAGCCTATCTTGCAAGTCACTTGTCACATCACATTTTGAGGTCTTGCTACTCAAACCAGGAAGCTGATCATGATTTTTGGAGGCAGCAGCTGAAGGAGGAGGCAGCCGGGATATAAGAACAGACACACAAGCTAACAACTCACGCTGGCTACAAATAGGCACATACATCTCAAAATAATAAGTAGAATCTCTAAAGTGGTCTGCAATCCACCTTGACCTAAATTATCTGGATAATTTGCATATTATCACTGGTTTGATTCCATAACAAACATTAATGGGCACCATCTAGAATGTTAGAGGTGGAAGAAACCTTAGGAGCATCTAATTTATCCCCAGAGTTGTACAAATGGAAACAGGACCAAGAGGTTAAGGGATACATCCCAGTGGCAGAGCCCAGGATTTCAGCCCCATTTGTCAATTCCCAGGCACTTGCTCATCCCCTCTGCTCGGTGAAACCTAGATGATGCTTTATTGTGAGGACCCTCAAAGCATCATGAAATGTATGTTTGGTCTCAGCCCCACCTACGACCATTTGCCTGTCAGTCTGAAAGTTGTGCCTCCTGAGTTCAGAATTCATATGTTCTGATGGAGAAGGAAAAAATGGGCTTGTATTCCCAACTTTTTGGTGAATAAATAAAAGACAGCTTACCTATAGGCTAAGGACACAACTTCTTTAAGGAGACTGGGATGGAAGGCACTGATTATTCACCAGGGCTCTGAAACCCTAATGGCCACAGTGTTTGGGAAAACCAGACTTCACTTCCGTTTCCTCCACCAAGTAACACTATGTTAACAGGTTGTCAGGGACTCCTCAGATATTCAGCTTAATATATTTAACAGTAGATAAAGATGTCCATCCAGAGCCACTAGATAAGCTCAAATTTGATAGTAAACCTAATTCGACAATATTATTCTAGTACTTCAAATCTCAGGCTTTGCTAGGGCAATTACTCACACCTTTATTCCTGATTTCTCTAATTTACTCTCTGAATGAAAAGGCACACAGGATGCTTACCTGCCAAGTGCTACCGTTCTAGGAAAATTCATTTTATTGTTAATACTTAAGGGATGGGATGATTTCAGATTGGGGGTATCTGCATTCTTTTGGGGTACTGGATACGTGTCCCCATGCTCATTTCCAATCTCATCCTAGAAATGAAATGCGCAGGTAGGAAGTGTTGTGTTAAATGAACACTACCATGGATTATTCATTCGCAAAGATTGATAGTGCCATAAAATACTCCTAACTTTGAAACTGTGAGTAATAAAATGTAATCTTTCTTTGATAGTTCTGAGTGTACTTTAAAATTATGCAGTGTCTTAGAGTCATTGAAGAGAATATTACATTTTATAGATCATAGGACCATAGAACTTCAGAATCGAAAAGGACTTTTTGTGTCATCTGGTTGAGAGTTGACAACTAGGTTTTGTATAGTTGCCAACTACAGTTGATTGGTATGGGTCTGGTATGTCATGCTGAGGCTGGTTATGGGCTTGGTAGACACGTATAATGTGATTGATTGATTAGCAATGTCTGCCATGGGTGGAAGGAAAGAATAATCACTAGTAGGGCACGTATGTGTTATCCTTGTCACTTTAAACATGAGTAGACAAAAATCTAAGCATAGCTCAGAGATTTACCAGAATGAACCAGCTGGTCTATGGTTGAGCAGGATTAGCCACCACTATTTCTGACATGGCATGCTAGCTCTGTAATATCAAATCACAACTTCTACAAAATAGAAAATCAAATAAGAGTTGACTGGGTATCTAAAAACTTCAGCAGAAAAAAAAAAGGCAGAAAATATCTTTGGATGGTGATGTACATTCCCTAGGAAACCGGTGACAATTCACTGAATAATTCAGAGGAATTTGAAGTTAATTTTCCAGGGAGGCACCATGTACTTTAAACTATAATCATGCTTTCAGAATTCATTTTTATACAGTCAATTAATATGTTTTAGTATCTTCTCTATTCAAGGTACTGTATTAGAGCTGTGAGAATAGTAATGAAATAGGGCAAACCAACTTTGTTTGGTGTTTAGATCCACAGGAAATTCCAAGAAACCAAAGATAGAATGCTCTGAAGAAAAAGGTAAAGTAAAGAAGATGCTGGCATTTTTTCCCAAAATAAATGCCCAATGAAGATGGGAAAATTTAGGCTTTAAATATTTCAGATCTTTTTTATTGAAGTATGGCACACGTACATCAATTAAAATGCACAGCTCACTGAATTAGCACACAGTGAATGGAGTAATTACATCCATGAAACCATCACCCAGGTCAAGAAATAAATCATCACTAGCACAGAGGTCTCCCTTGACCTCCTCCGCAATCAGTACACCTTATATCAGCCCCCAAGGATGAAAACTGTCCTGACTTCCCACACTAGCCTGGTTTTGTCAATTCTTGAACTTTATATAGATAAAATCACATTATATATATTGTTTTATATCTGGCTTTTATTCAACAATATTTTTGTAATAATTATCTGTGTTCTGGAGTAGCTAGAGCTTGTCCATTTTTATTACTGTAAATACCCTTTAGTTTCTTTACGCATTCTATCACTGTAGGATATTTGTGTTGCTTCCAGATTGGAATTATTACGTAAAATGCTTCTATGGACATTCTTGCATGCACTTATCCTGCAAATATACCTAGAATTGTAATTGCTTAGTTATATGGTCTATTTATGGTGACCTTTTTTCAAAGTGGCTAGTAATCAATTTTAATTCATACATATAGTGCTGGAGAGTTCCCAATGCTATACATTCTCATCAACATTTGATATCTTCAGTATATTGAATATAATCAGTCTAGTAGCTATTTCATTAGAGTTTTAATTTGCATTTCCCTAAATCACTAAGGAAGCCTAATACATTCTCATGTTTATTGGGCATTCAGATATCTTTTGTGAAGTACATGTTCAAACCTCTTGCTCCTTTTTCATTTGGATTGCATTTTTTTTTTAAATTTGTACGAGTTTTCGATAAGGTGGATTATATTTAAAGTAAGAACATGGGGAACCTGGGTGGCTCGGTAGGTTAAGCATCTGCCTTCGGCTCAGGTCATGATCCCAGGGTTCTCAGATGGAGCCCCTGCTCAGTGGGGAGTCTGCCTCTCCCTCTCAAAGAAATAAAATCTTTTTAAAAAAAAGTAAAATAAGAACTTGTGTTCATCAAAAGATACAAGAGGGTTTCTGCCAGGGTTGAGTCAGGTTATATGACCCACCCCAGTTATTTAAAAAGAGAGAGTTTAATGATAAAGAATTATTAACTAGATAGAAAAACTGTTAACTGGATAATTGAATAGGCAAAAATAAAACACTACGGCATCATATAGATAGCAATTGCAGGAAACTGCTAACTCCCTGGAACTGGAAGAACAAAGGGAATGGATGACATTATTAAACTCAGAGCCTGGTGAAGTCAGCTGGTACTGGAGTCTCTGAGAGGGACGCCTTAAGGCTCTTCTGTAAGTGCTGGAAAAACTACAAACTGGATTTGATTGTCCCCGTGGGAACAAACCGACGCTGCTGCAATGAAGCATGGCTAGCACAGAGCCTTAGGAACTGGAAGCCGGCAGGAAGGGGCAAGTCCCCTCCTCCAGCCTTGAGGTATCCCATGAGCACCCCTACTGGCAGCTGTCGAAGCTGACCCCTGGTTTGCAGTGTTCAAGCCCCAACATCACAAAGCCAAATAGAGAATTATGGGGTTGTTGCTGAGAGGCGATAGCTTGATACCTAGCCAGAGAACAGAAGAACAAACAAAAGAGCGAGGGAAGATGTATATGCAACAGTGGGCATGGGTGTAGGTTTGCGTGATGCCTAGAAGTTAATAACAGCTATAACCTCAAAGGTGCTTTCCATGTGCCAGCTTGTTTTAAGGCTTCACCACATTATCATATCTCCCCTCACAACAGCCTTTTACATGAGAACTCTCACTATTCCCACTTGAAAGATGAGGAAATAAAGGCAGGAGAGTTTACATAACCTGCACAAAGACACACCGCCGGGAGGTGCCCGATAGAGTAGGTAACAATTCAGATTAATCTAATTCGTTTTTATCTTCACACTCAAATTCAAAAATAAAGAGGATTTACTGTAAAAAAAAAAAAAGCTATAAAAGATTATGGTAAATGAAACATGAAAATTAATAGCAGGTCTCCTGACTGAAGGGAACTTTTACAGTAATCAATATTTTCTGGTCATATTAGCTCATAAAAATATGGCAGATGGCATCAATATCTTTCTTTACCTTCTACTATATTTTCCTCTAGTTGGTCTATTTAGGAATCCTTGTCACTGTGGTGAAAAACCACAGATTCTACGGATGGGGTTGTTTAAAATTACATTTACTGACAGTTGCTTTGATTTCTGTACTTTGTTCTGACAGATGATAATTGTATTTGGGTGAGGACAGTCCTTTCTCTCCTCTAAAATCAAAACTCAGACCTAAGCTGCTCTCGAAGCCATCACCAATAGGACAACTCTCTCATGCTGGCTGCACACAATTGTTTGGATGCATTTGAACCACTTACGTAGAGGGAACCACCATTTTGCTTTCCTCACTCACAGACACTGCCTCAGTATGCTGATCTGCTGGAGATTTGGAGAAAAATATATGAACTCATGTATTCATGTATTCTCAGCCTGAAGTGTACAGTCAGCTGCAAATCTGACTTCCTGGGAAAGACAAACCAGCATGGCAGTCTTGTGGAATTAGAGGTGGGAGGTAACATGTATGGGGCATCCTCCGGGTCTCAGGCACTGTGGTAGGTACGGCAACTGCCTCCTAACTGGTATCTGCTCATCCATCCCCCCAACTCAACTGACCCTCCACCCTGCAGCCAAATGCCAAATGCAAAACTGAGCACATGACTCATTGTTATGGGGGAGATTAAAATTCTTCACTCTGTGCACCACGCACTGCTTTCCCTGGAGCCTGACTTCAGCCAATTTCACCTTCACCCCCTGACCTCTATCCCACTAGGTCCCTTCTGCCCCAGGGCTCTTGCATATGGTGTTCTGGCTTTTTCTCTCCTGTGCCCCACATACACCCCTTTCCCATAGCTGACTCTTACTAATGCTTCAGATACCATTTCCTGAGCGAAGCTTCTTTGACTTCCCTTTCCGGACAGGTGAGGTCCTCCAGTTAGAGGCTCACAGCCCCCTGTACTTTCTCTTTATGGTGTCTATCATTTATGATATATGTTCGCATGTCTATGTGAACTTTGTCTAGACTATAGGTTCTAGGAGAGGATGGTCACGCCTGCATTGCTCACCATCATGTGTCCACAGTGCCTAACACTGCACTGGAAAATGGTCACCATTCGAGAAGGAGTCATTAACATCCATGATCACAGCTGGTAGGGTACATCGAGCAACCTGTTTATTCTGCCTCTGGTCTGAACTGTTCCCTCCACAAAGGCCAGGGCACATTCATATTCTCATGTCAGCTGCATTCATTTATTTATCTATGTGGGTGGGCTAGACTTCGTTGTCACTCTTCTGACAGCAGCACACATGAGGCCATGAGGGTCACTGCATGAGCAGTTGGACTGTGAAGTTCTAAGGTGGAGCCTGCAGATGTTCATTTTGGCAAGTGCTCCAGGTGTCCTGGGCCCACCTTGAGTGGCACCGCCTTGGCCCCTCACCCCCTCACCCTACTCCCTCCTTACCCCCAAACCAACCTGACCTCAGAAAGCTCTTCTCCGCTTCAAGACCTCTGTATCTTCACCTTGGGCCCTGCATTCATTTCCTTTCCCCACCGTACCAAATTCCCACAAGCTCCAGGTCCTAAAATGACACAAGTACAACTATCTTACCACTCTGGAGGTCAGAAGTCCAGAGTCCGTCTCTGGGCTGAAATCAAAGTGTTGAAAGGACTTTGTTCCTTCTGGAGGCTCAAGGGGAGAATTTGTTTCCTTGCCTTCCCCAGCTTTTGGAAGCCACTCCGTGCTTGGGCTCCCACCTCACTGGTCCTCTGCTTCTGTTGTGATGTCTCCTTCTCTGACTCCCACCCCATGCATTCTTCTTATAAGGACCCAGGGTGATTCCATTGAGTCGCCCAGGAAGTCAGGATAATTTTCCATCCCAAGATCCTTAATTGAACACAACTGCAAAGTCCCTTTTGCTATGTAATATATTTACAGGTTCCAGGGGTAGGATGTGTACATCTTTGGAGGATTATTATGCAGCCTAGCACACACCCCAATCCCCACCCCATTGTTCTTCCTTTCTTACTATTTCTAGGGAAGAAATTCCCCCTGTATTTGCCAAAGTTTACACCATAACCTTCCCCCCAGCTCTTCACATCTTCCCATGTTGCCTGCCCATCCTATTGTGAAATATTGCCTCTCATTGTCTTCAGCTGTAGTGAGTTCTTTTTGCAGACAGACTAGTCTGGGTTTGAATTCCCAGCTCTGTTACTTCCATGCTGGGAAGGCTTAGTCTCAGAACTTCAACTCTGGTTCCCTTTTAGTAGACTTACAAATGTCTCCCTTCCGGGTTGATGGAAGGATTAATGGAAATAATGGATAGAAAGTGTCTCTCCCACAGCCTGTCAGGTGGAAAGCATTCAGATAAAGAAACTGTTGCCATTATTATCTTCATTGTTTCCTTCCTATCTTAACCTGGAGTCTGGAGGTCTACACTGCTTTTAAAGATGGTTGAGTCCTCTCTGTAAGCCATCACTCCAGTAGCACATTCCATGACCGGACAGACGCAGGCTGGCCTTTTCTATCTGCCGCATTGTTTTCTAAGCTGGATTCAGTCCAACAGTTGTTTACGAAGCCCCTCTTCTCCCCTGGGCTGTTTGCTGCGTGTACACAGGTGAGTATGGCACGGTCTCTTCCCTCGGCAGGCATTCCTCAGAGTTGGGCAATGGAATGCATAAAAATAAAATGTCAAAGTAAAGTGACAAATGCCATAGCCACTTGGAGACATCAGAACAGATTTCTGGATGAAGGGATACTTGAGCTGAGTGAAGTAGGAAATACTTTTTGCAGGAAAAGGGTTATTGCTCTTTGTATTCATCACTTATATCACTGCCCAAGGCAAGGGGCCAAACTCTATCATCAGCAAGATTTATGCTTGAGTGTTTCAAAATAATAAGAGCTTCACCATTCTGTTCTTTCAAGCCCCAGCCGGGCACAGAGGGAACTTGTGGTGTGGGCCTGTTTAATCCCAGGATGCCCTGCTTTTCCAGGGAGAGGCGTGAAATAAATTTAAAGCAGCACCATCAGTTTGCTTGCTTGGAATGTGGTGGCTGCCCAAGCATCTTCAGCCAGCACTGAGAGACTCCTGCCAACAGGAACATGGCCATGTGATAAAGTATCAAGAACATCAGGCTGGGCTATAAATCAGTGGCTGTCTGACTTTTTAGATCTTGACTCATTACAACAGAGCGAAAAATCTACCTCCACACATCCTGTGCATGCCAGCTTTCTAAAGCAAAAGAATTCTGTGATGGCTAAGTATTGAAGTGAGCACGTAACAGTAAAATCTCTGAAAATGCATGTCACCAACCCAGTGATAAACAAAAGCAAATCCCAACACAATTTCTCAACTAAATTAATGCAATAAAAAGAGGAACAATCCAAAACCAAACCAACTGAAAGTAGCACTGATGCTATACATTTAACACAGCACCCTTCCAGAAAGTCGTGGGAGTCTCTTCGTTGCATGCTTGCGTGTTCTCAGCAGAAGCTTTGCGATATTGCCAAAGCATTGGGTGGCTTCCAGACTTACTGATAGAATATAAAATGGAATTTTTTAGCAAACTCTAATAATGCCTTAATTTAAATTTTTGAAAACCAAGTTTTAGTTGTCCGTATTTTTTAACTTTATTAATAAACAGTCCTTAGTTGTGCATCAAAGTGAAAATCTATGGGCTTGTGTCTACTACCTGCAAACAAACAAACAAGCAAAAAGATTTACATTCTCAGATCCATTTATAATCTATCCAGGAAAAGCCTGGTAACCTAGAGTGGACTCAAGCGATACTCAGAGATACTCTACTCCAAGTGAAACCAACATGCATTCCTCATCTCCTAGTCCCCTTGATGTGGTTCTCTTTTCGTCTTTCTTGGGGGAAGCTAAGGAGTGTCACACAGCACTGCAAGCAAGAATCTACAAATCTATGGTAAGAGCATGAATTAGGAGGTAGATCCAGGTATTGGAATTCCGGGGACAAAGAGGATAGGACAACAGTTAAGGAACACAAGGTGAGCTAAGATCTGTGGAGACTTGAATTTACAGGTTTGTAGAAAATGAAAGCCGGTTGCAACATAGAAAATCATTCATCTTGAACCTTTCACTTCATAGGGAGAAAGGGACTTGAGATCATAAAAAAAAGGAAATGATAGCATGTACCTCTCAAGATAATTGTAAATTTAATGAAGGGACACATGCAAAGCACATGGATTTTTGGATCAGAGTAAATATTTAACAAATGTTTGCTCATTCCTGAATGACAGGACCAGAATAAGTCTTCTCATTTAGAGGAAGTGTTTTGTCAGGCTGCCAGCAATCCCAAGCATACAGGAAATTCATATTAAAACAGTGGTAATCTCCAGAGCATGATACTGTCTCCAAGCTCTGGTACACTATGAGGGAGTTCATGTTTCTGTTCGGATAGGCATGAATCTCAGGCACAGTTTACGATTCCATCTAGTAAAGTAATTCTTTTTTTTTTTTTTAAGATTTTATTTATTTGTTTGACAAGAGAGATATAGTGAGAGAGGGAACACAAGCAGGGGGAGTGGGAGAGGGAGAAGCAGGCTTCCCACCGAGCAGGGAACCCGATGCAGGGTTCGATCCCAGGACCCTGGGATCATGACCTGAGCTGAAGGCAGATGCTTAACCGACTGAGCCACCCAGGTGCCCCCCCCCATCTAGTAAAGTAATTCTTTATATGCTATCCTCCCATGGCAGAAAGTTCTACTATATAGATCTTGCCGCATTGTGGTTTATACAATTATTTACGTGTATCTCATCTCAGCTACTCCTGTGACTTCTTTGGGAAAAAAAAAAAACACCTCCTTTTAATTTGTTTTAATTAATGAAAGTAATTACCTATAATTTCATTTACTCATAAATTACTTAGAATTATGACCTATTGAAAAATAGAGGGGCGCCTGGGTGGCTCAGTTGGTTAAGTGTCTTCCTTCGGCTCAGGTCATGATCCCGGGGTCCTGGGATTGAGTCCCACATCAGGCTCCTTGCTCAGCAGAGAGTTGGCTTTTCCCTCTGTCCCCACCACCTCCCCCCCGCCCCCGTCATTCTCTCTCTCTCTCAAAAATAAATAAATAAAATCTTAAAAAAAAAATAGAAATGTTTTAGAAGCTGGGGGGGGGGATCCCAATATCCAGAGGCAACCACTCTTTCAGAATATTTCATTATTTAGGCTGTACATTGTTCGTGCTTTTCTTCTGTATACATGTCAGGGTTTTCAGTTGACCAGAAACCGACTCTGGCTCACTTAAGCAGATAATATTTTAGTAGGAAGATAACCTATCACTTACAAAATATTGGACATTTTGTTTCTACCTTCCATGTTTTACATAACACTGCCAAGAACATCTTTGTGCACAAATTCTTATCTGTTCTTTGAATTATTTCCATAGAACTGAACTCTAGGAGGAGGGACTAAAGGTGAATCCTTTTAGGTCATGAGATCCCTATTTTGGGGTCCTGAAGTTTGATTAAGTTCTTGGATAGCTAGCATAAGTCTGAAGTAATTTTTAGGAAGGAAAATGAGTGATAAACCTCTTTCGTGTGCTTTCATGTCTAAGACGCATATAATGTCAGATCTACTGCTCTTTGTCCAAATCATGGCTATTGCTGCAGCCAAATGAAGAGGTCTGATGTCACTTGCAACTCGGACAGTTGGAGGAGGGGCATCCATGTGCAGCCACCCGCGTGTTGGTGCTGAATGCAACCGTTGAGACAAAGTGGCTGAGGCCCACCTTCTACTCAATCCTTCTCCTCTGAGAAGGTCCCTGCCCTTCTTATAGAGAAATGTACCTCTCCTTCCCCAGCACCCATCATGGTTCACCTGTCATAGAAAAAGCACGCAACGTGGCCCACTGCCCTGGGTACCTTGCTATGGTGTTCACAGGCCTGCCTCCCCCGCCTCCTCCTCACACCATAACCCAGCCAAGGACAGAGATTCCATCTGAGTCATCTTTTTTCTCTGCTCGTTCACTACCCTCTTTCTCCCAGGGGAATGTAAGCTCCGTGAGGACAGGCACTTCTGTCTGGATTTTTTCTGGGCGTTTGCTCAGTTCCTGTAACAACACCTGGCCCATGACACAGAATAATAAATACAATGATTAACCTGAGTTGAAGAATAGCCAAGCAATAGAGAGTTGAGAGTCTTAGTGTGATTGTTTTTCTCTCTAAACACATCAGGATTTGTGTCTCAGCTCTGACCCTGGCTTGCAAAGCATCTTAGCCTTTTTTTTTTTTTTTTTTTGTCTTCCTGGCTCTCCAGTTAGCTCCTCTACTGGCACATTATTAGACTCTCTTTTATCCATCTTTCTATTTTTCATTAATTGATAGCCACATTACTCAGGCATCTATTAATTACTTCATATGAGGGATTTTTCCCAATAAACACCTAGGTTATACATTTTCCTTCTGCTTCATAATATAAATGAGAAACTGATCTCAGTTGCAGCTAAGTATACATGTACTAGAATTGGGGAACCCAAATTCAATTCATGCATTTGGAATTATATTTATTCAGACCCTAATTTGATTGGTTTTCCATCTCTCTTCTAATTTCCCTCATAAGTTGCTGGGCTTTCTCACATAGAGATACAATGAAATAGATTATTCTGATGACATCTGAATTTGGTCATTGTCCTGGTATCGTATTTTCTTTTTTTTTTTTTTAAGATTTTATTTATTTATTTGAAGAGAGAATGAGAGAGAGAGAGAGAGCATGAGAGGGGGAAGGTCAGAGAGAGAAGCAGACTCCCCGCCGAGCAGGGAGCCCGATGCGGGACTCAATCCAGGAACTCCAGGATCATGACCTGAGCCGAAGGCAGTCGCTTAACCAACTGAGCCACCCAGGCGCCCCTGGTATCGTATTTTCAAGCCAGTGGCTTATGAAGTTGTTCAGTTCCAGGCCATTGGATGGCATCACAGCATTTTAGAACATCCAGGGATTGTGGAACTTTGCTCCCCTGCAAGTATAGAAGGGTGAGGACAGTTAAAAGCATCAGCCTCAACCATTCGTTTCCTTCCTTATAGTTGTTTATGCATCCATGCAAAACTTCATTTCAGTGAAGTATTTTGAAACACACATATTTATGAATACATGTGTGAACATATGTGTGTATACAAATATATACATTCATCTATGCATATATATGCACACACAGGAAATCCTCTGATGTAGTTCCACTGTGTGGCAGATGTTACAAAATACGGAACCAAAATACAGAGTATTATTCTTGCTGGCCTCTTGAAGTCAGGCTCGGCCATCGGATTCATGGTGGCCATTGAAATAAGACTAGAGGTGGGGTGTGTCACTTGCAGGCAGAAGCACTGAAGAGGTAGTGCTCGATTCTCCAGAAGCAGGTGCTGATATGGGGGTGCCCTAGATTGAAGCAGCCTACACTGGGGGTCCATCTCCAAGAATTCCCACACCCAGAGCAGACTTGATTTGAGCAAAAAATACCCTTGCTGTGTTAAGGCACAGAGATTTTGTTACTGTGGCAAAACCTCTTGCTTCCTGGCCATTACAAACCCCTGAATACGAAGCCAAGAGATAAGACATTGAAACGACCCAGCCGTGACCCAAGGTCACCATAGGAAACAAGGCTCTGTCTGGGTGGAATCTAGGACTCCCCCCGATCCCTGGCCTTGAGTTTCTCTCCCTGCAGCACTCTGTACTCTTTTGCTTCCTTACTACAGTGGAAACACCCCAATGGAATCAGGAAAAGCTAGAGAGTGAATCATAAAGCAGTTTTGTACACAAGTTTAAAAACATAAATTGTTTTACTATCTTGCAAAATCTTCCCTACTTTACCTGTCCAACCAGAGATGGATGTGATGGCAAGAAGTCTCAATAAATTGCAACATTAAGTATGTCACAAATAATCATTCTTGCAAATAACATGCCTGAGACTTGAATAGGCTCCGGGGTACCTGAAAATATTACCAAAAGCAGTGAAAGACGTATATAAAGGCGTTTTCTCAAATCCCAAATTATTCACCAATATTACTGAAATATGAAAGTGAGTAGTTAATACAATTGTCAACACTTTGAAAGGGCTATGAAATATCCTTACTACACCTCATTTTTATGCCTGCTCACAGAGCAGGTTTCCCTGTTCTCTCCCCTGCAGGTCTGCATAAAGCAGACAAGATCCATCTTTCAATCCCTTAGAACCCTGGGATTTACGGGATCCCAGACACCTAGACACACATTCTGAGGCAGTGGCTGCCAGACCCAGCACTTGAAGGTGAGAAGTAGACCAAAGAAAGGATGTATTGCTGGATATATTGTGTGTTTTTTCCCTGACAGGTAGGTTGCCAAAAAATTTTAAAAGCTTTCTCCATTTAGACAAGTTTAGGAAAGTATCTGTGGCTTCTAGAGCCTAGAAATAGAATTACCATGACTTTAGTATTCTAAAGATTTTTAAGACCGTGATAGAACCACTAGAATAGCTCAATGAAACTAGGTGAAAATGATCCCCTTTCTGAATGAATCACAGAGCTACAAAGGGTTGAACGACCCTTAATTGTCAAGGGAGGCCTAATGTGAACGTGAAGGCTTTAGTGATGTTCGTATCAGCCCTCGCAGGCCCGGCACAGAGCTGGGAGCACCTCTGTGGGGCATAGAGTTCAGGGTACACGCTGGCCCTGTGGAGAGAGGATGGAGGGAGCAGAGGGTACCCTGGTAATAATCACTGTGCTGCACCAGACACAGGCCTGGGCTGTCCGGGCAAGTAATGGTTTGCAAAAACAGTGCCAGCCAGATCTGGGCAGGTAACACACTGGCCAGGTGGGGTCTCTGGCCAACAGGGGGCTGCCCATCTAAATGGGGCACCTGTCGCTTCCTTCCAGACAACCATTCCCCGGCATGAATCTCACCTAGAGCTGCCAAATCTTCCTATTTTTTAAAAAAGAAATCAATATTTGTATGGGTACTTTTCAATTTCTAAATGTTGCCCTCAAATTGAAAAACTCAAGATATCACAAAGACCAAACAGAGCCTCCTAATTTTAGCCGGGAGGTCACCAGTA
Source organism: Neomonachus schauinslandi (assembly GCF_002201575.2). Classification (NCBI taxonomy): domain Eukaryota; kingdom Metazoa; phylum Chordata; class Mammalia; order Carnivora; family Phocidae; genus Neomonachus; species Neomonachus schauinslandi. The sequence goes on from NC_058403.1 coordinate 170,058,257, forward strand.
TTTTCTATATCTTTTTTAGGAGCAGAGGCCAGAGTTGTGGCACGGACGCAGCGAAGGACTCTGGGAACAAGGTAAATCTGTGACTCACATGTGCTTTTGCGCCAGAGAGTAAAAACCGGAAGGCGTATGCAGTTCCAAAATTAATGAATTAATCTCTTAATTAAAAATGGTAACGGATGAAACACCACCCTTTTTCTACTGGCTCAAAGGGCAGCCTGGAGGCTCCCTGGGCTCCATTTTCCCCTGATTCACTGCCCTGGTGGCTGGGCCTCTTGCCTGGGAACTGAAGCGTCAGCTGTGGCCCTTGCCCACGGAGGCTCCACAGTGCCCACCCTGCTGTGGGCAAGACTGACCCCAGGAAATGGCAGAAACAGCAGGAGGGAAGAAGAGCAGCCAGGTGGAAATCTCCTGAGCACAGCGCAGCCTCGAGGAGGCTGCCCTTCCAGCCTCCGGACGGCTGCCCATCCTGCCAGCCCAATGCCAGGTCTCCAGCCAGCTGGGTGGCCGGGGACAAAGGTGCAAGGAGGGGGCACAAACCTGCCACTTCCCCTTGGGTCACCCAGAGCTCCCCTTCCAGCTGGCAGGGCTACCCTCCCTGTGGTGGGCACAGCCTGCCCTCCTGTACCCTGGAGGCCGCTGTCTGACTGGGGAAGGCCACTTTGGCCCTGGCCGCAGAGATTTAGCAGCAGCTGTCCACCAGGGGGCGAGAGTGGGCCAAGTTTATGGGCTGGGACTCTGGCCTTCCCACTGCCCTGTCCACGCACCTGGGGGCCAGCCAACACTAGGGCTGTAACCTCCAGGTGACCTTCAGAAGAACCTGGGCAGGCAGGAGGGGCTGGAGCTGAGAAGCAGGACGTGGGTAGCCTGGGCCCCTCTTCCCCAAACGGGCACCCCAGCTGCCAGGCCCCAGTCATGCGCCTATATCCACTGATCATGAGGGAAGGGCCCAGAGCCAATGCTTTTAAACACCGTGAAAGAGCTAAATTTAAAAATCTCAGGAAACCCCAAGGAGGGCCTGCTCATCCAGACTGTGTCAGGAGAAGGAACAGAAAGTTCTACTACCGTTCCTGTTCCCCTGGGCTTGTCATCAATGTCCTGTACACGGTCCCTTCCACAGCTGCCTTGCAGAGGGGAGGGGGTAGAGAAGTGGGAGTGGGGGGGTGGGGGGAGACCAGCACAGCAGAAGCGCAAATTCAAAAATCTTCATTTACCCCAGACTCTTTCCTTGTGTTGTAATTCCAGCGTTCTGAACATTAATAAACAGACATTTGTTTTAAAAAATAACAGAATATAGCTCCAAGTAAATCTCACTTTGCTTTCTCTAAAATCTGTGATTTCCTTTCAAGATTCTTTCGGCTGTTGGGCTGGTTTTAGCCATCAAACTAATTGGAGCTTAGTTTTCATCGCAGTGGAGTGAGCAGGAATGAAATCCTATCCTTTAACCATGAAGGAAAATCTTGTCTGGAAGTTGTCTTTGCCTTCTTGGTATGCTCCCTGGCTGCCCAGCAGACTTTCTCTACATCACATCAGCCAATGCCTTGTGGCCACCACTAGCTGCAAAGGATCATGAGGAAGAGGAGGGGGCTATGGGGCTGTCAGGGGCTTGGTGCAAACATGACCCCACAGGGCTGCCCACACTGTTGCCCCAAACAAAATGAGGGTTGTTAGCAAGGAAGAAGAGAGGAAATAATGTCAGGTCAATCAACATGACTGAGCACTTCACTTATTCATTTATTCATTCATGAATAAATATTTTTTGAGCATTTATTAAGTTCCGAGCCCTGTGCTAGGCCTTTGGAACACATGAGTAAACAAAAGAAGCAGAGACATCTGACCTCCCAAGGAGCTTACATTCTTGGAGGGGTGAGGGCAATTTTTAAAATGAAGCCTTATAGTTAGTTTTAGAAGTTGACAAATGCTTTTGAGGGAAAATGCAGCAGAGGAGGAGGATAGAGAATGATGGGACTGGGGGTCAGGTTGCAGTTAGATACTAGTTAATCTGGGAAGGACTTCCCAAGAAGGGGCATTTGATCAAAGACCTAAATGTACAAGGGAGCAAGCCATAATCTGGGGGGTGGGGGGGGCATTCCAGGCAAATGGAACAGCCAGTGCAAAGACTTGGGGTGGGAGCGGCCCCTACTCGGTTGTGAAACATGAAGGCCAGGATTGATGGAAAGTAGTGAGAGCATGGAGAGAGTAGCAAAGGGGAGCCATAGCAGGATCTAAAAGCCCACTGTGCATTATAAGGCCACTGTTAAGAATTGGCTTACACTGTGATGGGGAGTGAAGGAAGGGTTCTAGGCAGGGGAGGTACATGATCTGACTTGTGCTTTCCTGGGATCATTCTGGCTGCTTCATTAAGAACCAGCTGTAGAGGACAAGGGTGGAAGGCCAAAAACCAATACTGAGGCTATTGCAATACTCTAGGCAAAAGATAATTGACTGCTTCAACCAAGGTAGCAACATTCTGCAACACATTAAAAAACTAGAGAGCTATAATACAAAAAAGGAAGGAAGGAAGAAAGGAAGGAAGTCAGAAATTTCTCTTCCCAGTGTGTGTATCCCTGGCTGCTAATAAAGTGCAGAAGCCAGAAATTGAAACAGCAGTGGGCTTTTTCATTCTCATTTTCTCTCATCTAATACCAGCCTTAATTACGTCCTATTAAAGTCAATTCTTGAGCTACAAGGCAACCATCTATGAACTTATATATTTCCTTCCCCTCTAGTTTGCAGAGCTCCTGATCAATGAACACGTTCCATGCAAACAAGAAGAAACGTGAGGGACTCAGTATGATACTTTGTTTCAGGATAAAGTTACTGAATTAAAAATAAGTGGTGAATGATCATGTTTCCCTTTTTGGTTTTAATAACCAAGGCTTAATCCAAGAAACCTGCTTACATAGATGTTTTTGTTCAGTAATCATTTGTTATCATCCCTACTGAAATATGTAGCTTTGGATGACTGGGTAGACTCTGGAAAGACGAAATGAAGGAGGGAGCAGATGGTGAATGGGACCGGTCGGGAGAAAAAGGAGGAGAATGGGGAGTAAAAGATCTGCAGATGGTAGCACCGGTGACCCGGGAGCAGGGCACAAAAGAAGACAGAATGAGCTAATGCTTTTCCAGCCACATCTGCTGACCCCACCAGACTTACAGCTGTCCTTTCTTGTCCACAGGGTTTTTGGTTGACCCAGGGGGCAGGTCAGAGCTTCCTCGTGTAGAGGAAACGTCTGTGCAGGTAAGCGCAGTTTATTGAAATTCTATAAATCATAGTGAGGTTGATAATGCTACAGCATCAAACATGTACATCTGTACACTTGCTTTCATCCTCTCCCCCGGTTCACTCTCTCTGACACCCACGCCCCACCCATTCCGTCATCATTCTATCCTGCATTTTCTTTTCTGTCATTCTGGCATAGACTCACCCTGCAATTGACTACAGTGATCATCTTAACTCCACTAACCATCACAATAATGTATTCTGTGTAATTGCCATTAACCCAAATGTAAAAGGTGATACTGTCATTGCAGACATTTTTAACTAGAACATCTCATTTTGCAAATGGGTAAACAGAGGCCATAAATGACTCTACAAAGGCCACAAAGTGATTTGGGGACAGAAGGCAGGATGACACAGAGTGGATTCCTTAGTATCACTCATTAGGAGCTCTTAGTTTTTAACTTTTCAGTGAGGTACATTTTCTGAACATCTTTTTAAATCTCAGATTTATTATTGTTTTCTCCAGGGCAATGCCGCTGGTTCCTCGTAGCCCCTCCCCTTCCCACCATGTCGAGCTATGTGATTTCATTTAAAGATTTTTCAGCTCTCCTCCGCGGCAGAAGAAATGATGGTAAAAAGAACACTACAAAAATTTTTGTCTATTGTCCAAAACAAAAATCTTACCAGTCACAGCCCCACTACTGTAACATAATTATGTTCGTTGTTGCATAGCTTACTTTCTCTTTTGCCATATAACAACCAATTTTTACTTAGTTGAAGTCATAATGAGTCGGCTATTTTATATTCAGACAATCTTACTTACCAGTGAATCACAGGCCTTTTTCTATTCTGTGTAATCATCATTTCAAGCATTTGCTTCTGATTAATACAGGTTAATTCTGGAACACATATGGAAACTACTGAAATTTGTTGAAAACAGTATCAGCTATAAACTCCCTGCCCTCGGAATAACTCATGCATTTTCCCAGTCTTCATACGCATACTTTGTATTTAAAGAGTTGGAGTTAATGCCCTATAAGCAGGTTTCTATTTGCTCCCTGCCCCCTTTATTCAGCGCGAGGTGGAGACAAGGACCCGAGCCTCAGTTTCCCCACAGGTGAAACGTCACGCCAGGGGCGGGAACCAGGCGAGAGCTCCGCAAGGATCGCGTCGGGCGGGAAGTCACGAGCGACCGGGACAGCTTTCAGCCCCCGCGGTGCGTCCGCCTTCCTGCCGCACCGTTTCCGGCCACGCGCTGTGGGCCCGGGGGCCGCCAGAGGGCGCTGTGACCCCGGTGCGCGGCTGCCGCGGCGCGGTGCGGACTCTCCCCGGGCTGCACGGGCGCCGCCCTGTCCCAGCCTCCTCTGCGGGTAAACAGACATGGCCGGCGAGAGAGACCCGCAGGACGCTGCGCACAACATGGGCAACCACCTGCCGCTCCTCCCTGGTAACCTCCCGGGGCCGGTCCCCGGCGGCGGGACGGGGCGAGGCGAGGCGAGGCGAGGCTCGAGCCCTGAGCGGCGCGGCAGGGCTAGGGAGACGGGCGGGGGGGGCACCGAGGCCTAGCCGGGGCGCCCGGGGAAGCGGCCGCACGTCAGGCTTCCGGCCAGCGACCGAATCCCGGCTCATCTCTCTCCTGCCGGGTCGCCCCAAGCTTAGGGCGAGGGTTTTGGATCGGGGAGGGGTCTGCATCCAAGGGCAGAGACCCTTCTCTCTCCGTCCATTGTGTGTCCAGAACTTGGCTCCAAGGAAACGGCTTAAAACTGAGGGCGAAGGAGGGAGGGGATATGGGGGACCCGGACAGGTTAGCAGCCGTTACTTTTCTGGACTTCTTCCGTTTAATAAGAGTGACAGCTAACAAGTATTAAGCACTTATCATGTCAGGGGCCCTGCAGTAAGTGGTTTGCATGCATTTCTCTGTTTAATCCTCCCCACATAACTTTTCTGATCCCGATTTGGTAGGTGAGAAATGAATTAGCGGATTAGTTCAGTGACTTGCCCAAGGTGACACAGTTGCAGAGCCGGAACTTCAGTTCTAGTCTGTCAGCATAGCCAATGTCCCTTAACCACTTAACTGCCAAGGCAGTATTGGTATGTTTTTCTCAAGGCATGTAGCTCAAGGAGGTAGTAGAATATGCTTGATGAGAGAGACTTAGGAATGTGATGTTGAATTCAGTTTCCTCTTTTTCCTTTATATTTCACGAAAATTTAGACCTTGGCTTTATATTAGAATCCTGGGCAGAAGAAAATGCATGAATTAATTGTACAGAATTGTCATGGAAGACTATAGAAGTGATGCTTTTCAAGAGGTTATCAGACAAACGGGCTGTTAGCTGATTTCCTTCACTGTGTGCCAGTTAGGTGGCACACTTACTGTGGACTTGAAAAGAGATATGATACACAGTCTGGTACTTGAGAAGGTTTATAATCTCTATGAAGCAAAAGGTAGTTGATTTAGAACCTGATAAATTAATGCTATTATTGTCCTTAAGAGAGATTGAGGTAAAGCATTGTGAAATGGATCTGGAGACATCCAAAAGCATACACTTAGGATGGGGTTGTGGAAGAGAAGGCCTAGGAGGTAGGTTGAGTCTAATTTGTTGGGGAGCTTGCGTCTCTTGCCAGTGGGTTGGGGCTTTTTTCTGTGGGTTGCCAAGAAACAATTGTGGGTTACAGGGAGTTGCCCAAGGAAAGCTTTTCTTGAAGGATTAATTTGTCCCCTGGGAGTTGTGTGGCTTGGAGGAGGAGAAGACTGAATGCATGCCCACCATATAGAAGGGACCTTTTATGTAAAAATAAACCAGAGTCAGAGTCGGTGGTTGTTCCTGAAGTCAACCTAGCTGAATTGACATAAAGGTAAGTGTGTCAGCCTTTGACTGAAGAGCTGAGCTGTTTATATCAGAGACATCAGCCCCACTCTGAACATGCCAAATCCAGTGTTTCAGGGAGGTTACTGATGTTCTGTTGGCATTCATGTGGTGCTCCTGCATGGGATGAGTCATCAGACTTCACCCTGGTAGTTCCGAACACAGTGTGTGTTTTGTTGAAAAGAATCAGGAGTGAGGGGGTGTCTGGGTGGCTCAGTTGGTTAAGCAACCGACTCTTGATTTCTGCTTGGGTCATGATCTCAGGGTCCTGGAATCGAGCCCCTGCATCAGTCAGCTGCACACTCAGCAAGGAATCTGCTTGAAGATTCTCTCCCTCTTTCTCCCTCCCCCCGCTCGCATGCGCGTGTGCTCTTTCTCTCTCAAATAAATAACTCTTTTAAAAAGAAAAAAAAAAAAAAGAATCAGGAGTGAGAAGGCCCAGAGAGGTTGTAATATAATAATAAAGCTTTTCTAAATCATATGAGTTTTATTTGTAAAGAAACATTGGATCATCCATAAACCCATGTAGTATGAGTTGTTTTGAAGAGCAGTACTCTTTAAGTGATAAGGAAATAGTTCAGTAATTAAGATCCTTGGCCAAAGGAAACATTAGTAAGCAACCAAGTAGAGGAAAGTGGGTTTTGGCCATATTTATGAGAAAGGCTACTGTATATAAGGAAATTCGTTGAGATTTTTTGTTGTTTTTACTTTTGGTGAAACTTCTCTCTTCTTAGCAAAAATATGTCTGAAGTGTGAGACCACTGACCATTCAAATATAAGTTGAAATAATTATGTTACTTTTTGACCAATCCCTATATCTAGAAATTCCTGAGAATTAATAAAAAGTCCAAGGCAGGGCGCCTGGGTGGCTCAGTTGGTTAAGCGACTGCCTTCGGCTCAGGTCATGATCCTGGAGTCCCGGGATCGAGTCCCGCATCGGGCTCCCTGCTCGGCAGGGGGTCTGCTTCTCCCTCTGGCCCTCCCCCCTCTCATGTGCTCTCTCTCATTCTCTCTCTCTCAAATAAATAAATAAAATCTTTAAAAAAAAAAAAAAAGTCCAAGGCAATTACTATATTGAAAAACATTTGTTTTTTTCTTGTCAGGAACCTACCTGGAGGTAACTTGATTTAAATAGTGACATACACAAAATAAAATGACAATTTTGTAATTACATTTTATCTGTTTAGAAGTGTATTTGGGGCATTTAAAAGTACATGAAATATGAAGTCAAAAATGAGATTCAGTTTGTCTAGGCCAGGATTTCTTAACCTCAACACTTTTGATTTTGAGGGGCTGGAAAATTCTTTGTTGTGGGGGACTATCCTGCAGGATGCATCCTTGTAGGATGTTTAGCAGCATCTCTGGCCTCTGCCCACTAGATGCCAGTAGGGCTCTTCTAGTTGTGACAACCATATATTTCCAGACATTTCCAAATATCCCTTGAGGGGCAAAATCACCTCTGGTTGCGAACTGCTGATCTAGGGTTGGAATTTTACCCACAGCAGGCGTTAACAGGACAGACTCCCATTTAGTAGAATAGCATCTATTTGGTATAGCTTTTTCTATTATTAATAACATCAAGGTTTTAAAGTAGATCAGCTTAGTTTTCATAATTTAAAAACTGTGTGTGAGGGAAGTTTTCTAAGACATTAGCTTTAAAATATGTTTTATGTTCCATGTGAACTTTGTTTTTAAATTTAAAATTCCAAAGCAAATTTGGAAGGAAAATGATTACAGACATTTCATTTTTTAATAGTATAGTGACAGCCAAGGAAGTGATGTCCCTGCTATGAAAATGTTTTTGCTGGGTAGTAATGTTAAATTTTTCTATTTTAATTAAAGGGCCTTCCTGCCTGCCTGCCTGCCTGCCTTCCCTCCCTCCCTTCCTCCCTCCTTCCTATCTTCTGTAAGAACTCTTTAAAGTTAAGACTTTGAAAGAAACTTAGAGATTGTCTTGTTCCTGCCTGTCATTTTTCAGATGTGGAAATTAAGGCATAATCAGGTGAAATGAGTTGTCTAAGGTCCCTAAGTTAGTTACTACTGGCAAGAGAGAAGAAACAAATCTCGCACACTGAAGAATTTAAGTAATTTATGTAGATACTTCCTCTTCAAGGAGAAGGGAACATAATCCCTCACCTCTTAAGTGTGTGTTGTGCTGCGTAATTGGCTTCCAGATAGTACAATGTGGAAAGGAGGAAAAGAGTAACTTTACAGTAGAGAAACCTTTCAAAGAATACCTCAGGCGGGTGATTATGGTCAACATCAGCAGTGATAAGTCATATTGATAGTATGCACCCTTGATATGATGTGATGAACACAGCCCTTAACCCCTGTGGTCTTCTCCCCAAAGTACATAACGTCAGTGTAATCATGAGAAATATATCAAATTCTAATTGAGGGACACTCTACAAAATGCCTAACTAGTACTCCTCACAACTGTCAAGGCCATCAAAAACAAGGAAAGTTTGAGAAACCAGCCCCAAGGAGGCTAAGGAGATATGACAACTAAATGTTGTGTGCTAGCCTGGATGGGATCCTGAAACAGAAAAAGGATAGTAGATGAAAATAAGAAAATATAAGTAAAATGTGGAGTTTAGTTAATAGTAACGTGCCAACACTGGTTGCTTAGACAGATGTACCATACTAATAGATGTTAGCTGTAGGGGAAAGTGGAGGGGAGATCTACAGGAAAAGGAAATCTCTGTACTATCTTTGCAATCTTTATGTAAATCTTAAACTATTCTGCAAAAAAAAAAAAAAAAGTGGTTAGTGGCAGAACCCGGCATAGACCCCAGCCCTCTGGCTGCCTCTTCACAGGATGTAGAAATCACCACATGCGAGTTGCGTTTAGAAGAAGCCCTCTTCTCATGGGCTCAGAATCCTCGTGAAGGAATTATGCATTCGAAGGGAAACATCACTTTGACATTTTCTTGTGTCCATTTTTTTTCTCATAATCTTCTACTTTTACAGCAGAGAGTGAGGAAGAAGATGAAATTGAAATGGAAGTTGAAGACCAGGATAGCAAAGAAGCCAAAAAACCAAACGTCATAAATTTTGACACCAGTCTGCCAACGTCACATACAGTATGTAATGTAGTAACAGATCTTAATAGATACACACATATAACAGTAGATGGAGGTTCCTTACAATAAGACCAAGGTTGGCCTTACTGGATATTACCTCACAGTAGGAATTGTGGATGAGGACATGGGCTATTTGCCAGTAGATACACATTCTTAACTCTAATTTTCAAGCAGTTCAATACTGTATCCTGGAATAATTCTTTGAAGAACTGTGACCCTCTGTATGTTTCTACTAATAATGGAGCTACTAAAGTACTTCTTACTCTCCTCAGTACTTGGTACCAGGGTGTTAGTTAACATGCTGACATCTTCTGGTCGTCATTTGTGATATGTGAACATAGAGATGTTTCTTATCTTAGTCAAAGAAAAATATTTTGAACTAAAAAATGCTCTTGAATTTGTGAGACATTCTTCACAAATAATAGAACTTCCACTCCTAAGAATCAGAATTAGATTTTCATGTGGGAGGCTGATACACCTACTTTATTACTTAAATAAATATTTGTATCGTCTGTTTATATTTCTTTTAATCTGATTTGCTCTTTAGGCTTTTGAGTTTGTATTTTTATTATGTATCTAAAATGACAGTGTATCTGTGTGTGTTCTTAAATAGTATCTGGGCGCTGATATGGAAGAATTTCATGGCAGGACTTTGCATGATGACGACAGCTGTCAGGTTATTCCGGTTCTGCCCCAGGTGATGATGATCCTGATTCCTGGGCAGACCTTACCTCTTCAGCTTTTTCGTCCTCAGGAAGTCAGTATGGTGCGGAATTTAATTCAGAAAGACAGAACCTTTGCAGTTCTTGCATACAGGTAAAATATTAGGATGAATTTGCTTAACACATTCTCTCTCACAGCAGAGTCACAGCAGAGGTCAGTGTTAAAGCCAAACCTGACTGTTATTTTGCATGCACAGGAGACTGGATAAGGATGTGAGGTAAGAAATTTTGATGAAAGATTGAAAGTGCAAGTTAGAGTATTTTTATTGTTCTCATTACCATCAAGATCAGACATTTAATGTCACACACAGTTAAACTTTCTGGTATTTGAAATTTTTTTCGTCATTAATGTCTAATAAAAATTTCTTAGATCTTATTTTCAAGCACTGTCCTTATTTAAAGAGAAAGAGGGCTTTTACATTTTAATGTAAAGGATTATTTTTACAAAGGAGTAGCTTGTTCTTTTGTCTGTCTCTCAGAATTCATGAGTTGAATATAGACCAGTGGCAAACTGGTATTTTAGGTATCCTGTGGCAACTGAAGGAAATCAGTGGAAGACGCAGGAGATGAATACAGGGATTTCCCACCCCAGTACAATGCTGCTAGGATTAAGCAGCAGAATTGATGGTCTACTGAAGTAAAAGAATGTCTCATTTAGAAAATGAGAGTTTAAACCCTTATCAGTCCTAGATCATTTTCAGTGACTAGAGAGCTATTATTTTCCTAAAGTGCTGTAATTGTAATTCTTTTTTTTCTTTTTTGCTCTGTCATTCTGAAGCCTTTTATATCTGCATTCCCCATGTGATTTCAAAATAAAATGATAATAGCTTTGCAATAAGGGCTAACTGCTGTAATTTTTTTTTATTGTGTATATTGCTTTGCCACTTTGCACATTTAAAATTTTTTTGCCAACTTTGCATATTTAAAAATTAAATGTTCAAAGTTATTTTCTTTTAAAATTTATCTTGGAAGTAATATACAGGAGAGGGAAGCACAGTTTGGAACAACAGCAGAGATATATGCCTATCGAGAAGAACAGGATTTCGGAATTGAGATAGTGAAAGTGAAAGCAATTGGAAGACAAAGGTTCAAAGTCCTTGAGCTAAGAACACAGTCAGATGGGTAAGAAATACCATAGATCTTAAAGCTGTGTGTACATCATTAAATGAGGTGGTTTTCTCATATTTTTCCTGTTGTACTGACCCTTCACATTTTGTAACTTTGAGTTAGTTGTTCTCTTTCCTTTGAAGGTATAACCTAGTGGTTTCCAACCTGGCTATGCATCAGAACCACTTAGGAAGTTTTAAAACTATAGATGCTTGAGTTTCATCCTCATCTCCCATCCGTAAAGAGTGGTTTAACCTTGGGTGAGGCTGCAGCATCTCTTTTCATGATTTCCAGGTGATTCTCATGCCCCTGCACGTTTGAGATGAATAATATAAACCCAAAGTGCATTGTCTTTGGGGACAGGGCTTCTTTGGGATTGAAGGCCTCTCTTGAGAATGGAGAGGCCACAAGTTTCGGAGCTGTCTGTGTGCACGCCAGGACAGCTGTGGTGTTTGCAGCATTCCTGTGATATTTGAAAACCACACCGGTTACACCTACCAGCTCCTCCATCCGAGCTGCAGAAACCATTTGCAGTTAGCACCCATCTCCGGTGTGAATTTCACATCACCCACAAATGTATTAACTATATAATAAGTGATCAATAAATGCTTGTGTCTATACCTTATAAAGTTTGGCAGTTCTCTGAGTATATTGTTTTAACAGTTATTTTGGCATGACTCTCATGATTAGAGCTTTTTAAGTACCACTGACCTCATCAAAAAAAAAAATTCCAGTTCACCTTACTTCATCCTTTTAAAAACAAAGCAAAACAGAATAAGCATTTGTCCACATGATTGCATATTACCTGTTAAAGGAGTGGTTCTCAACTCTGGTACATAAGAATCACCTGTGAAGTGTTACAAGGATACAGATTCTTGGAGTTCACCCAGTCCTAGTGAATTGGTCTCTTTATAGCCAAGCTGAAAATGTTATCTGACCTCTGTGTTGAACAGATAATATCTTCTGAATACATGGAACTTCAGAAGTTTTGTCTTGTTTTGTTCACATGGTGGACATTCACAAATATCACTGAAAATATGGAAGTATAATGGACAGGTGAGGCAACCCTTTGGGGCTAGGAAAAGCATGGAAAAATGAGGGATGAGGTGCCAGAGCCCTCAGTGGGACCCCCAGAACATTCACGATGCAGACTCTCGTGGTATTAACACTGTACTGTCATTACACGATTGTGTATATCTGTCTCCCTCAATAGATGAGCTGCCTGAGGACAATGATTAACACTTTTATATGTTCTACACTTAATAACTATAAATGCCATGTGAATGAATGAAACCGTGTCCTCCTGAGGGCTCTGCATTCTGATAATTAGCAAGCTGTTTTGTTACTGCAGATTTTACTAACAGTTCCATATTTAAAGTGCTTCTTATCCTCCTGCTTATAAAATTTTTATTATTTGTGAATAGTATATTATAGGAACCAAAGAAGAAAAATGACTTGGGAGAAAAGTATGTTTCTGAGGCTTTCTTGACTTTTGATTGTGGAAAAACTATTTTCAACACAAGATGGCAGTAGACCATTAACTCTGAAAACCGGTCAAAGACTTATGTTTGACTCTAGTGAAGATAAACATGAAACTGATAGTCAGGTTAGACAAGACTTGGCAAAGGCACGTTCTCTTTATTATTCCATAGACCCACTGCTAAGCCCTCTCACAGAGGTGAGTCTTTCTTACTATAAAAGGCTTCCATGGAGTGAGATTTCTCTGGTTGCCTTGCCCCTCTGGCCTGTAACTCCCTTCAGTAGAAATGGTGAGATGGAGATAATAAAGGGCAATTTCTTCTTTTTCCAAATAAGACAACTAAATACTAGAGAGATGAAGTGATTTGCCTACAGTGATGCAGCTAGTAAGCAACAGTTGGTTGGTTCTAGGTCCCCTGACTTCCAAACTGGTGCTCCTCGTACTCTACCTGAACTCCTCCATAGCACCTTGAAACTCAAGCCAGTTTCCTTTTCTCCAGTCAGGTAGTGCTGGATAATAGTCATCTGTCTTTTACGTAAATGACCCTTCATTTAAAAACTATAGTGCTGCCTTCTGACCTTTTCTAAGTTAAGAGTCTTTATTTCTTTGGCATTTTCTGAACACATGGAAGGTTTTTTTTGTTTGTTTTTTTGAAAGGTTAATTAAAAAGTAGAAGTGTGTCATTGAATCACCGTAGAACCCTTCAGAAATAACAGGATTTCTTAGCATGTAGAGAGAAAGAGATTAATACCCTATTTGGAATTACAGGACAAGTTCTCTTACCTGTCATAACTGAAACCAATAATCATCTGTATTATTAGAACTGTCTGAACCTAATTTGAAAGCAGTTTTTATTGCTCAGCTTTATTCATTAAAGCCATTTTATTTAAGTCATATTTCATTGGTTTTTAAAATACTTATATAAATTATGTAACTATAATCACAAAACAACTGCTATAAACAGGTTGGGAAGAAACAAAAGTTTTGTTAAAAACAGGACCCAGCAGGTGGGAGAACTAGCCCGTGTGTGCAGCAGGCCCCGGGCATGTCTAGCAAAAGCAGCGGAGAGCATTGCTCAGTCCTGCAAGGCAGTTCAGACAGCTGGTACTGCAGACTGATCAGTAAAATGATCAGTAAGCCAATCTCTCAGCAACATTGATGTTTTTATTGTAATACAATAAAATCATACATGATAGTTGAGTTAAACATCATTCATAATTTAGTTACTGATGACCTTAAAGAAGAATCAGATTTCTAAACATTTCTTTAGAAAGGTACACACTTGTTCTAAAAATATGATTATAAGTACTTGTGTTCATGTGACAGGTGAAGAAAATAGATTTTGTTTTTAACGAGCTCTAATAATGTAAGGACATTTGAATATAGTTTGAACATAATTTGTTTTTTTAACATTTTCAGAAGTTATGCATACATAAATTTGAGCTTCCAGGAAAGAAATGAAGTTAGTGGAATAAGTCTAACCAAGTTAGCTATTTTTATTTAATAAATAAATAGAAGTATCAAAATTTCATTCCTAACTTTTTGTGGGTCAAGGCAGTAATTAATATGAAAAACCACTTGAGAATTTCTAAACATAACTAATAATGAAGCAGAGACTTTAATATATTGAATTTTGTCCGTCTGACAGTGATTTATTCCAGCATTTGAATGTACTAATACATTCTACATTTCAAGAGCTGTACTCTAGGAAAAATGCTTCAAAAGAAAATAGCTCATAGGTACAGTGTTCCTATTGGCATTTGTTCCTGATAAGATGTTTGCAGTTACAATATTTTCCAGTAGCAATCTGGAAATGGTGACTTCACTCTCATGGGAGTTTAAGTAATTTTTAGGATTAAAAAAAGATAATATGCATATTTTGATTTCTTTGCATTTTCAAGTTAAATGTTTGAGAAGGAGAAAAAGAATGCACATACAAATATGGGCTTCATGTAATTCTGTAGTCTTATTTTAACTATCCACATAAATGGGTTCTTGATTTTCTTTTCCTTTCTCTACCTGCTCCTCCAGTTAGATTAGACTTAGGAGAAGGGACAGGTGTAAGAGCCCGGCAGCAGATGGGGAGCTGGGAGGGGTAGGGTATTTAAGGATGTCTAAGAAACTAATTTAGAAGTATCAAGCAGTAGTAGATGGTTGTATATTTATTTTTTTAAATTTTGTTTCATTAATAGACTCTGTATCTGAAATGTACAAATCTCCCTTTGCATTTCACAGTGAGACTGAAAATCCATGCTTTAGGTTATCTTTGATTTTAACATTGGTATGATTTATGAAATATAGATATTCTGAAAATTCTTGCATCTTAACAGTATTTTATGGATGTGCTTATAAAAGAAAACTGAAAATCTTACTCTTTAAAACTGCCCATAATGTTTAGAAACTTAAAGTTTGAGTTAGTTTATTTTAAAAATGAACACCATGCTTGGTTCTCTTTATTTTAGAATCCAGCAAGCTAAAGTGCAAATTCTTCCTGAATGTGTGTTGCCTTCAACCATGTCTGCAGTTCAGTTAGAATCCCTCAATAAATGCCAGATATTTCCTTCAAAACCTGTCTCATGGGAAGACCAGTATTCATATAAATGGTGGCAGAAATACCAGAAGGTGAGAAACTGATTTTTTTTTTTTTGGTGGGAAATAACATTTTTTTTCTCTTTTTTTTTATCATGTTAATCGCCATGCATTAAATCTTAGTTTTTGATGTAGTGTTCCATGATTCATTGTTTGCGTATAACACCCAGTGCTCCATTCAGTACATGCCCTCTTTAATACCCATCAACAGGCTAACCCATCCCTCCACCACCCTCCCCTCTAGAACCCTCAGTTTGTTTCTCAGAGTCCATAGTCTCTCACGGTTCATCTTCCCCTCCAGTTTCCCCCCTTCATTTTTCCCTTCCTACTATCTTCTTCTTTTTTTTTTTTTTTTTTAACATACAATGTATTATTTGTTTCAGAGGTACAGGTCTGTGATTCAACAGTCTTACACAATTCATAGCGCTCACCATAGCACATACCCTCCCCAATGTCTATCACCCAATCACCCCATCCCTCCCACCCCCCACCACTCCAGTAACCCTCAGTTTGTTTCCTGAGATTAAGAATTCCTCATATCAGTGAGGTCATATGATACATGTCTTTCTCTGATTGACTTATTTCGCTCAGCATAATACTCTCCAGTGCATTCCACGTCATTGCAAATGGCAAGATTTCATTCCTTTTGATGGCTGCATAATATTCCATAGTATGTATATATATATATATATATATATATATATATATATATATATATA